>NW_027457550.1:968888-1291850 GCF_050624435.1 Tenrec ecaudatus | reverse complement strand
TACATAGTCCACGTGCCCGGTAGGTAACCTAGATAGTCCTAGTGCCCGTTAGTTAACCTAGATGGTCCAAGGGCCACTAGGGGACGTACATAGTCCAAGTGCCCGCTAGTTAACCTACATAGTCTAAGGTCCGCTAGTTAACCTAGATAGTCCATGTGCCCGCTAGTTAACCTACATAGTACAAGGGCCCGCTAGTTGACCTTGATAGTCCAAGTTCCCGCTAGTTAACCTAGATAGTCAAAGTGCCTGCTAGGTAACCTAAATAGTCCAAGTGCCCGCTAGGGAACCTACATAGTCGAAGTGAACACTAGGTAACCTAGATAGTCCAATTGCCCGTTAGCTAACCTAGATGGTCGAAGTGTCCGCTAGTTAACCTACATAATCCAAATGCCCGCTAGTTAACCTAGATAGTCCAAGTGCCCGCTTGTTAACCTAGATAGTACAAGTGCCCGCTAGTAAACCTAGATAGTCCAAGGGCCGCTAGTTAACCTACATAGTCCAAGTGCCCGTTCGTTAACCAAGATAGGCCAAGTGCCCACTAGGTAACCTAGACAGTCCAAGTGCCACTAGGTTACCTACATAGTCCAAGTGCACGTTCATTAACCTAGATTGTCCAAGTGCCCGCTGGTAATCTACATAGTCCAAGGGCCCGCTAGGTAACCTTGATAGTCCAAGCGCCTTCTAGTTAACCTACATAGTCCAAGTGCCCGCTAGGTAACCTACATAGTCCAAGTGCCCGTTAGTTAACCTAGATAGTCCAAGTGCCCACTAGGGGACGTACATAGTCCATGTGCCGGCTAGGTAACCTTGATAGTCCAAGTGCGCGCTAGGGTATGTACATAGTCCGAGTGCTGGCTAGGAAACCTAGATAATCCAAGTGCCCGCTAGTTAACCTACATAGTACAAGGGCCCGCTACTTGACCTAGATAGTCCAAGTGCCCGCTAGTTAACCTAGAGAGTCCAAGTGCCCGCTAGTTAACCTAAGTAGTCCAAATGTCCGACAGGGATCCTACAGAGTCCAAGTGCCCGCTACGTAACCTACATATCCAAGTGCCCGTTCGTTAACCTAGATAGTCAAAGTGCCCGCTAGGTAACCTAGACAGTCCAAGTGCCCGCTAGGTTACCTACATAGTCCAAGTGCCCGTTAGTTAACCTAGATAGTCCAAGTGCCCGCTAGGTTACCTAGACAGTCCAAGTGCCCGCTAGTTAACCTCCATAGTCCAAGTGCCTGCTAGGTAAACTACATAGTCCAAGTGCCCACTAGGTAACCTAGACAGCCCAATTGCACGCTAGTTAACCTAGACAGTCCAAGTACCCGATAGGGAACCTACATAGTCCAAGTGCTCGCTAGGGAACCTATATAATCCAAGTGCTCGCTAGGCAACCTACATAGTCTAAGTGCCTGTTAGTTAACCTAGATAGTCAAAGTGCCTGCTAGGTAAACTACATAGTCCAAGTGCCCGCTAGGGAACCCACATAGTCCAAGTGTCCGCTGGGTAACCTAGATAGTCCAATTGCCCGTTAGCTAACCTAGATAGTCGAAGTGTCCGCTAGTTAACCTACATAGTCCAAGTGTCCGTTCGTTAACCTAGATAGGCCAATTGCCCTCTAGGTAACCTAGACAGTCCAAGTGCCCGCTAGGTTACCTACATAGTCCAAGTGCACGTTCGTTATCCTAGATAGTCCAAGTGCCCGCTGGTAACCTACATAATCCATGGGCCCGCTAGGTAATCTTGATAGTCCATGTGCCTTCTAGTTAACCTACATAGTCCAAGTGCCCGCTAGGTAACATACATAGTCCAAGTGCCCACTAGGTAACCTAAGTAATCCTAATGCCCGCTAGGAAAACTACATAGTCCAAGTGCCCGCTAGTTAACCTAGATAGTCCAAGTGCCCGCTAGTAAACCTAGATAGTCCAAGGGCCCGCTAGTTAATCTAGATAGTCCAAGTGCCCGCTAGTTAACCTAGATAGTCCAAGTGCCCGCTAGTTAGCCTAGATAGTCCAAGGGACCGCTAGTTAATCTAGATAGTCCAAGTGCCCGCTAGTTAACCTAGATAGTCCAAGTGCCCGCTAGTTAACCTAGATCGTCCAAGGGCCCTCTAGTTAACCTAGATAGTCCAAGTGCCCGCTAGGGGACGTACATAGTCCAAGTGCCCTCTAGGTAACCTACATAGTCCAATGCCCGTTAGTTAACCTAGATAGTCCAAGTGCCCACTAGGGGACGTACATAGTCCAAGTGCCCGCTAGGTAACCTTGATAGTCCAAGTGCGCGCTAGGGTATGTACATAGTCCGAGTGCTGGCTAGGAAACCTAGATAATCCAAGTGCCCACTAGTTAACCTACATAGTCCAAGGGCCCGCAAGTTAACCTACATAGTCCAAGGTCCGCTATTTAACCTATATAGTCCAAGTGCCCGCTAGTTAACCTACATAGTACAAGGGCCCGCTACTTGACCTAGATAGTCCAAGTGCCCGCTAGTTAACCTAGATAGTCCAAGTGCCCGCTAGTTAACCTAAGTAGTCCAAATGTCCGATAGGGATCCTACATAGTCCAAGTGCCCACTACGTAACCTACATATCCAAGTGCCCGTTCGTTAACCTAGATAGTCCAAGTGCCCGCTAGGTAACCTAGACAGTCCAAGTGCCCGCTAGGTTACCTACATAGTCCAAGTGCCCGTTCGTTAACCTAGATAGTCCAAGTGCCCGCTAGGTTACCTAGACAGTCCAAGTGCCCGCTAGTTAACCTCCATAGTCCAAGTGCCTGCTAGGTAAACTACATAGTCCAAGTGCCCGCTAGTTAACCTAGACAGTCCAAGTACCCGATAGGGAACCTACATAGTCCAAGTGCTCGCTAGGGAACCTATATAATCCAAGTGCCTGTTAGTTAACCTAGATAGTCAAAGTGCCTGCTAGGTAACCTAAATAGTCCAAGTGCCCGCTAGGGAACCTACATAGTCCAAGTGTCCGCTAGGTAACCTAGATAGTCAAATTGCCCGTTAGCTAACCTAGATAGTCGAAGTGTCCGCTAGTTAACCTACATAGTCCAAGTGTCCGTTCGTTAACCTAGATAGGCCTAGTGCCCTCTAGGTAACCTAGACAGTCCAAGTGCCCGCTAGGTTACCTACATAGTCCAAGTGCACATTCGTTAACCTAGAGAGTCCATGTGCCCGCTGGCAACCTACATAATCCAAGGGCCCGCTAGGTAATCTTGATAGTCCAAGTGCCTTCTAGTTAACCTATATAGTCCAAGTGCCCGCTTGGTAACCTACATAGTCCAAGTGCCCGCTAGGTAACCTAAGTAATCCTAATGCCCGCTAGGAAAACTACATAGTCCAAATGCCCGCTAGGTAACCTAGACAGTCCAAGTGCCCGCTAGGTAACCTTGATAGTCCAAGTGCCTTCTAGTTACCCTACATAGTCCAAGTGCCCGCTAGGTAACATACATATTCCAAGTGCCCACTATGCAACCTAAATAATCCAAATGCCCGCTAGTTAACCTACATAGTCCAAGTGTCCGTTCGTTAACCTAGATAGGCCAAGTGCCCTCTAGGTAACCTAGACAGTCCAAGTGCCCGCTAGGTTACCTACATAGTCCAAGTGCACGTTCGTTAACCTAGATAGTCCAAGTGCCCGCTGGTAACCTACATAATCCAAGGGCCCGCTAGGTAATCTTGATAGTCCAAGTGCCTTCCAGTTAACCTACATAGTCCAAGTGCCCGCTAGGTAACCTACATAGTCCAAGTGCCCACTAGGTAACCTAAGTAATCCTAATGCCCGCTAGGAAAACTACATAGTCCAAGTGCCCGCTAGTTAACCTAGATAGTCCAAGTGCCCGCTAGTAAACCTAGATAGTCCAAGGGCCCGCTAGTTAATCTAGATAGTCCAAGTGCCCGCTAGTTAAACTAGATAGTCCAAGTGCCCGCTAGTTAACCTAGATAGTCCAAGGGACCGCTAGTTAATCTAGATAGTCCAAGTGCCCGCTAGTTAACCTAGATAGTCCAAGTGCCCGCTAGTTAACCTAGATCGTCCAAGGGCCCTCTAGTTAACCTAGATAGTCCAAGTGCCCGCTAGGGGACGTACATACTCCAAGTGCCCTCTAGGTAACCTACATTGTCCAATGCCCGTTAGTTAACCTAGATAGTCCAAGTGCCCACTAGGGGACGTACATAGTCCAAGTGCCCGCTAGGTAACCTTGATAGTCCAAGTGCGCGCTAGGGTATGTACATAGTCCGAGTGCTGGCTAGGAAACCTAGATAATCCAAGTGCCCACTAGTTAACCTACATAGTCCAAGGGCCCGCAAGTTATCCTACATAGTCCAAGGTCCGCTATTTAACCTATATAGTCCAAGTGCCCGCTAGTTAACCTACATAGTACAAGGGCCCGCTACTTGACCTAGATAGTCCAAGTGCCCGCTAGTTAACCTAGATAGTCCAAGTGCCCGCTAGTTAACCTAAGTAGTCCAAATGTCCGATAGGGATCCTACAGAGTCCAAGTGCCCGCTACGTAACCTACATATCCAAGTGCCCGTTCGTTAACCTAGATAGTCAAAGTGCCCGCTAGGTAACCTAGACAGTCCAAGTGCCCGCTAGGTTACCTACATAGTCCAAGTGCCCGTTCGTTAACCTAGATAGTCCAAGTGCCCGCTAGGTTACCTAGACAGTCCAAGTGCCCGCTAGTTAACCTCCATAGTCCAAGTGCCTGCTAGGTAAACTACATAGTCCAAGTGCCCACTAGGTAACCTAGACAGTCCAATTGCCCGCTAGTTAACGTAGACAGTCCAAGTACCCGATAGGGAACCAACATAGTCCAAGTGCTCGCTAGGGAACCTATATAGTCCAAGTGCTCACTAGGCAACCTACATAGTCTAAGTGCCTGTTAGTTAACCTAGATAGTCAAAATGCCTGCTAGGTAAACTACATAGTCCAAGTGCCCGCTAGGGAACCCACATAGTCCAAGTGTCCTCTGGGTAACCTAGATCGTCCAATTGCCCGTTAGCTAACCTAGATAGTCGAAGTGTCCGCTAGTTAACCTACATAGTCCAAGTGTCCGTTCGTTAACCTAGATAGGCCAAGTGCCCTCTAGGTAACCTAGACAGTCCAAGTGCCCGCTAGGTTACGTACATAGTCCAAGTGCACGTTCGTTAACCTAGATAGTCCAAGTGCCCGCTGGTAACCTACATAATCCACGGGCCCACTAGGTAATCTTGATAGTCCAAGTGCCTTCTAGTTAACCTACATAGTCCAAGTGCCCGCTAGGTAACCTACATAGTCCAAGTGCCCACTTGGTAACCTAAGTAATCCTAATGCCCGCTAGGAAAACTACAAAGTCCAAGTGCCCGCTAGTTAACCTAGATAGTCCAAGTGCCCGCTAGTAAACCTAGATAGTCCAAGGGCCCGCTAGTTAATCTAGATAGTCCAAGTGCCCGCTAGTTAACCTAGATAGTCAAAGTGCCCGCTAGTTAGCCTAGATAGTCCAAGGGACCGCTAGTTAATCTAGATAGTCCAAGTGCCCTCTAGTTAACCTAGATAGTCCAAGTGCCCGCTAGTTAACCTAGATCGTCCAAGGGCCCTCTAGTTAACCTAGATAGTCCAAGTGCCCGCTAGGGGACGTACATAGTCCAAGTGCCCTCTAGGTAACCTACATAGTCCAATGCCCGTTAGTTAACCTAGATAGTCCAAGTGCCCACTAGGGGACGTACATAGTCCAAGTGCCTGCTAGGTAACCTTGATAGTCCAAGTGCGCGCTAGGGTATGTACATAGTCCGAGTGCTGGCTAGGAAACCTAGATAATCCAAGTGCCCACTAGTTAACCTACATAGTACAAGGGCCCGCAAGTTAACCTACATACTCCAAGGTCCGCTATTTAACCTATATAGTCCAAGTGCCCGCTAGTTAACCTACATAGTACAAGGGCCCGCTACTTGACCTAGATAGTCCAAGTGCCCGCTAGTTAACCTAGATAGTCCAAGTCCCCGCTAGTTAACCTAAGTAGTCCAAATGTCCGATAGGGATCCTAGAGAGTCCAAGTGCCCGCTACGTAACCTACATATCCAAGTGCCCGTTCGTTAACCTAGACAGTCCAAGTACCCGATAGGGAACCTCCCTAGTCCAAGTGCTCGCTAGGGAACCTATATAGTCCAAGTGCCTGTTAGTTAACCTAGATAGTCAAAGTGCCCGTTAGCTAACCTAGATAGTCGAAGTGTCCGCTAGTTAACCTACATAGTCCAAGTGTCCGTTGGTTAACCTAGATAGGCCAAGTGCCCTCTAGGTAACCTAGACAGTCCAAGTGCCCGCTAGGTTACCTACATAGTCCAAGTGCACGTTCGTTAACCTAGATAGTCCAAGTGCCCGCTGGTAACCTACATAATCCAAGGGCCCGCTAGGTAATCTTGATAGTCCAAGTACCTTCCAGTTAACCTACATAGTCCAAGTGCCCGCTAGGTAACCGACATAGTCCAAGTGCCCACTAGGTAACCTAAGTAATCCTAATGCCCGCTAGGAAAACTACATAGTCCAAGTGCCCGCTAGTTAACCTAGATAGTCCAAGTGCCCGCTAGTAAACCTAGATAGTCCAAGGGCCCGCTAGTTAATCTAGATAGTCCAAGTGCCCGCTAGTTAACCTAGATTGTCCAAGTGCCCGCTAGTTAACCTAGATAGTCCAAGTGCCCGCTAGTTAACCTAAGTAGTCCAAATGTCCGATAGGGATCCTACATAGTCCAAGTGCCCGCTACGTAACCTACATATCCAAGTGCCCGTTCGTTAACCTAGATAGTCCAAGTGCCCGCTAGGTAACCTAGACAGTCCAAGTGCCCGCTAGGTTACCTACATAGTCCAAGTGCCCGTTCGTTAACCTAGATAGTCCAAGTGCCCGCTAGGTTACCTAGACAGTCCAAGTGCCCGCTAGTTAACCTCCATAGTCCAAATGCCTGCTAGGTAAACTACATAGTCCAAGTGCCCACTAGGTAACCTAGACAGTCCTATTGCCCGCTAGTTAACCTAGACAGTCCAAGTACCCGATAGGGAACCTACATAGTCCAAGTGCTCGCTAGGGAACCTATATAGTCCAAGTGCTCGCTAGGCAACCTACATAGTCCAAGTGCCTGTTAGTTGACCTAGATAGTCAAAGTGCCTGCTAGGTAACCTAAATAGTCCAAGTGCCCGCTAGGGAACCTACATAGTCCAAGTGTCCGCTAGGTAACCTAGATAGTCCAATTGCCCGTTAGCTAACCTAGATAGTGGAAGTGTCCGCTAGTTAACCTACATAGTCCAAGTGTCCGTTCGTTAACCTAGATAGGCCAAGTGCCCTCTAGGTAACCTAGACAGTCCAAGTGCCCGCTAGGTTACCTACATAGTCCAAGTGCACGTTCGTTAACCTATATAGTCCAAGTGCCCGCTGGCAACCTACATAATCCAAGGGCCCGCTAGGTAATCTTGATAGTCCAAGTGCCTTCTAGTTAACCTACATAGTCCAAGTGCCCGCTAGGTAACCTACATAGTCCAAGTGCCCACTAGGTAACCTAAGTAATCCTAATGCCCGCTAGGAAAACTACATAGTCCAAGTGCCCGCTAGGTAACCTAGACAGTCCAAGTGCCCGCTAGGTAACCTTGATAGTCCAAGTGCCTTCTAGTTAACCTACATAGTCCAAGTGCGCGCTAGGTAACATACATAGTCCAAGTGCCCACTATGTAACCTAAATAATCCAAATGCCC
Source organism: Tenrec ecaudatus (assembly GCF_050624435.1). Classification (NCBI taxonomy): domain Eukaryota; kingdom Metazoa; phylum Chordata; class Mammalia; order Afrosoricida; family Tenrecidae; genus Tenrec; species Tenrec ecaudatus. Next base: position 1,284,140 of record NW_027457550.1, on the reverse strand, counting down.
GCTAGTTAACCTAGATAGTCCAAGTGCCCGCTTGTTAACCTAGATAGTCCAAGTGCCCGCAAGTAAACCTAGATAGTCCAAGGGCCCGGTAGTTAATCTACATAGTCCAGTGCCCGCTAGTTAACCTAGATAGTCCAAGTTCCCGCTAGTTAACTTAGATAGTCCAAGGGCCCGCTAGTTAATCTAGATAGTCCAAGTGCCCACTAGTTAACCTAGATAGTCCAAGTGCCCGCTAGTTAACCTAGATCGTCCAAGTGCCCGCTGGTTAACCTAGATAATCAAAGTGCCCGATAGTTAACCTACATAGTCCAAGGGCCCAATAGTTAACCTAGATTGTCCTAGTGCCCGCTTGGGGAAATACATAGTCCAAGTGCCCCCTAGGGAATCTACATAGTCCAAGTGCTCGCTAAGCAACCTACATAGTCCAAGTGCCCGTTAGTTAACCTAGATAGTCAAAGTGCCTTCTAGGTAACCTAAATAGTCCAAGTGCCCGCTAGGGAACCTACATAGTCGAAGTGCCCACTAGGTAACCTAGATAGTCCAATTGCCCATTAGCTAACCTAGATAGTCGAAGTGTCCGCTAGTTAACCTACATAATCCAAATGCCCGCTAGTTAACCTAGATAGTCCAAGCGCCCGCTTTTTAACCTAGATAGTCCAAGTGCCCGCTAGTAAACCTAGATAGTCCAAGGCCCGCTAGTTAACCTACATAGTCCAAGTGCCCGTTCGTTAACCTAGATAGGCCAAGTGCCCACTAGGTAACCTAGACAGTCCAAGTGCCCACTAGGTTACCTACATAGTCCAAGTGCACGTTCATTAACCTAGATAGTCCAAGTGCCCGCTGGTAATCTACATATTCCAAGGGCCCGCTAGGTAACCTTGATATTCCAAGCGCCTTCTAGTTAACCTACATAGTCCAAGTGCCCGCTAGGTAACCTACATAGTCCAAGTGCCCGTTAGTTAACCTAGATAGTCCAAGTGCCCACTAGGGGACGTACATAGTCCAAGTGCCCGCTAGGTAACCTTGATAGTCCAAGTGCGCGCTAGGGTATGTACATAGTCCGAGTGCTGGCTAGGAAACCTAGATAATCCAAGTGCCCGCTAGTTAACCTACATAGTACAAGGGCCCGCAAGTTAACCTACATAGTCCAAGGTCCGCTATTTAACGTATATAGTCCAAGTGCCCGCTAGTTAACCTACATAGTACAAGGGCCCGCTACTTGACCTAGATAGTCCAAGTGCCCGCTAGTTAACCTAGATAGTCCAAGTGCCCGCTAGTTAACCTAAGTAGTCCAAATGTCCGATAGGGATCCTACATAGTCCAAGTGCCCGCTACGTAACCTACATATCCAAGTGCCCGTTCGTTAACCTAGATAGTCCAAGTGCCCGCTAGGTAACCTAGACAGTCCAAGTGCCCGCTAGGTTACCTACATAGTCCAAGTGCCCGTTCGTTAACCTAGATAGTCCAAGTGCCCGCTAGGTTACCTAGACAGTCCAAGTGCCCGCTAGTTAACCTCCATAGTCCAAGTGCCTGCTAGGTAAACTACATAGTCCAAGTGCCCACTAGGTAACCTAGACAGTCCAATTGCCCGCTAGTTAACCTAGACAGTCCAAGTACCCGATAGGGAACCTACATAGTCCAAGTGCTCGCTAGGGAACCTATATAGTCCAAATGCTCGCTAGGCAACCTACATAGTCTAAGTGCCTGTTAGTTAACCTAGATAGTCAAAGTGCCTGCTAGGTAAACTACATAGTCCAAGTGCCCGCTAGGGAACCCACATAGTCCAAGTGTCCGCTGGGTAACCTAGATAGTCCAATTGCCCGTTAGCTAACCTAGATAGTCGAAGTGTCCGCTAGTTAACCTACATAGTCCAAGTGTCCGTTCGTTAACCTAGATAGGCCAAGTGCCCTCTAGGTAACCTAGACAGTCCAAGTGCCCGCTAGGTTACCTACATAGTCCAAGTGCACGTTCGTTAACCTAGATAGTCCAAGTGCCCGCTGGTAACCTACATAATCCAAGGGCCCGCTAGGTAATCTTGATAGTCCAAGTGCCTTCTAGTTAACCTACATAGTCCAAGTGCCCGCTAGGTAACCTACATAGTCCAAGTGCCCACTAGGTAACCTAAGTAATCCTAATGCCCGCTAGGAAAACTACATAGTCCAAGTGCCCGCTAGTTAACCTAGATAGTCCAAGTGCCCGCTAGTAAACCTAGATAGTCCAAGGCCCGCTAGTTAACCTACATAGTCCAAGTGCCCGTTCGTTAACCTAGATAGGCCAAGTGCCCACTAGGTAACCTAGACAGTCCAAGTGCCCACTAGGTTACCTACATAGTCCAAGTGCACGTTCATTAACCTAGATAGTCCAAGTGCCCGCTGGTAATCTACATATTCCAAGGGCCCGCTAGGTAACCTTGATATTCCAAGCGCCTTCTAGTTAACCTACATAGTCCAAGTGCCCGCTAGGTAACCTACATAGTCCAAGTGCCCGTTAGTTAACCTAGATAGTCCAAGTGCCCACTAGGGGACGTACATAGTCCAAGTGCCCGCTAGGTAACCTTGATAGTCCAAGTGCGCGCTAGGGTATGTACATAGTCCGAGTGCTGGCTAGGAAACCTAGATAATCCAAGTGCCCGCTAGTTAACCTACATAGTACAAGGGCCCGCAAGTTAACCTACATAGTCCAAGGTCCGCTATTTAACGTATATAGTCCAAGTGCCCGCTAGTTAACCTACATAGTACAAGGGCCCGCTACTTGACCTAGATAGTCCAAGTGCCCGCTAGTTAACCTAGATAGTCCAAGTGCCCGCTAGTTAACCTAAGTAGTCCAAATGTCCGATAGGGATCCTACATAGTCCAAGTGCCCGCTACGTAACCTACATATCCAAGTGCCCGTTCGTTAACCTAGATAGTCCAAGTGCCCGCTAGGTAACCTAGACAGTCCAAGTGCCCGCTAGGTTACCTACATAGTCCAAGTGCCCGTTCGTTAACCTAGATAGTCCAAGTGCCCGCTAGGTTACCTAGACAGTCCAAGTGCCCGCTAGTTAACCTCCATAGTCCAAGTGCCTGCTAGGTAAACTACATAGTCCAAGTGCCCACTAGGTAACCTAGACAGTCCAATTGCCCGCTAGTTAACCTAGACAGTCCAAGTACCCGATAGGGAACCTACATAGTCCAAGTGCTCGCTAGGGAACCTATATAGTCCAAGTGCTCGCTAGGCAACCTACATAGTCTAAGTGCCTGTTAGTTAACCTAGATAGTCAAAGTGCCTGCTAGGTAAACTACATAGTCCAACTGCCCGCTAGGGAACCCACATAGTCCAAGTGTCCGCTGGGTAACCTAGATAGTCCAATTGCCCGTTAGCTAACCTAGATAGTCGAAGTGTCCGCTAGTTAACCTACATAGTCCAAGTGTCCGTTCGTTAACCTAGATAGGCCAAGTGCCCTCTAGGTAACCTAGACAGTCCAAGTGCCCGCTAGGTTACCTACATAGTCCAAGTGCACGTTCGTTAACCTAGATAGTCCAAGTGCCCGCTGGTAACCTACATAATCCAAGGGCCCGCTAGGTAATCTTGATAGTCCAAGTGCCTTCTAGTTAACCTACATAGTCCAAGTGCCCGCTAGGTAACCTACATAGTCCAAGTGCCCACTAGGTAACCTAAGTAATCCTAATGCCCGCTAGGAAAACTACATAGTCCAAGTGCCCGCTAGTTAACCTAGATAGTCCAAGTGCCCGCTAGTAAACCTAGATAGTCCAAGGCCCGCTAGTTAACCTACATAGTCCAAGTGCCCGTTCGTTAACCTAGATAGGCCAAGTGCCCACTAGGTAACCTAGACAGTCCAAGTGCCCACTAGGTTACCTACATAGTCCAAGTGCACGTTCATTAACCTAGATAGTCCAAGTGCCCGCTGGTAATCTACATATTCCAAGGGCCCGCTAGGTAACCTTGATATTCCAAGCGCCTTCTAGTTAACCTACATAGTCCAAGTGCCCGCTAGGTAACCTACATAGTCCAAGTGCCCGTTAGTTAACCTAGATAGTCCAAGTGCCCACTAGGGGACGTACATAGTCCAAGTGCCCGCTAGGTAACCTTGATAGTCCAAGTGCGCGCTAGGGTATGTACATAGTCCGAGTGCTGGCTAGGAAACCTAGATAATCCAAGTGCCCGCTAGTTAACCTACATAGTACAAGGGCCCGCAAGTTAACCTACATAGTCCAAGGTCCGCTATTTAACGTATATAGTCCAAGTGCCCGCTAGTTAACCTACATAGTACAAGGGCCCGCTACTTGACCTAGATAGTCCAAGTGCCCGCTAGTTAACCTAGATAGTCCAAGTGCCCGCTAGTTAACCTAAGTAGTCCAAATGTCCGATAGGGATCCTACATAGTCCAAGTGCCCGCTACGTAACCTACATATCCAAGTGCCCGTTCGTTAACCTAGATAGTCCAAGTGCCCGCTAGGTAACCTAGACAGTCCAAGTGCCCGCTAGGTTACCTACATAGTCCAAGTGCCCGTTCGTTAACCTAGATAGTCCAAGTGCCCGCTAGGTTACCTAGACAGTCCAAGTGCCCGCTAGTTAACCTCCATAGTCCAAGTGCCTGCTAGGTAAACTACATAGTCCAAGTGCCCACTAGGTAACCTAGACAGTCCAATTGCCCGCTAGTTAACCTAGACAGTCCAAGTACCCGATAGGGAACCTACATAGTCCAAGTGCTCGCTAGGGAACCTATATAGTCCAAGTGCTCGCTAGGCAACCTACATAGTCTAAGTGCCTGTTAGTTAACCTAGATAGTCAAAGTGCCTGCTAGGTAAACTACATAGTCCAACTGCCCGCTAGGGAACCCACATAGTCCAAGTGTCCGCTGGGTAACCTAGATAGTCCAATTGCCCGTTAGCTAACCTAGATAGTCGAAGTGTCCGCTAGTTAACCTACATAGTCCAAGTGTCCGTTCGTTAACCTAGATAGGCCAAGTGCCCTCTAGGTAACCTAGACAGTCCAAGTGCCCGCTAGGTTACCTACATAGTCCAAGTGCACGTTCGTTAACCTAGATAGTCCAAGTGCCCGCTGGTAACCTACATAATCCAAGGGCCCGCTAGGTAATCTTGATAGTCCAAGTGCCTTCTAGTTAACCTACATAGTCCAAGTGCCCGCTAGGTAACCTACATAGTCCAAGTGCCCACTAGGTAACCTAAGTAATCCTAATGCCCGCTAGGAAAACTACATAGTCCAAGTGCCCGCTAGTTAACCTAGATAGTCCAAGTGCCCGCTAGTAAACCTAGATAGTCCAAGGGTCCGCTAGTTAATCTAGATAGTCCAAGTGCCCGCTAGTTAACCTAGATAGTCCAAGTGCCCGCTAGTTAACCTAGATAGTCCAAGGGACCGCTAGTTAATCTAGATAGTCCAAGTGCCCGCTAGTTAACCTAGATAGTCCAAGTGCCCGCTAGTTAACCTAGATCGTCCAAGGGTCCTCTAGTTAACCTAGATAGTCCAAGTGCCCGCTAGGGGACGTACATAGTCCAAGTGCCCTCTAGGTAACCTACATAGTCCAATGCCCGTTAGTTAACCTAGATAGTCCAAGTGCCCATTAGGGGACGTACATAGTCCAAGTGCCGCTAGGTAACCTTGATAGTCCAAGTGCGCGCTAGGGTATGTACATAGTCCGAGTGCTGGCTAGGAAACCTAGATAATCCAAGTGCCCACTAGTTAACCTACATAGTCCAAGGGCCCGCAAGTTAACCTACATAGTCCAAGGTCCGCTATTTAACCTATATAGTCCAAGTGCCCGCTAGTTAACCTACATAGTACAAGGGCCCGCTACTTGACCTAGATAGTCCAAGTGCCCGCTAGTTAACCTAGATAGTCCAAGTGCCCGCTAGTTAACCTAAGTAGTCCAAATGTCCGATAGGGATCCTACATAGTCCAAGTGCCCGCTACGTAACCTACATATCCAAGTGCCCGTTCGTTAACCTAGATAGTCAAAGTGCCCGCTAGGTAACCTAGACAGTCCAAGTACCCGATAGGGAACCTACATAGTCCAAGTGCTCGCTAGGGAACCTATATAGTCCAAGTGCTCGCTAGGCAACCTACATAGTCTAAGTGCCTGTTAGTTAACCTAGATAGTCAAAGTGCCTGCTAGGTAAACTACATAGTCCAAGTGCCCGCTAGGGAACCCACATAGTCCAAGTGTCCGCTGGGTAACCTAGATAGTCCAATTGCCCTTTAGCTAACCTAGATAGTCGAAGTGTCCGCTAGTTAACCTACATAGTCCAAGTGTCCGTTCGTTAACCTAGATAGGCCAAGTGCCCTCTAGGTAACCTAGACAGTCCAAGTGCCCGCTAGGTTACCTACATAGTCCAAGTGCACGTTCGTTAAACTAGATAGTCCAAGTGCCCGCTGGTAACCTACATAATCCAAGGGCCCGCTAGGTAATCTTGATAGTCCAAGTGCCTTCTAGTTAACCTACATAGTCCAAGTGCCCGCTAGGTAACCTACATAGTCCAAGTGCCCACTAGGTAACCTAAGTAATCCTAATGCCCGCTAGGAAAACTACATAGTCCAAGTGCCCGCTAGTTAACCTAGATAGTCCAAGTGCCCGCTAGTAAACCTAGATAGTCCAAGGGTCCACTAGTTAATCTAGATAGTCCAAGTGCCCGCTAGTTAACCTAGATAGTCCAAGTGCCCGCTAGTTAACCTAGATAGTCCAAGGGACCGCTAGTTAATCTAGATAGTCCAAGTGCCCGCTAGTTAACCTAGATAGTCCAAGTGCCCGCTAGTTAACCTAGATCGTCCAAGGGTCCTCTAGTTAACCTAGATAGTCCAAGTGCCCGCTAGGGGACGTACATAGTCCAAGTGCCCTCTAGGTAACCTACATAGTCCAATGCCCGTTAGTTAACCTAGATAGTCCAAGTGCCCACTAGGGGACGTACATAGTCCAAGTGCCGCTAGGTAACCTTGATAGTCCAAGTGCGCGCTAGGGTATGTACATAGTCCGAGTGCTGGCTAGGAAACCTAGATAATCCAAGTGCCCACTAGTTAACCTACATAGTCCAGGGTCCGCTATTTAACCTATATAGTCCAAGTGCCCGCTAGTTAACCTACATAGTACAAGGGCCCGCTACTTGACCTAGATAGTCCAAGTGCCCGCTAGTTAACCTAGATAGTCCAAGTGCCCGCTAGTTAACCTAAGTAGTCCAAATGTCCGATAGGGATGCTACATAGTCCAAGTGCCCGCTACGTAACCTACATATCCAAGTGCCCGTTCGTTAACCTAGATAGTCCAAGTGCCCGCTAGGTAACCTAGACAGTCCAAGTGCCCGCTAGGTTACCTACATAGTCCAAGTGCCCGTTCGTTAACCTAGATAGTCCATGTGCCCGCTAGGTTACCTAGACAGTCCAAGTGCCCGCTAGTTAACCTCCATAGTCCAAGTGCCTGCTAGGTAAACTACATAGTCCAAGTGCCCACTAGGTAACCTAGACAGTCCAATTGCCCGCTAGTTAACTTAGACAGTCCAAGTACCCGATAGGGAACCTACATAGTCCAAGTGCTCGCTAGGCAACCTACATAGTCCAAGTGCCTGTTAGTTAACCTAGATAGTCAAAGTGCCTATTAGGTAACCTAAATAGTCCAAGTGCCCGCTAGGGAACCTACATAGTCCAAGTGTCCGCTAGGTAACCTAGATAGTCCAATTGCCCGTTAGCTAACCTAGATAGTCGAAGTGTCCGCTAGTTAACCTACATAGTCCAAGTGTCCGTTCGTTAACCTAGATAGGCCAAGTGTCCTCTAGGTAACCTAGACAGTCCAAGTGCCCGCTAGGTTACCTACATAGTCCAAGTGCACGTTCGTTAACCTAGATAGTCCAAGTGCCCGCTGGTAACCTACATAATCCAAGGGCCCGCTAGGTAATCTTGATAGTTCAAGTGCCTTCTAGTTAACCTACATAGTCCAAGTGCCCGCTAGGTAACCTACATAGTCCAAGCGCCCACTAGGTAACCTAAGGAATCCTAATGCCCGCTAGGAAAACTACATAGTCCAAGTGCCCGCTAGTTAACCTAGATAGTCCAAGTGTCCGCTAGTAAACCTAGATAGTACAAGGGCCCGCTAGTTAATCTAGATAGTCCAAGTGCCCGCTAGTTAACCTAGATAGTTCAAGGGACCGCTAGTTAATCTAGATAGTCCAAGTGCCCGCTAGTAAACCTAGATAGTCCAAGTGCCCGCTAGTTAGCCTAGATCGTCCAAGGGCCCTCTAGTTAACCTAGATAGTCCAAGTGCCCGCTAGGGGACGTACATAGTCCCAGTGCCCGCTAGTTAACCTAGATAGTCCAAGTGCCCGCTAGTTAACCTAGATAGTTCAAGGGACCGCTAGTTAATCTAGATAGTCCAAGTGCCCGCTAGTAAACCTAGATAGTCCAAGTGCCCGCTAGTTAGTCTAGATCGTCCAAGGGCCCTCTAGTTAACCTAGATAGTCCAAGTGCCCGCTAGGGGACGTACATAGTCCCAGTGCCCGCTAGGTAACCTAGATAGTCCAAGTGCCCCCTAGGGTATGTACATAGTTCAAGTGCCCGCTAGGTAACCTAGATTGTCCAAGTGTCCGCTAGTTACCCTACATAGTCCAAGTGCCCGCTAGGTAACCTAGATAGTCCAAGGTCCTGCTAGTTAACCTACATAGTCCAATACCCGATAGGGAACCTACATAGTCCAAGTGCCCGCTGAGGAACCTACATAGTCCAAGTGCCCGATAGGGAACCTATATATTCCAAGTGCCAGTTAGGGAACCTACATACTCCACGTGCCCATAGGGAACCTATATAGTCCAAGTGCCCGCTAGGGAACCTACATAGTCCAAGTGCCCGTTAGTTAACCTAGATAGTCAAAGTGCCTGCTAGGTAACCTACATAGTCCAAGTGCTCTCTAGGGAACCTACATAGTCCAAGTGCCCGTTAGTTAACCTAGATAGTCCAATTGCCCGTCAGCTAACCTAGATAGTCGAAGTGTCCGCTAGTTAACCTACATAGTCCAAGTGTCCGTTGGTTAACCTAGATAGTCCAAGTGCCCGCTAGGTAACCTAGAGTACAAGTGCTCGCTAGTTAACCTACATAGTCCAAGTGCCCGCTAGGTAACCTATATAGTCCAAGTGCCCGCTAGGCAACCTGCATAGTCCAAGGTCTCACTTGTTAACTTTGATAGTCCAAGTGCCTGCTAGTTAACCTAGATCTTCCAAGTGCCCGCGAGTTAACCTAGATTGTCCAAGTGCCTGCTACTTAACCTACATAGTCCAAGGGCCCACTGGTTAACCTAGATAATCCAAGTGTCCTCTAGTTAACCTACATAGTCCAAGTACCAGCTAGTTAACCTATATACAAAGTGCCCGCTACGTAACCTAGATAGTCCAAGGGCACGCTAGTTAACCTACATAGTCCAAGTGCCCGCTAGGCAACCTAGATAGTCCAAGTGCCCACTAAGGAACCTACATAGTCCAAGTGCACGCTAGTTAACCTAGACAGTCCCAGTGCCCGCTAGGGAACTTACATAGTCCAAGTTCCCGCTTGGTAACCTAAATAGTCCAAATGCCCACTAGGGAAACTACATAGTCCAAGTGCCCACTAGTTAACCTAGATAGTCCAAGTGCCTGCTAGTAAACCTACATAATCCATGGGCCCGCTAGTTAACCTACATAGTGCAAGGGCCCGCTAGTTAACCTATATCGTGCAAGTGTCCGCTAGTTAACCTACATAGTCCACGTACCCGGTAGGTAACCTAGATAGTCCTAGTGCCCGTTAGTTAACCTAGATGGTCCAAGGGCCCACTAGGGGACGTACATAGTCCAAGTGCCCGCTAGTTAACCTACATACTCCAAGGTCCGCTAGTTAACCTAGATAGTCCAAGTGCCCGCTACTTAACCTACATAGTACAAGGGCCCGCTAGTTGACCTTGATAGTCCAAGTTCCCGCTAGTTAACCTAGATAGTCAAAGTGCCCGCTAATTAACCTAAGTAGTACAAATGTCCCATAGGGATCCTACATAGTCCAAGTGCCCGCTACGTAACCTACATATCCAAGTGCCCGTTCGTTAACCTAGATAGTCAAAGTGCCCGCTAGGTAACCTAGACAGTCCAAGTGCCTGCTAGGTTACCTACATAGTCCAAGTGCCCGTTCGTTAACCTAGATAGTCCAAGTGCCCGCTAGTTAACCTAGATCGTCCAAGGGCCCTCTAGTTAACCTAGATAGTCCATGTGCCCTCTAGGGGACGTACATAGTCCAAGTGCCCGCTAGGTAACCTAGATAGTCAAAGTGCCCCCTAGGGTATGTACATAGTTCAAGTGCCCGCTAGGTAACCTAGATTGTCCAAGTGTCCGCTAGTTACCCTACATAGTCCAATTGCCCGCTAGGTAACCTAGATAGTCCAAGGTCCTGCTAGTTAACCTACATAGTCCAATCCCCGATAGGGTACCTACATAGTCCAAGTGCCCGCTGAGGAACCTACATAGTCCAAGTGCCCGATAGGGAACCTATATATTCCAAGTGCCAGTTAGGGAACCTACATACTCCACGTGCCCATAGGGAACCTATATAGTCCAAGTGCCCGCCAGGGAACCTACATAGTCCAAGTGCCCGTTAGTTAACCTAGATAGTCAAAGTGCCTGCTAGGTAACCTGAATAGTCCAAGTGCTCTCTTGGGAACCTACATAGTCCAAGTGCCCGTTAGTTAACCTACATAGTCCAATTGCCCGTTAGCTAACCTAGATAGTCGAAGTGTCCGCTAGTTAACCTACATAGTCCAAGTGTCCGTTGGTTAACCTACATAGTCCAAGTGCACGCTAGGTAACCTAGAGTCCAAGTGCTCGCTAGTTAACCTACATAGTCCAAGTGCCCGCTAGGTAACCTATATAGTCCATGTGCCCGCTAGGTAACCTACATAGTCCAAGGACTCACTTGTTAACTTTGATAGTCCAAGTGCCTGCTAGTTAACCTAGATCTTCCAAGTGCCCGCGAGTTAACCTAGATTGTCCAAGTGCCTGCTACTTAACCTACATAGTCCAAGGGCCCACTGGTTAACCTAGATAATCCAAGTGTCCTCTAGTTAACCTACATAGTCCAAGTACCAGCTAGTTAACCTATATACAAAGTGCCCGCTACGTAACCTAGATAGTCCAAGGGCACGCTAGTTAACCTACATAGTCCAAGTGCCCGCTAGGCAACCTAGATAGTCCAAGTGCCCACTAAGGAACCTACATAGTCCAAGTGCACGCTAGTTAACCTAGACAGTCCCAATGCCCGCTAGGGAACTTATATATTCCAAGTTCCCGCTTGGTAACCTAAATAGTCCAAATGCCCGCTAGGGAAACTACATAGTACAAGTGCCCACTAGTTAACCTAGATAGTCCAAGTGCCTGCTAGTAAACCTACATAATCCATGGGCCCGCTAGTTAACCTACATAGTGCAAGGGCCCGCTAGTTAACCTAGATCGTGCAAGTGTCCGCTAGTTAACCTACATAGTCCACGTGCCCGGTAGGTAACCTAGATAGTCCTAGTGCCCGTTAGTTAACCTAGATAGTCCAAGGGCCCACTAGGGGACGTACATAGTCCAAGTGCCCGCTAGTTAACCTACATAGTCCAAGGTCCGCTAGTTAACCTAGATAGTCCAAGTGCCCGCTAGTTAACCTACATAGTACAAGGGCCCGCTAGTTAACGTAGATAGTCAAAGTGCCCGCTAATTAACCTAAGTAGTACAAATGTCCGATAGGGATCCTACATAGTCAAAGTGCCCGCTAGTTAACCTACATAGTCCAAGTCCCCGCTAGGTAACCTAGGCAGTCCAAGTGACCATTATGTTACCTACATAGTCCAAGTGCTCGTCCGTTAACCTACATAGTCCAAGTGCCCGCTAGGTAACTTAGATAGCCCAAGTACCCGCTAGGGAACGTACATAGTACAAGTGCCTTCTAGGTAACCTAGATAGTCCAAGTGCCCGCTAGTTAACCTACATACTCCAAGTGCCTGCTAGGTAAACTACATAGTCCAAGTGCCCACTAGGTAACCTAGAGAGTCCAATTGCCCGCTAGTTAAGCTAGACAGTCCAAGTACCCGATAGGGAACCTACATAGTCCAAGTGCTCGCTAGGCAACCTACATAGTCCAAGTGCCTGTTAGTTAACCTAGATAGTCAAAGTGCCTATTAGGTAACCTAAATAGTCCAAGTGCCCGCTAGGGAACCTACATAGTCCAAGTGTCCGCTAGGTAACCTAGATAGTCCAATTGCCCGTTAGCTAACCTAGATAGTGGAAGTGTCCGCTAGTTAACCTACATAGTCCAAGTGTCCGTTCGTTAACCTAGATAGGCCAAGTGTCCTCTAGGTAACCTAGACAGTCCAAGTGCCCGCTAGGTTACCTACATAGTCCAAGTGCACGTTCGTTAACCTAGATAGTCCAAGTGCCCGCTGGTAACCTACATAATCCAAGGGCCCGCTAGGTAATCTTGATAGTCCAAGTGCCTTCTAGTTAACCTACATAGTCCAAGTGCCCGCTAGGTAACCTACATAGTCCAAGTGCCCACTAGGTAACCTAAGTAATCCTAATGCCCGCTAGGAAAACTACATAGTCCAAGTGCCCGCTAGTTAACCTAGATAGTCCAAGTGCCCGCTAGTAAACCTAGATAGTCCAAGGGCCCGCTAGTTAATCTAGATAGTCCAAGTGCCCGCTAGTTAACCTAGATAGTCCAAGTGCCCGCTAGTTAACCTAGATAGTTCAAGGGACCGCTAGTTAGTCTAGATAGTCCAAGTGCCCGCTAGTAAACCTAGATAGTCCAAGTGCCCGCTAGTTAGCCTAGATCGTCCAAGGGCCCTCTAGTTAACCTAGATAGTCCAAGTGCCCGCTAGGGGACGTACATAGTCCCAGTGCCCGCTAGGTAACCTAGATAGTCCAAGTGCCCCCTAGGGTATGTACATAGTTCAAGTGCCCGCTAGGTAACCTAGATTGTCCAAGTGTCCGCTAGTTACCCTACATAGTCCAAGTGCCCGCTAGGTAACCTAGATAGTCCAAGGTCCTGCTAGTTAACCTACATAGTCCAATACCCGATAGGGAACCTACATAGTCCAAGTGCCCGCTGAGGAACCTACATAGTCCAAGTGCCCGATAGGGAACCTATATATTCCAAGTGCCAGTTAGGGAACCTACATACTCCACGTGCCCATAGGGAACCTATATAGTCCAAGTGCCCGCTAGGGAACCTACATAGTCCAAGTGCCCGTTAGTTAACCTAGATAGTCAAAGTGCCTGCTAGGTAACCTAAATAGTCCAAGTGCTCTCTAGGGAACCTACATAGTCCAAGTGCCCGTTAGTTAACCTAGATAGTCCAATTGCCCGTTAGCTAACCTAGATAGTCGAAGTGTCCGCTAGTTAACCTACATAGTCCAAGTGTCCGTTGGTTAACCTAGATAGTCCAAGTGCCCGCTAGGTAACCTAGAGTCCAAGTGCTCGCTAGTTAACCTACATAGTCCAAGTGCCCGCTAGGTAACCTATATAGTCCAAGTGCCCGCTAGGTAACCTGCATAGTCCAAGGTCTCACTTGTTAACTTTGATAGTCCAAGTGCCTGCTAGTTAACCTAGATCTTCCAAGTGCCCGCGAGTTAACCTAGATTGTCCAAGTGCCTGCTACTTAACCTACATAGTCCAAGGGCCCACTGGTTAACCTAGATAATCCAAGTGTCCTCTAGTTAACCTACATAGTCCAAGTACCAGCTAGTTAACCTATATACAAAGTGCCCGCTACGTAACCTAGATAGTCCAAGGGCACGCTAGTTAACCTACATAGTCCAAGTGCCCGCTAGGCAACCTAGATAGTCCAAGTGCCCACTAAGGAACCTACATAGTCCAAGTGCACGCTAGTTAACCTAGACAGTCCCAGTGCCCGCTAGGGAACTTACATAGTCCAAGTTCCCGCTTGGTAACCTAAATAGTCCAAATGCCCACTAGGGAAACTACATAGTCCAAGTGCCTACTAGTTAACCTAGATAGTCCAAGTGACTGCTAGTAAACCTACATAATCCATGGGCCCGCTAGTTAACCTACATAGTGCAAGGGCCCGCTAGTTAACCTATATCGTGCAAGTGTCCGCTAGTTAACCTACATAGTCCACGTACCCGGTAGGTAACCTAGATAGTCCTAGTGCCCGTTAGTTAACCTAGATGGTCCAAGGGCCCACTAGGGGACGTACATAGTCCATGTGCCCGCTAGTTAACCTACATACTCCAAGGTCCGCTAGTTAACCTAGATAGTCCAAGTGCCCGCTACTTAACCTACATAGTACAAGGGCCCGCTAGTTGACCTTGATAGTCCAAGTTCCCGCTAGTTAACCTAGATAGTCAAAGTGCCCGCTATTTAACCTAAGTAGTACAAATGTCCCATAGGGATCCTACATAGTCCAAGTGCCCGCTACGTAACCTACATATCCAAGTGCCCGTTCGTTAACCTAGATAGTCAAAGTGCCCGCTAGGTAACCTAGACAGTCCAAGTGCCTGCTAGGTTACCTACATAGTCCAAGTGCCCGTTCGTTAACCTAGATAGTCCAAGTGCCCGCTAGTTAACCTAGATCGTCCAAGGGCCCTCTAGTTAACCTAGATAGTCCATGTGCCCTCTAGGGGACGTACATAGTCCAAGTGCCCGCTAGGTAACCTAGATAGTCAAAGTGCCCCCTAGGGTATGTACATAGTTCAAGTGCCCGCTAGGTAACCTAGATTGTCCAAGTGTCCGCTAGTTACCCTACATAGTCCAATTGCCCGCTAGGTAACCTAGATAGTCCAAGGTCCTGCTAGTTAACCTACATAGTCCAATCCCCGATAGGGTACCTACATAGTCCAAGTGCCCGCTGAGGAACCTACATAGTCCAAGTGCCCGATAGGGAACCTATATATTCCAAGTGCCAGTTAGGGAACCTACATACTCCACGTGCCCATAGGGAACCTATATAGTCCAAGTGCCCGCCAGGGAACCTACATAGTCCAAGTGCCCGTTAGTTAACCTAGATAGTCAAAGTGCCTGCTAGGTAACCTGAATAGTCCAAGTGCTCTCTTGGGAACCTACATAGTCCAAGTGCCCGTTAGTTAACCTACATAGTCCAATTGCCCGTTAGCTAACCTAGATAGTCGAAGTGTCCGCTAGTTAACCTACATAGTCCAAGTGTCCGTTGGTTAACCTACATAGTCCAAGTGCACGCTAGGTAACCTAGAGTCCAAGTGCTCGCTAGTTAACCTACATAGTCCAAGTGCCCGCTAGGTAACCTATATAGTCCATGTGCCCGCTAGGTAACCTACATAGTCCAAGGTCTCACTTGTTAACTTTGATAGTCCAAGTGCCTGCTAGTTAACCTAGATCTTCCAAGTGCCCGCGAGTTAACCTAGATTGTCCAAGTGCCTGCTACTTAACCTACATAGTCCAAGGGCCCACTGGTTAACCTAGATAATCCAAGTGTCCTCTAGTTAACCTACATAGTCCAAGTACCAGCTAGTTAACCTATATACAAAGTGCCCGCTACGTAACCTAGATAGTCCAAGGGCACGCTAGTTAACCTACATAGTCCAAGTGCCCGCTAGGCAACCTAGATAGTCCAAGTGCCCACTAAGGAACCTACATAGTCCAAGTGCACGCTAGTTAACCTAGACAGTCCCAATGCCCGCTAGGGAACTTATATATTCCAAGTTCCCGCTTGGTAACCTAAATAGTCCAAATGCCCGCTAGGGAAACTACATAGTACAAGTGCCCACTAGTTAACCTAGATAGTCCAAGTGCCTGCTAGTAAACCTACATATTCCATGGGCCCGCTAGTTAACCTACATAGTGCAAGGGCCCGCTAGTTAACCTAGATCGTGCAAGTGTCCGCTAGTTAACCTACATAGTCCACGTGCCCGGTAGGTAACCTAGATAGTCCTAGTGCCCGTTAGTTAACCTAGATAGTCCAAGGGCCCACTAGGGGACGTACATAGTCCAAGTGCCCGCTAGTTAACCTACATAGTCCAAGGTCCGCTAGTTAACCTAGATAGTCCAAGTGCCCGCTAGTTAACCTACATAGTACAAGGGCCCGCTAGTTAACGTAGATAGTCAAAGTGCCCGCTAATTAACCTAAGTAGTACAAATGTCCGATAGGGATCCTACATAGTCAAAGTGCCCGCTAGTTAACCTACATAGTCCAAGTCCCCGCTAGGTAACCTAGGCAGTCCAAGTGACCATTATGTTACCTACATAGTCCAAGTGCTCGTCCGTTAACCTACATAGTCCAAGTGCCCGCTAGGTAACTTAGATAGCCCAAGTACCCGCTAGGGAACGTACATAGTACAAGTGCCTTCTAGGTAACCTAGATAGTCCAAGTGCCCGCTAGTTAACCTACATACTCCAAGTGCCTGCTAGGTAAACTACATAGTCCAAGTGCCCACTAGGTAACCTAGAGAGTCCAATTGCCCGCTAGTTAAGCTAGACAGTCCAAGTACCCGATAGGGAACCTACATAGTCCAAGTGCTCGCTAGGCAACCTACATAGTCCAAGTGCCTGTTAGTTAACCTAGATAGTCAAAGTGCCTATTAGGTAACCTAAATAGTCCAAGTGCCCGCTAGGGAACCTACATAGTCCAAGTGTCCGCTAGGTAACCTAGATAGTCCAATTGCCCGTTAGCTAACCTAGATAGTGGAAGTGTCCGCTAGTTAACCTACATAGTCCAAGTGTCCGTTCGTTAACCTAGATAGGCCAAGTGTCCTCTAGGTAACCTAGACAGTCCAAGTGCCCGCTAGGTTACCTACATAGTCCAAGTGCACGTTCGTTAACCTAGATAGTCCAAGTGCCCGCTGGTAACCTACATAATCCAAGGGCCCGCTAGGTAATCTTGATAGTCCAAGTGCCTTCTAGTTAACCTACATAGTCCAAGTGCCCGCTAGGTAACCTACATAGTCCAAGTGCCCACTAGGTAACCTAAGTAATCCTAATGCCCGCTAGGAAAACTACATAGTCCAAGTGCCCGCTAGTTAACCTAGATAGTCCAAGTGCCCGCTAGTAAACCTAGATAGTACAAGGGCCCGCTAGTTAATCTAGATAGTCCAAGTGCCCGCTAGTTAACCTAGATAGTCCAAGTGCCCGCTAGTTAACCTAGATAGTTCAAGGGACCGCTAGTTAGTCTAGATAGTCCAAGTGCCCGCTAGTAAACCTAGATAGTCCAAGTGCCCGCTAGTTAGCCTAGATCGTCCAAGGGCCCTCTAGTTAACCTAGATAGTCCAAGTGCCCGCTAGGGGACGTACATAGTCCCAGTGCCCGCTAGGTAACCTAGATAGTCCAAGTGCCCCCTAGGGTATGTACATAGTTCAAGTGCCCGCTAGGTAACCTAGATTGTCCAAGTGTCCGCTAGTTACCCTACATAGTCCAAGTGCCCGCTAGGTAACCTAGATAGTCCAAGGTCCTGCTAGTTAACCTACATAGTCCAATACCCGATAGGGAACCTACATAGTCCAAGTGCCCGCTGAGGAACCTACATAGTCCAAGTGCCCGATAGGGAACCTATATATTCCAAGTGCCAGTTAGGGAACCTACATACTCCACGTGCCCATAGGGAACCTATATAGTCCAAGTGCCCGCTAGGGAACCTACATAGTCCAAGTGCCCGTTAGTTAACCTAGATAGTCAAAGTGCCTGCTAGGTAACCTAAATAGTCCAAGTGCTCTCTAGGGAACCTACATAGTCCAAGTGCCCGTTAGTTAACCTAGATAGTCCAATTGCCCGTTAGCTAACCTAGATAGTCGAAGTGTCCGCTAGTTAACCTACATAGTCCAAGTGTCCGTTGGTTAACCTAGATAGTCCAAGTGCCCGCTAGGTAACCTAGAGTCCAAGTGCTCGCTAGTTAACCTACATAGTCCAAGTGCCCGCTAGGTAACCTATATAGTCCAAGTGCCCGCTAGGTAACCTGCATAGTCCAAGGTCTCACTTGTTAACTTTGATAGTCCAAGTGCCTGCTAGTTAACCTAGATCTTCCAAGTGCCCGCGAGTTAACCTAGATTGTCCAAGTGCCTGCTACTTAACCTACATAGTCCAAGGGCCCACTGGTTAACCTAGATAATCCAAGTGTCCTCTAGTTAACCTACATAGTCCAAGTACCAGCTAGTTAACCTATATACAAAGTGCCCGCTACGTAACCTAGATAGTCCAAGGGCACGCTAGTTAACCTACATAGTCCAAGTGCCCGCTAGGCAACCTAGATAGTCCAAGTGCCCACTAAGGAACCTACATAGTCCAAGTGCACGCTAGTTAACCTAGACAGTCCCAGTGCCCGCTAGGGAACTTACATAGTCCAAGTTCCCGCTTGGTAACCTAAATAGTCCAAATGCCCACTAGGGAAACTACATAGTCCAAGTGCCTACTAGTTAACCTAGATAGTCCAAGTGACTGCTAGTAAACCTACATAATCCATGGGCCCGCTAGTTAACCTACATAGTGCAAGGGCCCGCTAGTTAACCTATATCGTGCAAGTGTCCGCTAGTTAACCTACATAGTCCACGTACCCGGTAGGTAACCTAGATAGTCCTAGTGCCCGTTAGTTAACCTAGATGGTCCAAGGGCCCACTAGGGGACGTACATAGTCCATGTGCCCGCTAGTTAACCTACATACTCCAAGGTCCGCTAGTTAACCTAGATAGTCCAAGACCCGCTACTTAACCTACATAGTACAAGGGCCCGCTAGTTGACCTTGATAGTCCAAGTTCCCGCTAGTTAACCTAGATAGTCAAAGTGCCCGCTATTTAACCTAAGTAGTACAAATGTCCCATAGGGATCCTACATAGTCCAAGTGCCCGCTACGTAACCTACATATCCAAGTGCCCGTTCGTTAACCTAGATAGTCAAAGTGCCCGCTAGGTAACCTAGACAGTCCAAGTGCCTGCTAGGTTACCTACATAGTCCAAGTGCCCGTTCGTTAACCTAGATAGTCCAAGTGCCCGCTAGTTAACCTAGATCGTCCAAGGGCCCTCTAGTTAACCTAGATAGTCCATGTGCCCTCTAGGGGACGTACATAGTCCAAGTGCCCGCTAGGTAACCTAGATAGTCAAAGTGCCCCCTAGGGTATGTACATAGTTCAAGTGCCCGCTAGGTAACCTAGATTGTCCAAGTGTCCGCTAGTTACCCTACATAGTCCAATTGCCCGCTAGGTAACCTAGATAGTCCAAGGTCCTGCTAGTTAACCTACATAGTCCAATCCCCGATAGGGTACCTACATAGTCCAAGTGCCCGCTGAGGAACCTACATAGTCCAAGTGCCCGATAGGGAACCTATATATTCCAAGTGCCAGTTAGGGAACCTACATACTCCACGTGCCCATAGGGAACCTATATAGTCCAAGTGCCCGCCAGGGAACCTACATAGTCCAAGTGCCCGTTAGTTAACCTAGATAGTCAAAGTGCCTGCTAGGTAACCTGAATAGTCCAAGTGCTCTCTTGGGAACCTACATAGTCCAAGTGCCCGTTAGTTAACCTACATAGTCCAATTGCCCGTTAGCTAACCTAGATAGTCGAAGTGTCCGCTAGTTAACCTACATAGTCCAAGTGTCCGTTGGTTAACCTACATAGTCCAAGTGCACGCTAGGTAACCTAGAGTCCAAGTGCTCGCTAGTTAACCTACATAGTCCAAGTGCCCGCTAGGTAACCTATATAGTCCATGTGCCCGCTAGGTAACCTACATAGTCCAAGGTCTCACTTGTTAACTTTGATAGTCCAAGTGCCTGCTAGTTAACCTAGATCTTCCAAGTGCCCGCGAGTTAACCTAGATTGTCCAAGTGCCTGCTACTTAACCTACATAGTCCAAGGGCCCACTGGTTAACCTAGATAATCCAAGTGTCCTCTAGTTAACCTACATAGTCCAAGTACCAGCTAGTTAACCTATATACAAAGTGCCCGCTACGTAACCTAGATAGTCCAAGGGCACGCTAGTTAACCTACATAGTCCAAGTGCCCGCTAGGCAACCTAGATAGTCCAAGTGCCCACTAAGGAACCTACATAGTCCAAGTGCACGCTAGTTAACCTAGACAGTCCCAATGCCCGCTAGGGAACTTATATATTCCAAGTTCCCGCTTGGTAACCTAAATAGTCCAAATGCCCGCTAGGGAAACTACATAGTACAAGTGCCCACTAGTTAACCTAGATAGTCCAAGTGCCTGCTAGTAAACCTACATATTCCATGGGCCCGCTAGTTAACCTACATAGTGCAAGGGCCCGCTAGTTAACCTAGATCGTGCAAGTGTCCGCTAGTTAACCTACATAGTCCACGTGCCCGGTAGGTAACCTAGATAGTCCTAGTGCCCGTTAGTTAACCTAGATAGTCCAAGGGCCCACTAGGGGACGTACATAGTCCAAGTGCCCGCTAGTTAACCTACATAGTCCAAGGTCCGCTAGTTAACCTAGATAGTCCAAGTGCCCGCTAGTTAACCTACATAGTACAAGGGCCCGCTAGTTAACGTAGATAGTCAAAGTGCCCGCTAATTAACCTAAGTAGTACAAATGTCCGATAGGGATCCTACATAGTCAAAGTGCCCGCTAGTTAACCTACATAGTCCAAGTCCCCGCTAGGTAACCTAGGCAGTCCAAGTGACCATTATGTTACCTACATAGTCCAAGTGCTCGTCCGTTAACCTACATAGTCCAAGTGCCCGCTAGGTAACTTAGATAGCCCAAGTACCCGCTAGGGAACGTACATAGTACAAGTGCCTTCTAGGTAACCTAGATAGTCCAAGTGCCCGCTAGTTAACCTACATACTCCAAGTGCCTGCTAGGTAAACTACATAGTCCAAGTGCCCACTAGGTAACCTAGAGAGTCCAATTGCCCGCTAGTTAAGCTAGACAGTCCAAGTACCCGATAGGGAACCTACATAGTCCAAGTGCTCGCTAGGCAACCTACATAGTCCAAGTGCCTGTTAGTTAACCTAGATAGTCAAAGTGCCTATTAGGTAACCTAAATAGTCCAAGTGCCCGCTAGGGAACCTACATAGTCCAAGTGTCCGCTAGGTAACCTAGATAGTCCAATTGCCCGTTAGCTAACCTAGATAGTGGAAGTGTCCGCTAGTTAACCTACATAGTCCAAGTGTCCGTTCGTTAACCTAGATAGGCCAAGTGTCCTCTAGGTAACCTAGACAGTCCAAGTGCCCGCTAGGTTACCTACATAGTCCAAGTGCACGTTCGTTAACCTAGATAGTCCAAGTGCCCGCTGGTAACCTACATAATCCAAGGGCCCGCTAGGTAATCTTGATAGTCCAAGTGCCTTCTAGTTAACCTACATAGTCCAAGTGCCCGCTAGGTAACCTACATAGTCCAAGTGCCCACTAGGTAACCTAAGTAATCCTAATGCCCGCTAGGAAAACTACATAGTCCAAGTGCCCGCTAGTTAACCTAGATAGTCCAAGTGCCCGCTAGTAAACCTAGATAGTACAAGGGCCCGCTAGTTAATCTAGATAGTCCAAGTGCCCGCTAGTTAACCTAGATAGTCCAAGTGCCCGCTAGTTAACCTAGATAGTTCAAGGGACCGCTAGTTAGTCTAGATAGTCCAAGTGCCCGCTAGTAAACCTAGATAGTCCAAGTGCCCGCTAGTTAGCCTAGATCGTCCAAGGGCCCTCTAGTTAACCTAGATAGTCCAAGTGCCCGCTAGGGGACGTACATAGTCCCAGTGCCCGCTAGGTAACCTAGATAGTCCAAGTGCCCCCTAGGGTATGTACATAGTTCAAGTGCCCGCTAGGTAACCTAGATTGTCCAAGTGTCCGCTAGTTACCCTACATAGTCCAAGTGCCCGCTAGGTAACCTAGATAGTCCAAGGTCCTGCTAGTTAACCTACATAGTCCAATACCCGATAGGGAACCTACATAGTCCAAGTGCCCGCTGAGGAACCTACATAGTCCAAGTGCCCGATAGGGAACCTATATATTCCAAGTGCCAGTTAGGGAACCTACATACTCCACATGCCCATAGGGAACCTATATAGTCCAAGTGCCCGCTAGGGAACCTACATAGTCCAAGTGCCCGTTAGTTAACCTAGATAGTCAAAGTGCCTGCTAGGTAACCTAAATAGTCCAAGTGCTCTCTAGGGAACCTACATAGTCCAAGTGCCCGTTAGTTAACCTAGATAGTCCAATTGCCCGTTAGCTAACCTAGATAGTCGAAGTGTCCGCTAGTTAACCTACATAGTCCAAGTGTCCGTTGGTTAACCTAGATAGTCCAAGTGCCCGCTAGGTAACCTAGAGTCCAAGTGCTCGCTAGTTAACCTACATAGTCCAAGTGCCCGCTAGGTAACCTATATAGTCCAAGTGCCCGCTAGGTAACCTGCATAGTCCAAGGTCTCACTTGTTAACTTTGATAGTCCAAGTGCCTGCTAGTTAACCTAGATCTTCCAAGTGCCCGCGAGTTAACCTAGATTGTCCAAGTGCCTGCTACTTAACCTACATAGTCCAAGGGCCCACTGGTTAACCTAGATAATCCAAGTGTCCTCTAGTTAACCTACATAGTCCAAGTACCAGCTAGTTAACCTATATACAAAGTGCCCGCTACGTAACCTAGATAGTCCAAGGGCACGCTAGTTAACCTACATAGTCCAAGTGCCCGCTAGGCAACCTAGATAGTCCAAGTGCCCACTAAGGAACCTACATAGTCCAAGTGCACGCTAGTTAACCTAGACAGTCCCAGTGCCCGCTAGGGAACTTACATAGTCCAAGTTCCCGCTTGGTAACCTAAATAGTCCAAATGCCCACTAGGGAAACTACATAGTCCAAGTGCCTACTAGTTAACCTAGATAGTCCAAGTGACTGCTAGTAAACCTACATAATCAATGGGCCCGCTAGTTAACCTACATAGTGCAAGGGCCCGCTAGTTAACCTATATCGTGCAAGTGTCCGCTAGTTAACCTACATAGTCCACGTACCCGGTAGGTAACCTAGATAGTCCTAGTGCCCGTTAGTTAACCTAGATGGTCCAAGGGCCCACTAGGGGACGTACATAGTCCAAGTGCCCGCTAGTTAACCTACATACTCCAAGGTCCGCTAGTTAACCTAGATAGTCCAAGTGCCCGCTACTTAACCTACATAGTACAAGGGCCCGCTAGTTGACCTTGATAGTCCAAGTTCCCGCTAGTTAACCTAGATAGTCAAAGTGCCCGGTAATTAACCTAAGTAGTACAAATGTCCCATAGGGATCCTACATAGTCCAAGTGCCCGCTACGTAACCTACATATCCAAGTGCCCGTTCGTTAACCTAGATAGTCAAAGTGCCCGCTAGGTAACCTAGACAGTCCAAGTGCCTGCTAGGTTACCTACATAGTCCAAGTGCCCGTTCGTTAACCTAGATAGTCCAAGTGCCCGCTAGTTAACCTAGATCGTCCAAGGGCCCTCTAGTTAACCTAGATAGTCCATGTGCCCTCTAGGGGACGTACATAGTCCAAGTGCCCGCTAGGTAACCTAGATAGTCAAAGTGCCCCCTAGGGTATGTACATAGTTCAAGTGCCCGCTAGGTAACCTAGATTGTCCAAGTGTCCGCTAGTTACCCTACATAGTCCAATTGCCCGCTAGGTAACCTAGATAGTCCAAGGTCCTGCTAGTTAACCTACATAGTCCAATCCCCGATAGGGTACTTACATAGTCCAAGTGCCCGCTGAGGAACCTACATAGTCCAAGTGCCCGATAGGGAACCTATATATTCCAAGTGCCAGTTAGGGAACCTACATACTCCACGTGCCCATAGGGAACCTATATAGTCCAAGTGCCCGCCAGGGAACCTACATAGTCCAAGTGCCCGTTAGTTAACCTAGATAGTCAAAGTGCCTGCTAGGTACCCTGAATAGTCCAAGTGCTCTCTTGGGAACCTACATAGTCCAAGTGCCCGTTAGTTAACCTACATAGTCCAATTGCCCGTTAGCTAACCTAGATAGTCGAAGTGTCCGCTAGTTAACCTACATAGTCCAAGTGTCCGTTGGTTAACCTACATAGTCCAAGTGCACGCTAGGTAACCTAGAGTCCAAGTGCTCGCTAGTTAACCTACATAGTCCAAGTGCCCGCTAGGTAACCTATATAGTCCATGTGCCCGCTAGGTAACCTACATAGTCCAAGGTCTCACTTGTTAACTTTGATAGTCCAAGTGCCTGCTAGTTAACCTAGATCTTCCAAGTGCCCGCGAGTTAACCTAGATTGTCCAAGTGCCTGCTACTTAACCTACATAGTCCAAGGGCCCACTAGTTAACCTAGATAATCCAAGTGTCCTCTAGTTAACCTACATAGTCCAAGTACCAGCTAGTTACCCTATATACAAAGTGCCCGCTACGTAACCTAGATAGTCCAAGGGCACGGTAGTTAACCTACATAGTCCAAGTGCCCGCTAGGCAACCTAGATAGTCCAAGTGCCCGCTAGGTTACCTAGACAGTCCAAGTGCCCGCTAGTTAACCTCCATAGTCCAAGTGCCTGCTAGGTAAACTACATAGTCCAAGTGCCCACTAGGTAACCTAGACAGTCCAATTGCCCGCTAGTTAACCTAGACAGTCCAAGTACCCGATAGGGAACCTACATAGTCCAAGTGCTCGCTAGGGAACCTATATAGTCCAAATGCTCGCTAGGCAACCTACATAGTCTAAGTGCCTGTTAGTTAACCTAGATAGTCAAAGTGCCTGCTAGGTAAACTACATAGTCCAAGTGCCCGCTAGGGAACCCACATAGTCCAAGTGTCCGCTGGGTAACCTAGATAGTCCAATTGCCCGTTAGCTAACCTAGATAGTCGAAGTGTCCGCTAGTTAACCTACATAGTCCAAGTGTCCGTTCGTTAACCTAGATAGGCCAAGTGCCCTCTAGGTAACCTAGACAGTCCAAGTGCCCGCTAGGTTACCTACATAGTCCAAGTGCACGTTCGTTAACCTAGATAGTCCAAGTGCCCGCTGGTAACCTACATAATCCAAGGGCCCGCTAGGTAATCTTGATAGTCCAAGTGCCTTCTAGTTAACCTACATAGTCCAAGTGCCCGCTAGGTAACCTACATAGTCCAAGTGCCCACTAGGTAACCTAAGTAATCCTAATGCCCGCTAGGAAAACTACATAGTCCAAGTGCCCGCTAGTTAACCTAGATAGTCCAAGTGCCCGCTAGTAAACCTAGATAGTCCAAGGCCCGCTAGTTAACCTACATAGTCCAAGTGCCCGTTCGTTAACCTAGATAGGCCAAGTGCCCACTAGGTAACCTAGACAGTCCAAGTGCCCACTAGGTTACCTACATAGTCCAAGTGCACGTTCATTAACCTAGATAGTCCAAGTGCCCGCTGGTAATCTACATATTCCAAGGGCCCGCTAGGTAACCTTGATATTCCAAGCGCCTTCTAGTTAACCTACATAGTCCAAGTGCCCGCTAGGTAACCTACATAGTCCAAGTGCCCGTTAGTTAACCTAGATAGTCCAAGTGCCCACTAGGGGACGTACATAGTCCAAGTGCCCGCTAGGTAACCTTGATAGTCCAAGTGCGCGCTAGGGTATGTACATAGTCCGAGTGCTGGCTAGGAAACCTAGATAATCCAAGTGCCCGCTAGTTAACCTACATAGTACAAGGGCCCGCAAGTTAACCTACATAGTCCAAGGTCCGCTATTTAACGTATATAGTCCAAGTGCCCGCTAGTTAACCTACATATTACAAGGGCCCGCTACTTGACCTAGATAGTCCAAGTGCCCGCTAGTTAACCTAGATAGTCCAAGTGCCCGCTAGTTAACCTAAGTAGTCCAAATGTCCGATAGGGATCCTACATAGTCCAAGTGCCCGCTACGTAACCTACATATCCAAGTGCCCGTTCGTTAACCTAGATAGTCCAAGTGCCCGCTAGGTAACCTAGACAGTCCAAGTGCCCGCTAGGTTACCTACATAGTCCAAGTGCCCGTTCGTTAACCTAGATAGTCCAAGTGCCCGCTAGGTTACCTAGACAGTCCAAGTGCCCGCTAGTTAACCTCCATAGTCCAAGTGCCTGCTAGGTAAACTACATAGTCCAAGTGCCCACTAGGTAACCTAGACAGTCCAATTGCCCGCTAGTTAACCTAGACAGTCCAAGTACCCGATAGGGAACCTACATAGTCCAAGTGCTCGCTAGGGAACCTATATAGTCCAAGTGCTCGCTAGGCAACCTACATAGTCTAAGTGCCTGTTAGTTAACCTAGATAGTCAAAGTGCCTGCTAGGTAAACTACATAGTCCAAGTGCCCGCTAGGGAACCCACATAGTCCAAGTGTCCGCTGGGTAACCTAGATAGTCCAATTGCCCTTTAGCTAACCTAGATAGTCGAAGTGTCCGCTAGTTAACCTACATAGTCCAAGTGTCCGTTCGTTAACCTAGATAGGCCAAGTGCCCTCTAGGTAACCTAGACAGTCCAAGTGCCCGCTAGGTTACCTACATAGTCCAAGTGCACGTTCGTTAACCTAGATAGTCCAAGTGCCCGCTGGTAACCTACATAATCCAAGGGCCCGCTAGGTAATCTTGATAGTCCAAGTGCCTTCTAGTTAACCTACATAGTCCAAGTGCCCGCTAGGTAACCTACATAGTCCAAGTGCCCACTAGGTAACCTAAGTAATCCTAATGCCCGCTAGGAAAACTACATAGTCCAAGTGCCCGCTAGTTAACCTAGATAGTCCAAGTGCCCGCTAGTAAACCTAGATAGTCCAAGGGTCCGCTAGTTAATCTAGATAGTCCAAGTGCCCGCTAGTTAACCTAGATAGTCCAAGTGCCCGCTAGTTAACCTAGATAGTCCAAGTGCCCGCTAGTTAACCTAGATCGTCCAAGGGTCCTCTAGTTAACCTAGATAGTCCAAGTGCCCGCTAGGGGACGTACATAGTCCAAGTGCCCTCTAGGTAACCTACATAGTCCAATGCCCGTTAGTTAACCTAGATAGTCCAAGTGCCCACTAGGGGACGTACATAGTCCAAGTGCCGCTAGGTAACCTTGATAGTCCAAGTGCGCGCTAGGGTATGTACATATTCCGAGTGCTGGCTAGGAAACCTAGATAATCCAAGTGCCCACTAGTTAACATACATAGTCCAAGGGCCCGTAAGTTAACCTACATAGTCCAAGGTCCGCTATTTAACCTATATAGTCCAAGTGCCCGCTAGTTAACCTACATAGTACAAGGGCCCGCTACTTGACCTAGATAGTCCAAGTGCCCGCTAGTTAACCTAGATAGTCCAAGTGCCCGCTAGTTAACCTAAGTAGTCCAAATGTCCGATAGGGATCCTACATAGTCCAAGTGCCCGCTACGTAAACTACATATCCAAGTGCCCGTTCGTTAACCTAGATAGTCAAAGTGCCCGCTAGGTAACCTAGACAGTCCAAGTGCCCGCTAGGTTACCTACATAGTCCAAGTGCCCGTTCGTTAACCTAGATAGTCCAAGTGCCCGCTAGGTTACCTAGACAGTCCAAGTGCCCGCTAGTTAACCTCCATAGTCCAAGTGCCTGCTAGGTAAACTACATAGTCCAAGTGCCCACTAGGTAACCTAGACAGTCCAATTGCCCGCTAGTTAACCTAGACAGTCCAAGTACCCGATAGGGAACCTACATAGTCCAAGTGCTCGCTAGGGAACCTATATAGTCCAAGTGCTCGCTAGGCAACCTACATAGTCTAAGTGCCTGTTAGTTAACCTAGATAGTCAAAGTGCCTGCTAGGTAAACTACATAGTCCAAGTGCCCGCTAGGGAACCCACATAGTCCAAGTGTCCGCTGGGTAACCTAGATAGTCCAATTGCCCTTTAGCTAACCTAGATAGTCGAAGTGTCCGCTAGTTAACCTACATAGTCCAAGTGTCCGTTCGTTAACCTAGATAGGCCAAGTGCCCTCTAGGTAACCTAGACAGCCCAAGTGCCCGTTAGGTTACCTACATAGTCCAAGTGCACGTTCGTTAAACTAGATAGTCCAAGTGCCCGCTGGTAACCTACATAATCCAAGGGCCCGCTAGGTAATCTTGATAGTCCAAGTGCCTTCTAGTTAACCTACATAGTCCAAGTGCCCGCTAGGTAACCTACATAGTCCAAGTGCCCACTAGGTAACCTAAGTAATCCTAATGCCCGCTAGGAAAACTACATAGTCCAAGTGCCCGCTAGTTAACCTAGATAGTCCAAGTGCCCGCTAGTAAACCTAGATAGTCCAAGGGTCCACTAGTTAATCTAGATAGTCCAAGTGCCCGCTAGTTAACCTAGATAGTCCAAGTGCCCGCTAGTTAACCTAGATAGTCCAAGGGACCGCTAGTTAATCTAGATAGTCCAAGTGCCCGCTAGTTAACCTAGATAGTCCAAGTGCCCGCTAGTTAACCTAGATCGTCCAAGGGTCCTCTAGTTAACCTAGATAGTCCAAGTGCCCGCTAGGGGACGTACATAGTCCAAGTGCCCTCTAGGTAACCTACATAGTCCAATGCCCGTTAGTTAACCTAGATAGTCCAAGTGCCCACTAGGGGACGTACATAGTCCAAGTGCCGCTAGGTAACCTTGATAGTCCAAGTGCGCGCTAGGGTATGTACATAGTCCGAGTGCTGGCTAGGAAACCTAGATAATCCAAGTGCCCACTAGTTAACCTACATAGTCCAAGGGCCCGCAAGTTAACCTACATAGTCCAAGGTCCGCTATTTAACCTATATAGTCCAAGTGCCCGCTAGTTAACCTACATAGTACAAGGGCCCGCTACTTGACCTAGATAGTCCAAGTGCCCGCTAGTTAACCTAGATAGTCCAAGTGCCCGCTAGTTAACCTAAGTAGTCCAAATGTCCGATAGGGATGCTACATAGTCCTAGTGCCCGCTACGTAACCTACATATCCAAGTGCCCGTTCGTTAACCTAGATAGTCCAAGTGCCCGCTAGGTAACTAGACAGTCCAAGTGCCCGCTAGGTTACCTACATAGTCCAAGTGCCCGTTCGTTAACCTAGATAGTCCAAGTGCCCGCTAGGTTACCTAGACAGTCCAAGTGCCCGCTAGTTAACCTCCATAGTCCAAGTGCCTGCTAGGTAAACTACATAGTCCAAGTGCCCACTAGGTAACCTAGACAGTCCAATTGCCCGCTAGTTAACTTAGACAGTCCAAGTACCCGATAGGGAACCTACATAGTCCAAGTGCTCGCTAGGCAACCTACATAGTCCAAGTGCCTGTTAGTTAACCTAGATAGTCAAAGTGCCTATTAGGTAACCTAAATAGTCCAAGTGCCCGCTAGGGAACCTACATAGTCCAAGTGTCCGCTAGGTAACCTAGATAGTCCAATTGCCCGTTAGCTAACCTAGATAGTCGAAGTGTCCGCTAGTTAACCTACATAGTCCAAGTGTCCGTTCGTTAACCTAGATAGGCCAAGTGTCCTCTAGGTAACCTAGACAGTCCAAGTGCCCGCTAGGTTACCTACATAGTCCAAGTGCACGTTCGTTAACCTAGATAGTCCAAGTGCCCGCTGGTAACCTACATAATCCAAGGGCCCGCTAGGTAATCTTGATAGTTCAAGTGCCTTCTAGTTAACCTACATAGTCCAAGTGCGCGCTAGGTAACCTACATAGTCCAAGCGCCCACTAGGTAACCTAAGGAATCCTAATGCCCGCTAGGAAAACTACATAGTCCAAGTGCCCGCTAGTTAACCTAGATAGTCCAAGTGCCCGCTAGTAAACCTAGATAGTACAAGGGCCCGCTAGTTAATCTAGATAGTCCAAGTGCCCGCTAGTTAACCTAGATAGTCCAAGTGCCCGCTAGTTAACCTAGATAGTTCAAGGGACCGCTAGTTAATCTAGATAGTCCAAGTGCCCGCTAGTAAACCTAGATAGTCCAAGTGCCCGCTAGTTAGCCTAGATCGTCCAAGGGCCCTCTAGTTAACCTAGATAGTCCAAGTGCCCGCTAGGGGACGTACATAGTCCCAGTGCCCGCTAGGTAACCTAGATAGTCCAAGTGCCCGCTAGTTAACCTAGATAGTTCAAGGGACCGCTAGTTAATCTAGATAGTCCAAGTGCCCGCTAGTAAACCTAGATAGTCCAAGTGCCCGCTAGTTAGCCTAGATCGTCCAAGGGCCCTCTAGTTAACCTAGATAGTCCAAGTGCCCGCTAGGGGACGTACATAGTCCCAGTGCCCGCTAGTTAACCTAGATAGTCCAAGTGCCCGCTAGTTAACCTAGATAGTTCAAGGGACCGCTAGTTAATCTAGATAGTCCAAGTGCCCGCTAGTAAACCTAGATAGTCCAAGTGCCCGCTAGTTAGCCTAGATCGTCCAAGGGCCCTCTAGTTAACCTAGATAGTCCAAGTGCCCGCTAGGGGACGTACATAGTCCCAGTGCCCGCTAGGTAACCTAGATAGTCCAAGTGCCCCCTAGGGTATGTACATAGTTCAAGTGCCCGCTAGGTAACCTAGATTGTCCAAGTGTCCGCTAGTTACCCTACATAGTCCAAGTGCCCGCTAGGTAACCTAGATAGTCCAAGGTCCTGCTAGTTAACCTACATAGTCCAATACCCGATAGGGAACCTACATAGTCCAAGTGCCCGCTGAGGAACCTACATAGTCCAAGTGCCCGATAGGGAACCTATATATTCCAAGTGCCAGTTAGGGAACCTACATACTCCACGTGCCCATAGGGAACCTATATAGTCCAAGTGCCCGCTAGGGAACCTACATAGTCCAAGTGCCCGTTAGTTAACCTAGATAGTCAAAGTGCCTGCTAGGTAACCTAAATAGTCCAAGTGCTCTCTAGGGAACCTACATAGTCCAAGTGCCCGTTAGTTAACCTAGATAGTCCAATTGCCCGTTAGCTAACCTAGATAGTCGAAGTGTCCGCTAGTTAACCTACATAGTCCAAGTGTCCGTTGGTTAACCTAGATAGTCCAAGTGCCCGCAGGTAACCTAGAGTACAAGTGCTCGCTAGTTAACCTACATAGTCCAAGTGCCCGCTAGGTAACCTATATAGTCCAAGTGCCCGCTAGGTAACCTGCATAGTCCAAGGTCTCACTTGTTAACTTTGATAGTCCAAGTGCCTGCTAGTTAACCTAGATCTTCCAAGTGCCCGCGAGTTAACCTAGATTGTCCAAGTGCCTGCTACTTAACCTACATAGTCCAAGGGCCCACTGGTTAACCTAGATAATCCAAGTGTCCTCTAGTTAACCTACATAGTCCAAGTACCAGCTAGTTAACCTATATACAAAGTGCCCGCTACGTAACCTAGATAGTCCAAGGGCACGCTAGTTAACCTACATAGTCCAAGTGCCCGCTAGGCAACCTAGATAGTCCAAGTGCCCACTAAGGAACCTACATAGTCCAAGTGCACGCTAGTTAACCTAGACAGTCCCAGTGCCCGCTAGGGAACTTACATAGTCCAAGTTCCCGCTTGGTAACCTAAATAGTCCAAATGCCCACTAGGGAAACTACATAGTCCAAGTGCCCACTAGTTAACCTAGATAGTCCAAGTGCCTGCTAGTAAACCTACATAATCCATGGGCCCGCTAGTTAACCTACATAGTGCAAGGGCCCGCTAGTTAACCTATATCGTGCAAGTGTCCGCTAGTTAACCTACATAGTCCACGTACCCGGTAGGTAACCTAGATAGTCCTAGTGCCCGTTAGTTAACCTAGATGGTCCAAGGGCCCACTAGGGGACGTACATAGTCCAAGTGCCCGCTAGTTAACCTACATACTCCAAGGTCCGCTAGTTAACCTAGATAGTCCAAGTGCCCGCTACTTAACCTACATAGTACAAGGGCCCGCTAGTTGACCTTGATAGTCCAAGTTCCCGCTAGTTAACCTAGATAGTCAAAGTGCCCGCTAATTAACCTAAGTAGTACAAATGTCCCATAGGGATCCTACATAGTCCAAGTGCCCGCTACGTAACCTACATATCCAAGTGCCCGTTCGTTAACCTAGATAGTCAAAGTGCCCGCTAGGTAACCTAGACAGTCCAAGTGCCTGCTAGGTTACCTACATAGTCCAAGTGCCCGTTCGTTAACCTAGATAGTCCAAGTGCCCGCTAGTTAACCTAGATCGTCCAAGGGCCCTCTAGTTAACCTAGATAGTTCATGTGCCCTCTAGGGGACGTACATAGTCCAAGTGCCCGCTAGGTAACCTAGATAGTCAAAGTGCCCCCTAGGGTATGTACATAGTTCAAGTGCCCGCTAGGTAACCTAGATTGTCCAAGTGTCCGCTAGTTACCCTACATAGTCCAATTGCCCGCTAGGTAACCTAGATAGTCCAAGGTCCTGCTAGTTAACCTACATAGTCCAATCCCCGATAGGGTACCTACATAGTCCAAGTGCCCGCTGAGGAACCTACATAGTCCAAGTGCCCGATAGGGAACCTATATATTCCAAGTGCCAGTTAGGGAACCTACATACTCCACGTGCCCATAGGGAACCTATATAGTCCAAGTGCCCGCCAGGGAACCTACATAGTCCAAGTGCCCGTTAGTTAACCTAGATAGTCAAAGTGCCTGCTAGGTAACCTGAATAGTCCAAGTGCTCTCTTGGGAACCTACATAGTCCAAGTGCCCGTTAGTTAACCTACATAGTCCAATTGCCCGTTAGCTAACCTAGATAGTCGAAGTGTCCGCTAGTTAACCTACATAGTCCAAGTGTCCGTTGGTTAACCTACATAGTCCAAGTGCACGCTAGGTAACCTAGAGTCCAAGTGCTCGCTAGTTAACCTACATAGTCCAAGTGCCCGCTAGGTAACCTATATAGTCCATGTGCCCGCTAGGTAACCTACATAGTCCAAGGTCTCACTTGTTAACTTTGATAGTCCAAGTGCCTGCTAGTTAACCTAGATCTTCCAAGTGCCCGCGAGTTAACCTAGATTGTCCAAGTGCCTGCTACTTAACCTACATAGTCCAAGGGCCCACTAGTTAACCTACATAATCCAAGTGTCCTCTAGTTAACCTACATAGTCCAAGTACCAGCTAGTTACCCTATATACAAAGTGCCCGCTACGTAACCTAGATAGTCCAAGGGCACGGTAGTTAACCTACATAGTCCAAGTGCCCGCTAGGCAACCTAGATAGTCCAAGTGCCCACTAAGGAACCTACATAGTCCAAGTGCACGCTAGTTAACCTAGACAGTCCCAATGCCCGCTAGGGAACTTATATATTCCAAGTTCCTGCTTGGTAACCTAAATAGTCCAAATGCCCGCTAGGGAAACTACATAGTACAAGTGCCCACTAGTTAACCTAGATAGTCCAAGTGCCTGCTAGTAAACCTACATAATCCATGGGCCCGCTAGTTAACCTACATAGTGCAAGGGATCGCTAGTTAACCTAGATCGTGCAAGTGTCCGCTAGTTAACCTACATAGTCCACGTGCCCGGTAGGTAACCTAGATAGTCCTAGTGCCCGTTAGTTAACCTAGATAGTCCAAGGGCCCACTAGGGGACGTACATAGTCCATGTGCCCGCTAGTTAACCTACATAGTCCAAGGTCCGCTAGTTAACCTAGATAGTCCAAGTGCCCGCTAGTTAACCTACATAGTACAAGGGCCCGCTAGTTAACCTAGATAGTCAAAGTGCCCGCTAATTAACCTAAGTAGTACAAATGTCCGATAGGGATCCTACATAGTCAAAGTGCCCGCTAGTTAACCTACATAGTCCAAGTCCCCGCTAGGTAACCTAGGCAGTCCAAGTGACCATTATGTTACCTACATAGTCCAAGTGCTCGTCCGTTAACCTACATAGTCCAAGTGCCCGCTAGGTAACTTAGATAGCCCAAGTACCCGCTAGGGAACGTACATAGTACAAGTGCCTTCTAGGTAACCTAGATAGTCCAAGTGCCCGCTAGTTAACCTACATACTCCAAGTGCCTGCTAGGTAAACTACATAGTCCAAGTGCCCACTAGGTAACCTAGAGAGTCCAATTGCCCGCTAGTTAAGCTAGACAGTCCAAGTACCCGATAGGGAACCTACATAGTCCAAGTGCCCGCTGGGAACCTACATAGTCCAAGTGCTCGCTAGGCAACCTACATAGTCCAAGTGCCCGTTAGTTAACCTAGATAGTCAAAGTGCCTGCTAGGTAACCTAAATAGTCCAAGTGCCCGCTAGGGAACCTACATAGTCCAAGGGCCCGCTAGGTAACCTCGATAGTCCAATTGCCCGTTAGCTAACCTAGATAGTCGAAGAGTCCGCTAGTTAACCTACATAGTCCAAGTGCCCGTTCGTTAACCTAGATAGGCCAAGTGCCCGCTAGGTAACCTACACAGTCCAAGTGCCTGCTAGGTAACCTTGATAGTCCAAGTGCCTTCTAGTTAACCTACATAGTCCAAGTGCACGCTAGGTAACATACATAGTCCAAGTGCCCACTATGTAACCTAAATAATCCAAATGCCCGCTAGTTAACCTAGATAATCCAAGTGCCCGCTAGTAAACCTAGATAGTCTAAGGGCCCGCTAGTTAATCTACATAGTCCAGTGCCCGCTAGTTAACCTAGATAGTCCAAGTGCCCGCTAGGTAACCTAGACAGTCCAAGTGCCCGCTAGGTTACCTACATAGTCCAAGTGCCCGTTCGTTAACCTAGATAGTCCAAGTGCCCGCTAGGTTACCTAGACAGTCCAAGTGCCCGCTAGTTAACCTCCATAGTCCAAGTACCTGCTAGGTAAACTACATAGTCCAAGTGCCCACTAGGTAACCTAGACAGTCCAATTGCCCGCTAGTTAACCTAGACAGTCCAAGTACCCGATAGGGAACCTACATAGTCCAAGTGCTCGCTAGGCAACCTACATAGTCCAAGTGCCTGTTAGTTAACCTAGATAGTCAAAGTGCCTGTTAGGTAACCTAAATAGTCCAAGTGCCCGCTAGGGAACCTACATAGTCCAAGTGTCCGCTAGGTAACCTAGATAGTCCAAGTGTCCGTTCGTTAACCTAGATAGTCCAAGTGCCCTCTAGGTAACCTAGACAGTCCAAGTGCCCGCTAGGTTACCTACGTAGTCCAAGTGCACGTTCGTTAACCTAGATAGTCCAAGTGCCCGCTGGTAACCTACATAATCCAAGGGCCCGCTAGGTAATCTTAATAGTCCAAGTGCCTTCTAGTTAACCTACATAGTCCAAGTGCCCGCTAGGAAACCTACATAGTCCAAGTGCCCACTAGGTAACCTAAGTAATCCAAATGCCCGCTAGGAAAACTACATAGTCCAAGTGCCCGCTAGTTAACCTAGATAGTCCAAGTACCCGCTAGTAAACTTAGATAGTACAAGGGCCCGCTAGTTAATCTAGATAGTCCAAGTGCTCGCTAGTTAACCTAGATAGTCCAAGTGCCCGCTAGTTAACCTAGATAGTTCAAGGGACCGCTAGTTAATCTAGATAGTCCAAGTGCCCGCTAGTTAACCTAGATAGTCCAAGTGCCCGCTAGTTAGCCTAGATCGTCCAAGGGCCCTCTAGTTAACCTAGATAGTCCAAGTGCCCGCTAGGGGACGTACATAGTCCCAGTGCCCGCTAGGTAACCTAGATAGTCCAAGTGCCCCCTAGGGTATGTACATAGTTCAAGTGCCCGCTAGGTAACCTAGATTGTCCAAGTGTCCGCTAGTTACCCTACATAGTCCAAGTGCCCGCTAGGTAACCTAGATAGTCCAAGGTCCTGCTAGTTAACCTACATAGTCCAATGCCCGATAGGGAACCTACATCGTCCAAGTGCCCGCTGAGGAACCTACATAGTCCAAGTGCCCGATAGGGAACCTATATATTCCAAGTGCCAGTTAGGGAACCTACATACTCCACGTGCCCATAGGGAACCTATATAGTCCAAGTGCCCGCTAGGGAACCTACATAGTCCAAGTGCCGTTAGTTAACCTAGATAGTCAAAGTGCCTGCTAGGAAACCTAAATAGTCCAAGTGCTCTCTAGGGAACCTACATAGTCCAAGTGTCCGTTAGTTAACCTAGATAGTCCAATTGCCCGTTAGCTAACCTAGATAGTCGAAGTGTCCGCTAGTTAACCTACATAGTCCAAGTGTCCGTTGGTTAACCTAGATAGTCCAAGTGCCCGCTAGGTAACCTAGAGTCCAAGTGCTCGCTAGTTAACCTACATAGTCCAAGGTCTCACTTGTTAACTTTGATAGTCCAAGTGCCTGCTAGTTAACCTAGATCTTCCAAGTGCCCGCGAGTTAACCTAGATTGTCCAAGTGCCTGCTACTTAACCTACATAGTCCAAGGGCCCACTGGTTAACCTAGATAATCCAAGTGTCCTCTAGTTAACCTACATAGTCCAAGTACCAGCTAGTTAACCTATATACAAAGTGCCCGCTACGTAACCTAGATAGTCCAAGGGCACGCTAGTTAACCTACATAGTCCAAGTGCCCGCTAGGCAACCTAGATAGTCCAAGTGCCCACTAAGGAACCTACATAGTCCAAGTGCACGCAAGTTAACCTAGACAGTCCCAGTGCCCGCTAGGGAACTTACATAGTCCAAGTTCCTGCTTGGTAACCTAAATAGTCCAAATACCCGCTAGGGAAACTACATAGTCCAAGTGCCCACTAGTTAACCTAGATAGTCCAAGTGCCTGCTAGTAAACCTACATAATCCATGGGACCGCTAGTTAACCTACATAGTGCAAGGGCCCGCTAGTTAACCTAGATCGTGCAAGTGTCCGCTAGTTAACATACATTGTCCACGTGTCCGGTAGGTAACCTAGATAGTCCTAGTGCCCGTTAGTTAACCTAGATGGTCCAAGGGCCCACTAGGGGACGTACATAGTCCAAGTGCCCGCTAGTTAACCTACATAGTCCAAGGTCCGCTAGTTAACCTAGATAGTCCAAGTGCCCGCTACTTAACCTACATAGTACAAGGGCCCGCTAGTTGACCTTGATAGTCCAAGTTCCCGCTAGTTAACGTAGATAGTCAAAGTGCCCGCTAATTAACCTAAGTAGTACAAATGTCCGATAGGGATCCTACATAGTCCAAGTGCCCGCTGAGGAACCTACATAGTCCAAGTGCCCGATAGGGAACCTATATATTCCAAGTGCCAGTTAGGGAACCTACATACTCCACGTGCCCATAGGGAACCTATATAGTCCAAGTGCCCGCTAGGGAACCTACATAGTCCAAGTGCCCGTTAGTTAACCTAGATAGTCAAAGTGCCTGCTAGGTAACCTAAATAGTCCAAGTGCCCGCTAGGGAACCTACATAGTCCAAGTGTCCGCTAGGTAACCTAGATAGTCCAATTGCCCGTTAGCTAACCTAGATAGTCGAAGTGTCCGCTAGTTAACCTACATAGTCCAAGTGTCCGTTCGTTAACCTAGATAGGCCAAGTGCCCGCTAGGTAACCGAGACAGTCCAAGTGCCCGCTAGGTTACCTACATAGTCCAAGTGCACGTTCGTTAACCTAGATTGTCCAAGTGCCCGCTGGCAACCTACATAATCCAAGGGCCCGCTAGGTAATCTTGATTGTCCAAGTGCCTTCTAGTTAACCTACATAGTCCAAGTGCCCGCTAGGTAACCTACATAGTCCAAGTGCCCACTAGGTAACCTAAGTAATCCTAATGCCCGCTAGGAAAACTACATAGTCCAAGTGCCCGCTAGGTAACCTAGACAGTCCAAGTGCCCGCTAGGTAACCTTGATAGTCCAAGTGCCTTCTAGTTAACCTACATAGTCCTAGTGCGCGCTAGGTAACATACATAGTCCAAGTGCCCACTATGTAACCTAAATAATCCAAATGCCCGCTAGTTAACCTAGATAGTCCAAGTGCCCGCTTGTTAACCTAGATAGTCCAAGTGCCCGCAAGTAAACCTAGATAGTCCAAGGGCCCGCTAGTTAATCTACATAGTCCAGTGCCCGCTAGTTAACCTAGATAGTCCAAGTGCCCGCTAGTTAACTTAGATAGTCCAAGGGCCCGCTAGTTAATCTAGATAGTCCAAGTGCCCACTAGTTAACCTAGATAGTCCAAGTGCCCGCTAGTTAACCTAGATCGTCCAAGTGCCCGCTGGTTAACCTAGATAATCAAAGTGCCCGATAGTTAACCTACATAGTCCAAGGGCCCAATAGTTAACCTAGATTGTCCTAGTGCCCGCTTGGGGAAATAGATAGTCCAAGTGCCCCCTAGGGAATCTACATAGTCCAAGTGCTCGCTAAGCAACCTACATAGTCCAAGTGCCCGTTAGTTAACCTAGATAGTCAAAGTGCCTGCTAGGTAACCTAAATAGTCCAAGTGCCCGCTAGGGAACCTACATAGTCGAAGTGCCCACTAGGTAACCTAGATAGTCCAATTGCCCATTAGCTAACCTAGATAGTCGAAGTGTCCGCTAGTTAACCTACATAATCCAAATGCCCGCTAGTTAACCTAGATAGTCCAAGTGCCCGCTTGTTAACCTAGATAGTCCAAGTGCCCGCTAGTAAACCTAGATAGTCCAAGGCCCGCTAGTTAACCTACATAGTCCAAGTGCCCGTTCGTTAACCTAGATAGGCCAAGTGCCCACTAGGTAACCTAGACAGTCCAAGTGCCCACTAGGTTACCTACATAGTCCAAGTGCACGTTCATTAACCTAGATAGTCCAAGTGCCCGCTGGTAATCTACATATTCCAAGGGCCCGCTAGGTAACCTTGATATTCCAAGCGCCTTCTAGTTAACCTACATAGTCCAAGTGCCCGCTAGGTAACCTACATAGTCCAAGTGCCCGTTAGTTAACCTAGATAGTCCAAGTGCCCACTAGGGGACGTACATAGTCCAAGTGCCCGCTAGGTAACCTTGATAGTCCAAGTGCGCGCTAGGGTATGTACATAGTCCGAGTGCTGGCTAGGAAACCTAGATAATCCAAGTGCCCGCTAGTTAACCTACATAGTACAAGGGCCCGCAAGTTAACCTACATAGTCCAAGGTCCGCTATTTAACCTATATAGTCCAAGTGCCCGCTAGTTAACCTACATAGTACAAGGGCCCGCTACTTGACCTTGATAGTCCAAGTGCCCGCTAGTTAACCTAGAGAGTCCAAGTGCCCGCTAGTTAACCTAAGTAGTCTAAATGTCCGATAGGGATCCTACATAGTCCAAGTGCCCGCTACGTAACCTACATATCCAAGTGCCCGTTCGTTAACCTAGATAGTCAAAGTGCCCGCTAGGTAACCTAGACAGTCCAAGTGCCCGCTAGGTTACCTACATAGTCCAAGTGCCCGTTCGTTAACCTAGATAGTCCAAGTGCCCGCTAGGTTACCTAGACAGTCCAAGTGCCCGCTAGTTAACCTCCATAGTCCAAGTGCCTGCTAGGTAAACTACATAGTCCAAGTGCCCACTAGGTAACCTAGACAGTCCAATCGCCCGCTAGTTAACCTAGACAGTCCAAGTACCCGATAGGGAACCTACATAGTCCAATTGCTCGCTAGGGAACCTATATAGTCCAAGTGCTCGCTAGGCAACCTACATAGTCTAAGTGCCTGTTAGTTAACCTAGATAGTCAAAGTGCCTGCTAGGTAAACTACATAGTCCAAGTGCCCGCTAGGGAACCCACATAGTCCAAGTGTCCGCTGGGTAACCTAGATAGTCCAATTGCCCGTTAGCTAACCTAGATAGTCGAAGTGTCCGCTAGTTAACCTACATAGTCCAAGTGTCCGTTCGTTAACCTAGATAGGCCAAGTGCCCTCTAGGTAACCTAGACAGTCCAAGTGCCCGCTAGGTTACCTACATAGTCCAAGTGCACGTTCGTTAACCTAGATAGTCCAAGTGCCCGCTGGTAACCTACATAATCCAAGGGCCCCCTAGGTAATCTTGATAGTCCAAGTGCCTTCTAGTTAACCTACATAGTCCAAGTGCCCGCTAGGTAACCTACATAGTCCA
Source organism: Tenrec ecaudatus (assembly GCF_050624435.1). NCBI lineage: Eukaryota > Metazoa > Chordata > Mammalia > Afrosoricida > Tenrecidae > Tenrec > Tenrec ecaudatus. The sequence goes on along the minus strand of NW_027457550.1, from coordinate 1,244,413 downwards.
AGTGCCCACTAGGTAACCTAAGTAATCCTAATGCCTGCTAGGAAAACTACATAGTCCAAGTGCCCGCTAGTTAACCTAGATAGTCCAAGTGCCCGCTAGTAAACCTAGATAGTCCAAGGGTCCGCTAGTTAATCTAGATAGTCCAAGTGCCCGCTAGTTAACCTAGATAGTCCAAGTGCCCGCTAGTTAACCTAGATAGTCCAAGGACCGCTAGTTAATCTAGATAGTCCAAGTGCCCGCTAGTTAACCTAGATAGTCCAAGTGCCCGCTAGTTAACCTAGATCGTCCAAGGGCCCTCTAGTTAACCTAGATAGTCCAAGTGCCCGCTAGGGGACGTACATAGTCCAAGTGCCTTCTAGGTAACCTACATAGTCCAATGCCCATGAATTAACCTAGATAGTCCAAGTGCCCACTAGGGGACGTACATAGTCCAAGTGCCGCTAGGTAACCTTGATAGTCCAAGTGCGCGCTAGGGTATGTACATAGTCCGAGTGCTGGCTAGGAAACCTAGATAATCCAAGTGCCCACTAGTTAACCTACATAGTCCAAGGGCCCGCAAGTTAACCTACATAGTCCAAGGTCCGCTATTAAACCTATATAGTCCAAGTGCCCGCTAGTTAACCTACATAGTACAAGGGCCCGCTACTTGACCTAGATAGTCCAAGTGCCCGCTAGTTAACCTAGATAGTCCAAGTGCCCGCTAGTTAACCTAAGTAGTCCAAATGTCCGATAGGGATCCTACATAGTCCAAGTGCCTGCTACGTAACCTACATATCCAAGTGCCCGTTCGTTAACCTAGATAGTCCAAGTGCCCGCTAGGTAACCTAGACAGTCCAAGTGCCCGCTAGGTTACCTACATAGTCAAGTGCCCGTTCGTTAACCTAGATAGTCCAAGTGCCCGCTAGGTTACCTAGACAGTCCAAGTGCCCGCTAGTTAACCTCCATAGTCCAAGTGCCTGCTAGGTAAACTACATAGTCCAAGTGCCCACTAGGTAACCTAGACAGTCCAATTGCCCGCTAGTTAACTTAGACAGTCCAAGTACCCAATAGGGAACCTACATAGTCCAAGTGCTCGCTAGGCAACCTACATAGTCCAAGTGCCTGTTAGTTAACCTAGATAGTCAAAGTGCCTATTAGGTAACCTAAATAGTCCAAGTGCCCGCAAGGGAACCTACATAGTCCAAGTGTCCGCTAGGTAACCTAGATAGTCCAATTGCCCGTTAGCTAACCTAGATAGTGGAAGTGTCCGCTAGTTAACCTACATAGTCCAAGTGTCCGTTCGTTAACCTAGATAAGCCAAGTGTCCTCTAGGTAACCTAGACAGTCCAAGTGCCCGCTAGGTTACCTACATAGTCCAAGTGCACGTTCGTTAACCTAGATAGTCCAAGTGCCCGCTGGTAACCTACATAATCCAAGGGCCCGCTAGGTAATCTTGATAGTCCAAGTGCCTTCTAGTTAACCTACATAGTCCAAGTGCCCGCTAGGTAACCTACATAGTCCAAGTGCCCACTAGGTAACCTAAGTAATCCTAATGCCCGCTAGGAAAACTACATAGTCCAAGTGCCCGCTAGTTAACCTAGATAGTCCAAGTGCCCGCTAGTAAACCTAGATAGTACAAGGGCCCGCTAGTTAATCTAGATAGTCCAAGTGCCCGCTAGTTAACCTAGATAGTCCAAGTGCCCGCTAGTTAACCTAGATAGTTCAAGGGACCCCTAGTTAATCTAGATAGTCCAAGTGCCCGCTAGTAAACCTAGATAGTCCAAGTGCCCGCTAGTTAGCCTAGATCGTCCAAGGGCCCTCTAGTTAACCTAGATAGTCCAAGTGCCCGCTAGGGGACGTACATAGTCCCAGTGCCCGCTAGGTAACCTAGATAGTCCAAGTGCCCCCTAGGGTATGTACATAGTTCAAGTGCCCGCTAGGTAACCTAGATTGTCCAAGTGTCCGCTAGTTACCCTACATAGTCCAAGTGCCCGCTAGGTAACCTAGATAGTCCAAGGTCCTGCTAGTTAACCTACATAGTCCAATACCCGATAGGGAACCTACATAGTCCAAGTGCCCGATAGGGAACCTATATATTCCAAGTGCCAGTTAGGGAACCTACATACTCCACGTGCCCATAGGGAACCTATATAGTCCAAGTGCCCGCTAGGGAACCTACATAGTCCAAGTGCCCGTTAGTTAACCTAGATAGTCAAAGTGCCTGCTAGGTAACCTAAATAGTCCAAGTGCTCTCTAGGGAACCTACATAGTCCAAGTGCCCGTTAGTTAACCTAGATAGTCCAATTGCCCGTTAGCTAACCTAGATAGTCGAAGTGTCCGCTAGTTAACCTACATAGTCCAAGTGTCCGTTGGTTAACCTAGATAGTCCAAGTGCCCGCTAGGTAACCTAGAGTCCATGTGCTCGCTAGTTAACCTACATAGTCCAAGTGCCCGCTAGGTAACCTATATAGTCCAAGTGCCCGCTAGGTAACCTGCATAGTCCAAGGTCTCACTTGTTAACTTTGATAGTCCAAGTGCCTGCTAGTTAACCTAGATCTTCCAAGTGCCCGCGAGTTAACCTAGATTGTCCAAGTGCCTGCTACTTAACCTACATAGTCCAAGGGCCCACTGGTTAACCTAGATAATCCAAGTGTCCTCTAGTTAACCTACATAGTCCAAGTACCAGCTAGTTAACCTATATACAAAGTGCCCGCTACGTAACCTAGATAGTCCAAGGGCACGCTAGTTAACCTACATAGTCCAAGTGCCCGCTAGGCAACCTAGATAGTCCAAGTGCCCACTAAGGAACCTACATAGTCCAAGTGCACGCTAGTTAACCTAGACAGTCCCAGTGCCCGCTAGGGAACTTACATAGTCCAAGTTCCCGCTTGGTAACCTAAATAGTCCAAATGCCCACTAGGGAAACTACATAGTCAAAGTGCCTACTAGTTAACCTAGATAGTCCAAGTGACTGCTAGTAAACCTACATAATCCATGGGCCCGCTAGTTAACCTACATAGTGCAAGGGCCCGCTAGTTAACCTATATCGTGCAAGTGTCCGCTAGTTAACCTACATAGTCCACGTACCCGGTAGGTAACCTAGATAGTCCTAGTGCCCGTTAGTTAACCTAGATGGTCCAAGGGCCCACTAGGGGACGTACATAGTCCAAGTGCCCGCTAGTTAACCTACATACTCCAAGGTCCGCTAGTTAACCTAGATAGTCCAAGTGCCCGCTAGTTAACCTACATAGTACAAGGGCCCGCTAGTTAACGTAGATAGTCAAAGTGCCCGCTAGTTAACCTAGATAGTCAAAGTGCCCGCTAATTAACCTAAGTAGTACAAATGTCCCATAGGGATCCTACATAGTCCAAGTGCCCGCTACGTAACCTACATATCCAAGTGCCCGTTCGTTAATCTAGATAGTCAAAGTGCCCGCTAGGTAACCTAGACAGTCCAAGTGCCTGCTAGGTTACCTACATAGTCCAAGTGCCCGTTCGTTAACCTAGATAGTCCAAGTGCCCGCTAGTTAACCTAGATCGTCCAAGGGCCCTCTAGTTAACCTAGATAGTCCATGTGCCCTCTAGGGTACGTACATAGTCCAAGTGCCCGCTAGGTAACCTAGATAGTCAAAGTGCCCCCTAGGGTATGTACATAGTTCAAGTGCCCGCTAGGTAACCTAGATTGTCCAAGTGTCTGCTAGTTACCCTACATAGTCCAATTGCCCGCTAGGTAACCTAGATAGTCCAAGGTCCTGCTAGTTAACCTACATAGTCCAATCCCCGATAGGGTACCTACATAGTCCAAGTGCCCGCTGAGGAACCTACATAGTCCAAGTGCCCGATAGGGAACCTATATATTCCAAGTGCCAGTTAGGGAACCTACATACTCCACGTGCCCATAGGGAACCTATATAGTCCAAGTGCCCGCCAGGGAACCTACATAGTCCAAGTGCCCGTTAGTTAACCTAGATAGTCAAAGTGCCTACTAGGTAACCTGAATAGTCCAAGTGCTCTCTTGGGAACCTACATAGTCCAAGTGCCCGTTAGTTAACCTACATAGTCCAATTGCCCGTTAGCTAACCTAGATAGTCGAAGTGTCCGCTAGTTAACCTACATAGTCCAAGTGTCCGTTGGTTAACCTACATAGTCCAAGTGCACGCTAGGTAACCTAGAGTCCAAGTGCTCGCTAGTTAACCTACATAGTCCAAGTGCCCGCTAGGTAACCTATATAGTCCATGTGCCCGCTAGGTAACCTACATAGTCCAAGGTCTCACTTGTTAACTTTGATAGTCCAAGTGCCTGCTAGTTAACCTAGATCTTCCAAGTGCCCGCGAGTTAACCTAGATTGTCCAAGTGCCTGCTACTTAACCTACATAGTCCAAGGGCCCACTAGTTAACCTAGATAATCCAAGTGTCCTCTAGTTAACCTACATAGTCCAAGTACCAGCTAGTTACCCTATATACAAAGTGCCCGCTACGTAACCTAGATAGTCCAAGGGCACGGTAGTTAACCTACATAGTCCAAGTGCCCGCTAGGCAACCTAGATAGTCCAAGTGCCCACTAAGGAACCTACATAGTCCAAGTGCACGCTAGTTAACCTAGACAGTCCCAATGCCCGCTAGGGAACTTATATATTCCAAGTTCCCGCTTGGTAACCTAAATAGTCCAAATGCCCGCTAGGGAAACTACATAGTAAAAGTGCCCACTAGTTAACCTAGATAGTCCAAGTGCCTGCTAGTAAACCTACATAATCCATGGGCCCGCTAGTTAACCTACATAGTGCAAGGGCCCGCTAGTTAACCTAGATCGTGCAAGTGTCCGCTAGTTAACCTACATAGTCCACGTGCCCGGTAGGTAACCTAGATAGTCCTAGTGCCCGTTAGTTAACCTAGATAGTCCAAGGGCCCACTAGGGGACGTACATAGTCCAAGTGCCCGCTAGTTAACCTACATAGTCCAAGGTCCGCTAGTTAACCTAGATAGTCCAAGTGCCCGCTAGTTAACCTACATAGTACAAGGGCCCGCTAGTTAACGTAGATAGTCAAAGTGCCCGCTAATTAACCTAAGTAGTACAAATGTCCGATAGGGATCCTACATAGTCAAAGTGCCCGCTAGTTAACCTACATAGTCCAAGTCCCCGCTAGGTAACCTAGGCAGTCCAAGTGACCATTATGTTACCTACATAGTCCAAGTGCTCGTCCGTTAACCTACATAGTCCAAGTGCCCGCTAGGTAACTTAGATAGCCCAAGTACCCGCTAGGGAACGTACATAGTACAAGTGCCTTCTAGGTAACCTAGATAGTCCAAGTGCCCGCTAGTTAACCTACATACTCCAAGTGCCTGCTAGGTAAACTACATAGTCCAAGTGCCCACTAGGTAACCTAGAGAGTCCAATTGCCCGCTAGTTAAGCTAGACAGTCCAAGTACTCGATAGGGAACCTACATAGTCCAAGTGCCCGCTGGGAACCTACATAGTCCAAGTGCTCGCTAGGCAACCTACATAGTCCAACTGCCCGTTAGTTAACCTAGATAGTCAAAGTGCCTGCTAGGTAACCTAAATAGTCCAAGTGCCCGCTAGGGAACCTACATAGTCCAAGGGCCCGCTAGGTAACCTAGATAGTCCAATTGCCCGTTATCTAACCTAGATAGTCGAAGTGTCCGCTAGTTAACCTACATAGTCCAAGTGCCCGTTCGTTAACCTAGATAGGCCAAGTGCCCGCTAGGTAACGTACACAGTCCAAGTGCCTGCTAGGTAACCTTGATAGTCCAAGTGCCTTCTAGTTAACCTACATAGTCCAAGTGCCCGCTAGGTAACACACATAGTCCAAGTGCCCACTATGTAACCTAAATAATCCAAATGCCCGCTAGTTAACCTAGATAATCCAAGTGCCCGCTAGTAAACCTAGATAGTCTAAGGGCCCGCTAGTTAATCTACATAGTCCCGTGCCCGCTAGTTAACCTAGATAGTCCAAGTGCCCGCTAGGTAACCTAGACAGTCCAAGTGCCCGCTAGTTAACCTACATACTCCAAGTGCCTGCTAGGTAAACTACATAGTCCAAGTGCCCACTAGGTAACCTAGAGAGTCCAATTGCCCGCTAGTTAAGCTAGACAGTCCAAGTACCCGATAGGGAACCTACATAGTCCAAGTGCTCGCTAGGCAACCTACATAGTCCAAGTGCCTGTTAGTTAACCTAGATAGTCAAAGTGCCTATTAGGTAACCTAAATAGTCCAAGTGCCCGCTAGGGAACCTACATAGTCCAAGTGTCCGCTAGGTAACCTAGATAGTCCAATTGCCCGTTAGCTAACCTAGATAGTGGAAGTGTCCGCTAGTTAACCTACATAGTCCAAGTGTCCGTTCGTTAACCTAGATAGGCCAAGTGTCTTCTAGGTAACCTAGACAGTCCAAGTGCCCGCTAGGTTACCTACATAGTCCAAGTGCACGTTCGTTAACCTAGATAGTCCAAGTGCCCGCTGGTAACCTACATAATCCAAGGGCCCGCTAGGTAATCTTGATAGTCCAAGTGCCTTCTAGTTAACCTACATAGTCCAAGTGCCCGCTAGGTAACCTACATAGTCCAAGTGCCCACTAGGTAACCTAAGTAATCCTAATGCCCGCTAGGAAAACTACATAGTCCAAGTGCCCGCTAGTTAACCTAGATAGTCCAAGTGCCCGCTAGTAAACCTAGATAGTACAAGGGCCCGCTAGTTAATCTAGATAGTCCAAGTGCCCGCTAGTTAACCTAGATAGTCCAAGTGCCCGCTAGTTAACCTAGATAGTTCAAGGGACCGCTAGTTAATCTAGATAGTCCAAGTGCCCGCTAGTAAACCTAGATAGTCCAAGTGCCCGCTAGTTAGCCTAGATCGTCCAAGGGCCCTCTAGTTAACCTAGATAGTCCAAGTGCCCGCTAGGGGACGTACATAGTCCCAGTGCCCGCTAGGTAACCTAGATAGTCCAAGTGCCCCCTAGGGTATGTACATAGTTCAAGTGCCCGCTAGGTAACCTAGATTGTCCAAGTGTCCGCTAGTTACCCTACATAGTCCAAGTGCCCGCTAGGTAACCTAGATAGTCCAAGGTCCTGCTAGTTAACCTACATAGTCCAATACCCGATAGGGAACCTACATAGTCCAAGTGCCCGCTGAGGAACCTACATAGTCCAAGTGCTCGATAGGGAACCTATATATTCCAAGTGCCAGTTAGGGAACCTACATACTCCACGTGCCCATAGGGAACCTATATAGTCCAAGTGCCCGCTAGGGAACCTACATAGTCCAAGTGCCCGTTAGTTAACCTAGATAGTCAAAGTGCCTGCTAGGTAACCTAAATAGTCCAAGTGCTCTCTAGGGAACCTACATAGTCCAAGTGCCCGTTAGTTAACCTAGATAGTCCAATTGCCCGTTAGCTAACCTAGATAGTCGAAGTGTCCGCTAGTTAACCTACATAGTCCAAGTGTCCGTTGGTTAACCTAGATAGTCCAAGTGCCCGCTAGGTAACCTAGAGTCCAAGTGCTCGCTAGTTAACCTACATAGTCCAAGTGCCCGCTAGGTAACCTATATAGTCCAAGTGCCCGCTAGGTAACCTGCATAGTCCAAGGTCTCACTTGTTAACTTTGATAGTCCAAGTGCCTGCTAGTTAACCTAGATCTTCCAAGTGCCCGCGAGTTAACCTAGATTGTCCAAGTGCCTGCTACTTAACCTACATAGTCCAAGGGCCCACTGGTTAACCTAGATAATCCAAGTGTCCTCTAGTTAACCTACATAGTCCAAGTACCAGCTAGTTAACCTATATACAAAGTGCCCGCTACGTAACCTAGATAGTCCAAGGGCACGCTAGTTAACCTACATAGTCCAAGTGCCCGCTAGGCAACCTAGATAGTCCAAGTGCCCACTAAGGAACCTACATAGTCCAAGTGCACGCTAGTTAACCTAGACAGTCCCAGTGCCCGCTAGGGAACTTACATAGTCCAAGTTCCCGCTTGGTAACCTAAATAGTCCAAATGCCCACTAGGGAAACTACATAGTCCAAGTGCCTACTAGTTAACCTAGATAGTCCAAGTGACTGCTAGTAAACCTACATAATCCATGGGCCCGCTAGTTAACCTACATAGTGCAAGGGCCCGCTAGTTAACCTATATCGTGCAAGTGTCCGCTAGTTAACCTACATAGTCCACGTACCCGGTAGGTAACCTAGATAGTCCTAGTGCCCGTTAGTTAACCTAGATGGTCCAAGGGCCCACTAGGGGACGTACATAGTCCAAGTGCCCGCTAGTTAACCTACATACTCCAAGGTCCGCTAGTTAACCTAGATAGTCCAAGTGCCCGCTACTTAACCTACATAGTACAAGGGCCCGCTAGTTGACCTTGATAGTCCAAGTTCCCGCTAGTTAACCTAGATAGTCAAAGTGCCCGCTAATTAACCTAAGTAGTACAAATGTCCCATAGGGATCCTACATAGTCCAAGTGCCCGCTACGTAACCTACATATCCAAGTGCCCGTTCGTTAACCTAGATAGTCAAAGTGCCCGCTAGGTAACCTAGACAGTCCAAGTGCCTGCTAGGTTACCTACATAGTCCAAGTGCCCGTTCGTTAACCTAGATAGTCCAAGTGCCCGCTAGTTAACCTAGATCGTCCAAGGGCCCTCTAGTTAACCTAGATAGTCCATGTGCCCTCTAGGGGACGTACATAGTCCAAGTGCCCGCTAGGTAACCTAGATAGTCAAAGTGCCCCCTAGGGTATGTACATAGTTCAAGTGCCCGCTAGGTAACCTAGATTGTCCAAGTGTCCGCTAGTTACCCTACATAGTCCAATTGCCCGCTAGGTAACCTAGATAGTCCAAGGTCCTGCTAGTTAACCTACATAGTCCAATCCCCGATAGGGTACCTACATAGTCCAAGTGCCCGCTGAGGAACCTACATAGTCCAAGTGCCCGATAGGGAACCTATATATTCCAAGTGCCAGTTAGGGAACCTACATACTCCACGTGCCCATAGGGAACCTATATAGTCCAAGTGCCCGCCAGGGAACCTACATAGTCCAAGTGCCCGTTAGTTAACCTAGATAGTCAAAGTGCCTGCTAGGTAACCTGAATAGTCCAAGTGCTCTCTTGGGAACCTACATAGTCCAAGTGCCCGTTAGTTAACCTACATAGTCCAATTGCCCGTTAGCTAACCTAGATAGTCGAAGTGTCCGCTAGTTAACCTACATAGTCCAAGTGTCCGTTGGTTAACCTACATAGTCCAAGTGCACGCTAGGTAACCTAGAGTCCAAGTGCTCGCTAGTTAACCTACATAGTCCAAGTGCCCGCTAGGTAACCTATATAGTCCATGTGCCCGCTAGGTAACCTACATAGTCCAAGGTCTCACTTGTTAATTTGATAGTCCAAGTGCCTGCTAGTTAACCTAGATCTTCCAAGTCCCGCGAGTTAACCTAGATTGTCCAAGTGCCTGCTACTTAACCTACATAGTCCAAGGGCCCACTAGTTAACCTAGATAATCCAAGTGTCCTCTAGTTAACCTACATAGTCCAAGTACCAGCTAGTTACCCTATATACAAAGTGCCCGCTACGTAACCTAGATAGTCCAAGGGCACGGTAGTTAACCTACATAGTCCAAGTGCCCGCTAGGCAACCTAGATAGTCCAAGTGCCCACTAAGGAACCTACATAGTCCAAGTGCACGCTAGTTAACCTAGACAGTCCCAATGCCCGCTAGGGAACTTATATATTCCAAGTTCCCGCTTGGTAACCTAAATAGTCCAAATGCCCGCTAGGGAAACTATATAGTACAAGTGCCCACTAGTTAACCTAGATAGTCCAAGTGCCTGCTAGTAAACCTACATAATCCATGGGCCCGCTAGTTAACCTACATAGTGCAAGGGCCCGCTAGTTAACCTAGATCGTGCAAGTGTCCGCTAGTTAACCTACATAGTCCACGTGCCCGGTAGGTAACCTAGATAGTCCTAGTGCCCGTTAGTTAACCTAGATAGTCCAAGGGCCCACTAGGGGACGTACATAGTCCAAGTGCCCGCTAGTTAACCTACATAGTCCAAGGTCCGCTAGTTAACCTAGATAGTCCAAGTGCCCGCTAGTTAACCTACATAGTACAAGGGCCCGCTAGTTAACGTAGATAGTCAAAGTGCCCGCTAATTAACCTAAGTAGTACAAATGTCCGATAGGGATCCTACATAGTCAAAGTGCCCGCTAGTTAACCTACATAGTCCAAGTCCCCGCTAGGTAACCTAGGCAGTCCAAGTGACCATTATGTTACCTACATAGTCCAAGTGCTCGTCCGTTAACCTACATAGTCCAAGTGCCCGCTAGGTAACTTAGATAGCCCAAGTACCCGCTAGGGAACGTACATAGTACAAGTGCCTTCTAGGTAACCTAGATAGTCCAAGTGCCCGCTAGTTAACCTACATACTCCAAGTGCCTGCTAGGTAAACTACATAGTCCAAGTGCCCACTAGGTAACCTAGAGAGTCCAATTGCCCGCTAGTTAAGCTAGACAGTCCAAGTACCCGATAGGGAACCTACATAGTCCAAGTGCTCGCTAGGCAACCTACATAGTCCAAGTGCCTGTTAGTTAACCTAGATAGTCAAAGTGCCTATTAGGTAACCTAAATAGTCCAAGTGCCCTCTAGGGAACCTACATAGTCCAAGTGTCCGCTAGGTAACCTAGATAGTCCAATTGCCCGTTAGCTAACCTAGATAGTGGAAGTGTCCGCTAGTTAACCTACATAGTCCAAGTGTCCGTTCGTTAACCTAGATAGGCCAAGTGTCCTCTAGGTAACCTAGACAGTCCAAGTGCCCGCTAGGTTACCTACATAGTCCAAGTGCACGTTCGTTAACCTAGATAGTCCAAGTGCCCGCTGGTAACCTACATAATCCAAGGGCCCGCTAGGTAATCTTGATAGTCCAAGTGCCTTCTAGTTAACCTACATAGTCCAAGTGCCCGCTAGGTAACCTACATAGTCCAAGTGCCCACTAGGTAACCTAAGTAATCCTAATGCCCGCTAGGAAAACTACATAGTCCAAGTGCCCGCTAGTTAACCTAGATAGTCCAAGTGCCCGCTAGTAAACCTAGATAGTACAAGGGCCCGCTAGTTAATCTAGATAGTCCAAGTGCCCGCTAGTTAACCTAGATAGTCCAAGTGCCCGCTAGTTAACCTAGATAGTTCAAGGGACCGCTAGTTAATCTAGATAGTCCAAGTGCCCGCTAGTAAACCTAGATAGTCCAAGTGCCCGCTAGTTAGCCTAGATCGTCCAAGGGCCCTCTAGTTAACCTAGATAGTCCAAGTGCCCGCTAGGGGACGTACATAGTCCCAGTGCCCGCTAGGTAACCTAGATAGTCCAAGTGCCCCCTAGGGTATGTACATAGTTCAAGTGCCCGCTAGGTAACCTAGATTGTCCAAGTGTCCGCTAGTTACCCTACATAGTCCAAGTGCCCGCTAGGTAACCTAGATAGTCCAAGGTCCTGCTAGTTAACCTACATAGTCCAATACCCGATAGGGAACCTACATAGTCCAAGTGCCCGCTGAGGAACCTACATAGTCCAAGTGCCCGTTAGGAACCTATATATTCCAAGTGCCAGTTAGGGAACCTACATACTCCACGTGCCCATAGGGAACCTATATAGTCCAAGTGCCCGCTAGGGAACCTACATAGTCCAAGTGCCCGTTAGTTAACCTAGATAGTCAAAGTGCCTGCTAGGTAACCTAAATAGTCCAAGTGCTCTCTAGGGAACCTACATAGTCCAAGTGCCCGTTAGTTAACCTAGATAGTCCAATTGCCCGTTAGCTAACCTAGATAGTCGAAGTGTCCGCTAGTTAACCTACATAGTCCAAGTGTCCGTTGGTTAACCTAGATAGTCCAAGTGCCCGCTAGGTAACCTAGAGTCCAAGTGCTCGCTAGTTAACCTACATAGTCCAAGTGCCCGCTAGGTAACCTATATAGTCCAAGTGCCCGCTAGGTAACCTGCATAGTCCAAGGTCTCACTTGTTAACTTTGATAGTCCAAGTGCCTGCTAGTTAACCTAGATCTTCCAAGTGCCCGCGAGTTAACCTAGATTGTCCAAGTGCCTGCTACTTAACCTACATAGTCCAAGGGCCCACTGGTTAACCTAGATAATCCAAGTGTCCTCTAGTTAACCTACATAGTCCAAGTACCAGCTAGTTAACCTATATACAAAGTGCCCGCTACGTAACCTAGATAGTCCAAGGGCACGCTAGTTAACCTACATAGTCCAAGTGCCCGCTAGGCAACCTAGATAGTCCAAGTGCCCACTAAGGAACCTACATAGTCCAAGTGCACGCTAGTTAACCTAGACAGTCCCAGTGCCCGCTAGGGAACTTACATAGTCCAAGTTCCCGCTTGGTAACCTAAATAGTCCAAATGCCCACTAGGGAAACTACATAGTCCAAGTGCCTACTAGTTAACCTAGATAGTCCAAGTGACTGCTAGTAAACCTACATAATCCATGGGCCCGCTAGTTAACCTACATAGTGCAAGGGCCCGCTAGTTAACCTATATCGTGCAAGTGTCCGCTAGTTAACCTACATAGTCCACGTACCCGGTAGGTAACCTAGATAGTCCTAGTGCCCGTTAGTTAACCTAGATGGTCCAAGGGCCCACTAGGGGACGTACATAGTCCAAGTGCCCGCTAGTTAACCTACATACTCCAAGGTCCGCTAGTTAACCTAGATAGTCCAAGTGCCCGCTACTTAACCTACATAGTACAAGGGCCCGCTAGTTGACCTTGATAGTCCAAGTTCCCGCTAGTTAACCTAGATAGTCAAAGTGCCCGCTAATTAACCTAAGTAGTACAAATGTCCCATAGGGATCCTACATAGTCCAAGTGCCCGCTACGTAACCTACATATCCAAGTGCCCGTTCGTTAACCTAGATAGTCAAAGTGCCCGCTAGGTAACCTAGACAGTCCAAGTGCCTGCTAGGTTACCTACATAGTCCAAGTGCCCGTTCGTTAACCTAGATAGTCCAAGTGCCCGCTACTTAACCTAGATCGTCCAAGGGCCCTCTAGTTAACCTAGATAGTCCATGTGCCCTCTAGGGGACGTACATAGTCCAAGTGCCCGCTAGGTAACCTAGATAGTCAAAGTGCCCCCTAGGGTATGTACATAGTTCAAGTGCCCGCTAGGTAACCTAGATTGTCCAAGTGTCCGCTAGTTACCCTACATAGTCCAATTGCCCGCTAGGTAACCTAGATAGTCCAAGGTCCTGCTAGTTAACCTACATAGTCCAATCCCCGATAGGGTACTTACATAGTCCAAGTGCCCGCTGAGGAACCTACATAGTCCAAGTGCCCGATAGGGAACCTATATATTCCAAGTGCCAGTTAGGGAACCTACATACTCCACGTGCCCATAGGGAACCTATATAGTCCAAGTGCCCGCCAGGGAACCTACATAGTCCAAGTGCCCGTTAGTTAACCTAGATAGTCAAAGTGCCTGCTAGGTAACCTGAATAGTCCAAGTGCTCTCTTGGGAACCTACATAGTCCAAGTGCCCGTTAGTTAACCTACATAGTCCAATTGCCCGTTAGCTAACCTAGATAGTCGAAGTGTCCTCTAGTTAACCTACATAGTCCAAGTGTCCGTTGGTTAACCTACATAGTCCAAGTGCACGCTAGGTAACCTAGAGTCCAAGTGCTCGCTAGTTAACCTACATAGTCCAAGTGCCCGCTAGGTAACCTATATAGTCCATGTGCCCGCTAGGTAACCTACATAGTCCAAGGTCTCACTTGTTAACTTTGATAGTCCAAGTGCCTGCTAGTTAACCTAGATCTTCCAAGTGCCCGCGAGTTAACCTAGATTGTCCAAGTGCCTGCTACTTAACCTACATAGTCCAAGGGCCCACTAGTTAACCTAGATAATCCAAGTGTCCTCTAGTTAACCTACATAGTCCAAGTACCAGCTAGTTACCCTATATACAAAGTGCCCGCTACGTAACCTAGATAGTCCAAGGGCACGGTAGTTAACCTACATAGTCCAAGTGCCCGCTAGGCAACCTAGATAGTCCAAGTGCCCACTAAGGAACCTACATAGTCCAAGTGCACGCTAGTTAACCTAGACAGTCCCAATGCCCGCTAGGGAACTTATATATTCCAAGTTCCCGCTTGGTAACCTAAATAGTCCAAATGCCCGCTAGGGAAACTACATAGTACAAGTGCCCACTAGTTAACCTAGATAGTCCAAGTGCCTGCTAGTAAACCTACATAATCCATGGGCCCGCTAGTTAACCTACATAGTGCAAGGGCCCGCTAGTTAACCTAGATCGTGCAAGTGTCCGCTAGTTAACCTACATAGTCCACGTGCCCGGTAGGTAACCTAGATAGTCCTAGTGCCCGTTAGTTAACCTAGATAGTCCAAGGGCCCACTAGGGGACGTACATAGTCCAAGTGCCCGCTAGTTAACCTACATAGTCCAAGGTCCGCTAGTTAACCTAGATAGTCCAAGTGCCCGCTAGTTAACCTACATAGTACAAGGGCCCGCTAGTTAACGTAGATAGTCAAAGTGCCCGCTAATTAACCTAAGTAGTACAAATGTCCGATAGGGATCCTACATAGTCAAAGTGCCCGCTAGTTAACTACATAGTCCAAGTCCCCGCTAGGTAACCTAGGCAGTCCAAGTGACCATTATGTTACCTACATAGTCCAAGTGCTCGTCCGTTAACCTACATAGTCCAAGTGCCCGCTAGGTAACTTAGATAGCCCAAGTACCCGCTAGGGAACGTACATAGTACAAGTGCCTTCTAGGTAACCTAGATAGTCCAAGTGCCCGCTAGTTAACCTACATACTCCAAGTGCCTGCTAGGTAAACTACATAGTCCAAGTGCCCACTAGGTAACCTAGAGAGTCCAATTGCCCGCTAGTTAAGCTAGACAGTCCAAGTACCCGATAGGGAACCTACATAGTCCAAGTGCTCGCTAGGCAACCTACATAGTCCAAGTGCCTGTTAGTTAACCTAGATAGTCAAAGTGCCTATTAGGTAACCTAAATAGTCCAAGTGCCCGCTAGGGAACCTACATAGTCCAAGTGTCCGCTAGGTAACCTAGATAGTCCAATTGCCCGTTAGCTAACCTAGATAGTGGAAGTGTCCGCTAGTTAACCTACATAGTCCAAGTGTCCGTTCGTTAACCTAGATAGGCCAAGTGTCCTCTAGGTAACCTAGACAGTCCAAGTGCCCGCTAGGTTACCTACATAGTCCAAGTGCACGTTCGTTAACCTAGATAGTCCAAGTGCCCGCTGGTAACCTACATAATCCAAGGGCCCGCTAGGTAATCTTGATAGTCCAAGTGCCTTCTAGTTAACCTACATAGTCCAAGTGCCCGCTAGGTAACCTACATAGTCCAAGTGCCCACTAGGTAACCTAAGTAATCCTAATGCCCGCTAGGAAAACTACATAGTCCAAGTGCCCGCTAGTTAACCTAGATAGTCCAAGTGCCCGCTAGTAAACCTAGATAGTACAAGGGCCCGCTAGTTAATCTAGATAGTCCAAGTGCCCGCTAGTTAACCTAGATAGTCCAAGTGCCCGCTAGTTAACCTAGATAGTTCAAGGGACCGCTAGTTAATCTAGATAGTCCAAGTGCCCGCTAGTAAACCTAGATAGTCCAAGTGCCCGCTAGTTAGCCTAGATCGTCCAAGGGCCCTCTAGTTAACCTAGATAGTCCAAGTGCCCGCTAGGGGACGTACATAGTCCCAGTGCCCGCTAGGTAACCTAGATAGTCCAAGTGCCCCCTAGGGTATGTACATAGTTCAAGTGCCCGCTAGGTAACCTAGATTGTCCAAGTGTCCGCTAGTTACCCTACATAGTCCAAGTGCCCGCTAGGTAACCTAGATAGTCCAAGGTCCTGCTAGTTAACCTACATAGTCCAATACCCGATAGGGAACCTACATAGTCCAAGTGCCCGCTGAGGAACCTACATAGTACAAGTGCCCGATAGGGAACCTATATATTCCAAGTGCCAGTTAGGGAACCTACATACTCCACGTGCCCATAGGGAACCTATATAGTCCAAGTGCCCGCTAGGGAACCTACATAGTCCAAGTGCCCGTTAGTTAACCTAGATAGTCAAAGTGCCTGCTAGGTAACCTAAATAGTCCAAGTGCTCTCTAGGGAACCTACATAGTCCAAGTGCCCGTTAGTTAACCTAGATAGTCCAATTGCCCGTTAGCTAACCTAGATAGTCGAAGTGTCCGCTAGTTAACCTACATAGTCCAAGTGTCCGTTGGTTAACCTAGATAGTCCAAGTGCCCGCTAGGTAACCTAGAGTCCAAGTGCTCGCTAGTTAACCTACATAGTCCAAGTGCCCGCTAGGTAACCTATATAGTCCAAGTGCCCGCTAGGTAACCTGCATAGTCCAAGGTCTCACTTGTTAACTTTGATAGTCCAAGTGCCTGCTAGTTAAACTAGATCTTCCAAGTGCCCGCGAGTTAACCTAGATTGTCCAAGTGCCTGCTAGTTAACCTAGATCTTCCAATTGCCCGCGAGTTAACCTAGATTGTCCAAGTGCCTGCTACTTAACCTACATAGTCCAAGGGCCCACTGGTTAACCTAGATAATCCAAGTGTCCTCTAGTTAACCTACATAGTCCAAGTACCAGCTAGTTAACCTATATACAAAGTGCCCGCTACGTAACCTAGATAGTCCAAGGGCACGCTAGTTAACCTACATAGTCCAAGTGCCCGCTAGGCAACCTAGATAGTCCAAGTGCCCACTAAGGAACCTACATAGTCCAAGTGCACGCTAGTTAACCTAGACAGTCCCAGTGCCCGCTAGGGAACTTACATAGTCCAAGTTCCCGCTTGGTAACCTAAATAGTCCAAATGCCCACAAGGGAAACTACATAGTCCAAGTGCCTACTAGTTAACCTAGATAGTCCAAGTGACTGCTAGTAAACCTACATAATCCATGGGCCCGCTAGTTAACCTACATAGTGCAAGGGCCCGCTAGTTAACCTATATCGTGCAAGTGTCCGCTAGTTAACCTACATAGTCCACGTACCCGGTAGGTAACCTAGATAGTCCTAGTGCCCGTTAGTTAACCTAGATGGTCCAAGGGCCCACTAGGGGACGTACATAGTCCAAGTGCCCGCTAGTTAACCTACATACTCCAAGGTCCGCTAGTTAACCTAGATAGTCCAAGTGCCCGCTACTTAACCTACATAGTACAAGGGCCCGCTAGTTGACCTTGATAGTCCAAGTTCCCGCTAGTTAACCTAGATAGTCAAAGTGCCCGCTAATTAACCTAAGTAGTACAAATGTCCCATAGGGATCCTACATAGTCCAAGTGCCCGCTACGTAACCTACATATCCAAGTGCCCGTTCGTTAACCTAGATAGTCAAAGTGCCCGCTAGGTAACCTAGACAGTCCAAGTGCCTGCTAGGTTACCTACATAGTCCAAGTGCCCGTTCGTTAACCTAGATAGTCCAAGTGCCCGCTAGTTAACCTAGATCGTCCAAGGGCCCTCTAGTTAACCTAGATAGTCCATGTGCCCTCTAGGGGACGTACATAGTCCAAGTGCCCGCTAGGTAACCTAGATAGTCAAAGTGCCCCCTAGGGTATGTACATAGTTCAAGTGCCCGCTAGGTAACCTAGATTGTCCAAGTGTCCGCTAGTTACCCTACATAGTCCAATTGCCCGCTAGGTAACCTAGATAGTCCAAGGTCCTGCTAGTTAACCTACATAGTCCAATCCCCGATAGGGTACCTACATAGTCCAAGTGCCCGCTGAGGAACCTACATAGTCCAAGTGCCCGATAGGGAACCTATATATTCCAAGTGCCAGTTAGGGAACCTACATACTCCACGTGCCCATAGGGGACCTATATAGTCCAAGTGCCCGCCAGGGAACCTACATAGTCCAAGTGCCCGTTAGTTAACCTAGATAGTCAAAGTGCCTGCTAGGTAACCTGAATAGTCCAAGTGCTCTCTTGGGAACCTACATAGTCCAAGTGCCCGTTAGTTAACCTACATAGTCCAATTGCCCGTTAGCTAACCTAGATAGTCGAAGTGTCCGCTAGTTAACCTACATAGTCCAAGTGTCCGTTGGTTAACCTACATAGTCCAAGTGCACGCTAGGTAACCTAGAGTCCAAGTGCTCGCTAGTTAACCTACATAGTCCAAGTGCCCGCTAGGTAACCTATATAGTCCATGTGCCCGCTAGGTAACCTACATAGTCCAAGGTCTCACTTGTTAATTTGATAGTCCAAGTGCCTGCTAGTTAACCTAGATCTTCCAAGTCCCGCGAGTTAACCTAGATTGTCCAAGTGCCTGCTACTTAACCTACATAGTCCAAGGGCCCACTAGTTAACCTAGATAATCCAAGTGTCCTCTAGTTAACCTACATAGTCCAAGTACCAGCTAGTTACCCTATATACAAAGTGCCCGCTACGTAACCTAGATAGTCCAAGGGCACGGTAGTTAACCTACATAGTCCAAGTGCCCGCTAGGCAACCTAGATAGTCCAAGTGCCCACTAAGGAACCTACATAGTCCAAGTGCACGCTAGTTAACCTAGACAGTCCCAATGCCCGCTAGGGAACTTATATATTCCAAGTTCCCGCTTGGTAACCTAAATAGTCCAAATGCCCGCTAGGGAAACTACATAGTATAAGTGCCCACTAGTTAACCTAGATAGTCCAAGTGCCTGCTAGTAAACCTACATAATCCATGGGCCCGCTAGTTAACCTACATAGTGCAAGGGCCCGCTAGTTAACCTAGATCGTGCAAGTGTCCGCTAGTTAACCTACATAGTCCACGTGCCCGGTAGGTAACCTAGATAGTCCTAGTGCCCGTTAGTTAACCTAGATAGTCCAAGGGCCCACTAGGGGACGTACATAGTCCAAGTGCCCGCTAGTTAACCTACATAGTCCAAGGTCCGCTAGTTAACCTAGATAGTCCAAGTGCCCGCTAGTTAACCTACATAGTACAAGGGCCCGCTAGTTAACGTAGATAGTCAAAGTGCCCGCTAATTAACCTAAGTAGTACAAATGTCCGATAGGGATCCTACATAGTCAAAGTGCCCGCTAGTTAACCTACATAGTCCAAGTCCCCGCTAGGTAACCTAGGCAGTCCAAGTGACCATTATGTTACCTACATAGTCCAAGTGCTCGTCCGTTAACCTACATAGTCCAAGTGCCCGCTAGGTAACTTAGATAGCCCAAGTACCCGCTAGGGAACGTACATAGTACAAGTGCCTTCTAGGTAACCTAGATAGTCCAAGTGCCCGCTAGTTAACCTACATACTCCAAGTGCCTGCTAGGTAAACTACATAGTCCAAGTGCCCACTAGGTAACCTAGAGAGTCCAATTGCCCGCTAGTTAAGCTAGACAGTCCAAGTACTCGATAGGGAACCTACATAGTCCAAGTGCCCGCTGGGAACCTACATAGTCCAAGTGCTCGCTAGGCAACCTACATAGTCCAACTGCCCGTTAGTTAACCTAGATAGTCAAAGTGCCTGCTAGGTAACCTAAATAGTCCAAGTGCCCGCTAGGGAACCTACATAGTCCAAGGGCCCGCTAGGTAACCTAGATAGTCCAATTGCCCGTTATCTAACCTAGATAGTCGAAGTGTCCGCTAGTTAACCTACATAGTCCAAGTGCCCGTTCATTAACCTAGATAGGCCAAGTGCCCGCTAGGTAACGTACACAGTCCAAGTGCCTGCTAGGTAACCTTGATAGTCCAAGTGCCTTCTAGTTAACCTACATAGTCCAAGTGCCCGCTAGGTAACACACATAGTCCAAGTGCCCACTATGTAACCTAAATAATCCAAATGCCCGCTAGTTAACCTAGATAATCCAAGTGCCCGCTAGTAAACCTAGATAGTCTAAGGGCCCGCTAGTTAATCTACATAGTCCCGTGCCCGCTAGTTAACCTAGATAGTCCAAGTGCCCGCTAGGTAACCTAGACAGTCCAAGTGCCCGCTAGGTTACCTACATAGTCCAAGTGCCCGTTCGTTAACCTAGATAGTCCAAGTGCCCGCTACGTTACCTAGACAGTCCAAGTGCCCGCTAGTTAACCTCCATAGTCCAAGTACCTGCTAGGTAAACTACATAGTCCAAGTGCCCACTAGGTAACCTAGACAGTCCAATTGCCCGCTAGTTAACCTAGACAGTCCAAGTACCCGATAGGGAACCTACATAGTCCAAGTGCTCGCTAGGCAACCTACATAGTCCAAGTGCCTGTTAGTTAACCTAGATAGTCAAAGTGCCTGTTAGGTAACCTAAATAGTCCAAGTGCCCGCTAGGGAACCTACATAGTCCAAGTGTCCGCTAGGTAACCTAGATAGTCCAAGTGTCCGTTCGTTAACCTAGATAGTCCAAGTGCCCTCTAGGTAACCTAGACAGTCCAAGTGCCCGCTAGGTTACCTACATAGTCCAAGTGCACGTTCGTTAACCTAGATAGTCCAAGTGCCCGCTGGTAACCTACATAATCCAAGGGCCCGCTAGGTAATCTTAATAGTCCAAGTGCCTTCTAGTTAACCTACATAGTCCAAGTGCCCGCTAGGAAACCTACATAGTCCAAGTGCCCAATAGGTAACCTAAGTAATCCTAATGCCCGCTAGGAAAACTACATAGTCCAAGTGCCCGCTAGTTAACCTAGATAGTCCAAGTACCCGCTAGTAAACTTAGATAGTACAAGGGCCCGCTAGTTAATCTAGATAGTCCAAGTGCTCGCTAGTTAACCTAGATAGTCCAAGTGCCCGCTAGTTAACCTAGATAGTTCAAGGGACCGCTAGTTAATCTAGATAGTCCAAGTGCCCGCTAGTTAACCTAGATAGTCCAAGTGCCCGCAAGTTAGCCTAGATCGTCCAAGGGCCCTCTAGTTAACCTAGATAGTCCAAGTGCCCGCTAGGGGACGTACATAGTCCCAGTGCCCGCTAGGTAACCTAGATAGTCCAAGTGCCCCCTAGGGTATGTACATAGTTCAAGTGCCCGCTAGGTAACCTAGATTGTCCAAGTGTCCGCTAGTTACCCTACATAGTCCAAGTGCCCGCTAGGTAACCTAGATAGTCCAAGGTCCTGCTAGTTAACCTACATAGTCCAATGCCCGATAGGGAACCTACATCGTCCAAGTGCCCGCTGAGGAACCTACATAGTCCAAGTGCCCTATAGGGAACCTATATATTCCAAGTGCCAGTTAGGGAACCTACATACTCCACGTGCCCATAGGGAACCTATATAGTCCAAGTGCCCGCTAGGGAACCTACATAGTCCAAGTGCCCGTTAGTTAACCTAGATAGTCAAAGTGCCTGCTAGGTAACCTAAATAGTCCAAGTGCTCTCTAGGGAACCTACATAGTCCAAGTGTCCGTTAGTTAACCTAGATAGTCCAATTGCCCGTTAGCTAACCTAGATAGTCGAAGTGTCCGCCAGTTAACCTACATAGTCCAAGTGTCCGTTGGTTAACCTAGATAGTCCAAGTGCCCGCTAGGTAACCTAGAGTCCAAGTGCTCGCTAGTTAACCTACATAGTCCAAGGTCTCACTTGTTAACTTTGATAGTCCAAGTGCCTGCTAGTTAACCTAGATCTTCCAAGTGCCCGCGAGTTAACCTAGATTGTCCAAGTGCCTGCTACTTAACCTACATAGTCCAAGGGCCCACTGGTTAACCTAGATAATCCAAGTGTCCTCTAGTTAACCTACATAGTCCAAGTACCAGCTAGTTAACCTATATACAAAGTGCCCGCTACGTAACCTAGATAGTCCAAGGGCACGCTAGTTAACCTACATAGTCCAAGTGCCCGCTAGGCAACCTAGATAGTCCAAGTGCCCACTAAGGAACCTACATAGTCCAAGTGCACGCAAGTTAACCTAGACAGTCCCAGTGCCCGCCAGGGAACTTACATAGTCCAAGTTCCCGCTTGGTAACCTAAATAGTCCAAATACCCGCTAGGGAAACTACATAGTCCAAGTGCCCACTAGTTAACCTAGATAGTCCAAGTGCCTGCTAGTAAACCTACATAATCCATGGGCCCGCTAGTTAACCTACATAGTGCAAGGGCCCGCTAGTTAACCTAGATCGTGCAAGTGTCCGCTAGTTAACCTACATAGTCCACGTGTCCGGTAGGTAACCTAGATAGTCCTAGTGCCCGTTAGTTTACCTAGATGGTCCAAGGGCCCACTAGGGGACGTACATAGTCCAAGTGCCCGCTAGTTAACCTACATAGTCCAAGGTCCGCTAGTTAACCTAGATAGTCCAAGTGCCCGCTATTTAACCTACATAGTACAAGGGCCCGCTAGTTGACCTTGATAGTCCAAGTTCCCGCTAGTTAACGTAGATAGTCAAAGTGCCCGCTAATTAACCTAAGTAGTACAAATGTCCGATAGGGATCCTACATAGTCCAAGTGCCCGCTGAGGAACCTACATAGTCCAAGTGCCCGATAGGGAACCTATATATTCCAAGTGCCAGTTAGGGAACCTACATACTCCACGTGCCCATAGGGAACCTATATAGTCCAAGTGCCCGCTAGGGAACCTACATAGTCCAAGTGCCCGTTAGTTAACCTAGATAGTCAAAGTGCCTGCTAGGTAACCTAAATAGTCCAAGTGCTCTCTTGGGAACCTACATAGTCCAAGTGCCCGTTAGTTAACCTAGATAGTCCAATTGCCCGTTAGCTAACCTAGATAGTCGAAGTGTCCGCTAGTTAACCTACATAGTCCAAGTGTCCGTTGGTTAACCTAGATAGTCCAAGTGCACGCTAGGTAACCTAGAGTCCAAGTGCTCGCTAGTTAACCTACATAGTCCAAGTGCCCGCTAGGTAACCTATATAGTCCAAGTGACCGCTAGGTAACCTACATAGTCCAAGGTCTCACTTGTTAACTTTGATAGTCCAAGTGCCTGCTAGTTAACCTAGATCTTCCAAGTGCCCGCGAGTTAACCTAGATTGTCCAAGTGCCTGCTACTTAACCTACATAGTCCAAGGGCCCACTAGTTAACCTAGATAATCCAAGTGTCCTCTAGTTAACCTACATAGTCCAAGTACCAGCTAGTTACCCTATATACAAAGTGCCCGCTACGTAACCTAGATAGTCCAAGGGCACGCTAGTTAACCTACATAGTCGAAGTGCCCGCTAGGCAACCTAGATAGTCCAAGTGCCCACTAAGGAACCTACATAGTCCAAGTGCACGCTAGTTAACCTAGACAGTCCCAGTGCCCGCTAGGGAACTTATATATTCCAAGTTCCCGCTTGGTAACCTAAATAGTCCAAATGCCCGCTAGGGAAACTACATAGTACAAGTGCCCACTAGTTAACCTAGATAGTCCAAGTGCCTGCTAGTAAACCTACATAATCCATGGGCCCGCTAGTTAACCTACATAGTGCAAGGGCCCGCTAGTTAACCTAGATCGTGCAAGTGTCCGCTAGTTAACCTACATAGTCCACGTGCCCGGTAGGTAACCTAGATAGTCCTAGTGCCCGTTAGTTAACCTAGATAGCCCAAGGGCCCACTAGGGGACGTACATAGTCCAAGTGCCCGCTTGTTAACCTACATAGTCCAAGGTCCGCTAGTTAACCTAGATAGTCCAAGTGCCCGCTAGTTAACCTACCTAGTCCAAGGGCCCGCAAGTTAACCTACATAGTCCAAGGTCCGCTATTTAACCTAGATAGTCCAAGTCCCCGCTAGTTAACCTACGTAGTACAAGGGCCCGCTACTTGACCTAGATAGTCCAAGTGCCCGCTAAGTAATCTAAGTAGTCCAAATGTCCTATAGGGATCCTACATAGTCCAAGTGCCCGCTACGTAACCTACATATCCAAGTGCCCGTTCGTTAACCTAGATAGTCCAAGTGCCCGCTAGGTAACCTAGACAGTCCAAGTGCCCGCTAGGTTACCTACATAGTCCAAGTGCCCGTTCGTTAACCTAGATAGTCCAAGTGCCCGCTAGTTAACCTAGATAGTCCAAGGGCCCACTAGGGGACGTACATAGTCCAAGTGCCCGCTAGTTATCCTACATAGTCCAAGGTCCGCTAGTTAACCTAGATAGTCCAAGTGCCCGCTAGTTAACCTACATAGTACAAGGGCCCGCTAGTTGACCTTGATAGTCCAAGTTCCCGCTAGTTAACCTAGATAGTCAAAGTGCCCGCTAATTAACCTAAGTAGTACAAATGTCCGATAGGGATCCTACATAGTCAAAGTGCCCGCTAATTAACCTACATAGTCCAAGTCCCCGCTAGGTAACCTAGGCAGTCCAAGTGACCATTATGTTACCTACATAGTTCAAGTGCTCGTCCGTTAACCTAGATAGTCCAAGTGCCCGCTAGGTAACTTAGGTAGCCCAAGTACCCGCTAGGGAACGTACATAGTCCAAGTGCCTTCTAGGTAACCTAGATAGTCCAAGTGCCCGCTAGTTAACCTACATACTCCAAGTGCCCGCTAGGTAAACTACATAGTCCAAGTGCTCACTAGGTAACCTAGAGAGTCCAATAGCCCGCTAGTTAAGCTAGACAGTCCAAGTACCCGATAGGGAACCTACATAGTCCAAGTGCCCGCTGGGAACCTACATAGTCCAAGTGCTCGCTAGGCATCCTACATAGTCCAAGTGCCCGTTAGTTAACCTAGATAGTCAAAGTGCCTGCTAGGTAACCTAAATAGTCCAAGTGCCCGCTAGGGAACCTACATAGTCCAAGGGCCCGCTAGGTAACCTAGATAGTCCAATTGCCCGTTAGCTAACCTAGATAGTTGAAGTGTCCGCTAGTTAACCTACATAGTCCAAGTGCCCGTTCGTTAACCTAGATAGGCCAAGTGCCCGCTAGGTAACCTACACAGTCCAAGTGCCTGCTAGGTAACCTTGATAGTCCAAGTGCCTTCTAGGTAACCTACATAGTCCAAGTGCCCGCTAGGTAACATACATAGTCCAAGTGCCCACTATGTAACCTAAATAATCCAAATGCCCGCTAGTTAACCTAGATAATCCAAGTGCCCGCTTGTTAACCTAGATAGTCCAAGTGCCCGCTAGTAAACCTAGATAGTCTATGGGCCTGCTAGTTAACCTAGATAGTAAGGGCCCGCTAGTTAATCTAGATAGTCCAAGTGCCCACTAGTTAACCTAGATAGTCCAAGTGCTCGCTAGTTAACCTAGATCGTCCAAGTGCCCGCTGGTTAACCTAGATAATCCAAGTGCCCGATAGTTAACCTACGTAGTCAAAGGGCCCAATAGTTAACCTAGATAGTCCAATTGCCCGCTAGGGGACATACATAGTCCAAGTGCCCCCTAGGGAATCTACATAGTCCAAGTGCTCGCTAAGCAACCTACATAGTCCAAGTGCCCGTTAGTTAACCTAGATAGTCAAAGTGCCTGCTAGGTAACCTAAATAGTCCAAGTGCCCGCTAGGGAACCTACGTAGTCGAAGTGCCCACTAGGTAACCTAGATAGTCCAATTGCATGTTAGCTAACCTAGATAGTCGAAGTGTCCGTTAGTTAACCTACATAATCCAAATGCCCGCTAGTTAACCTAGATAGTCCAAGTGGCCGCTTGTTAACCTAGATAGTCCAAGTGCCCGCTAGTAAACCTAGATAGTCCAAGGGCCCGCTAGTTAACCTACATAGTCCAAGGGCCCGCTAGGTAACCTTGATAGTCCAAGCGCCTTCTAGTTAACCTACATAGTCCAAGTGCCCGCTAGGTAACCTATATAAGTCCAAGTGCCCGTTAGTTAACCTAGATAGTCCAAGTGCCCACTAGGGGACGTACATAGTCCAAGTGCCCGCGAGGTAACCTTGATAGTCCAAGTGCGCACTAGGGTATGTACATAGTCCGAGTGCTGGCTAGGAAACCTAGATAATCCAAGTGCCCGCTAGTTAACCTACATAGTCCAAGGGCCCGCAAGTTAACCTACATAGTCCAAGGTCCGCTATTTAACCTAGATAGTACAAGTGCCCGCTAGTTAACCTACGTAGTACAAGGGCCCGCTACTTGATCTAGATAGTCCAAGTGCCCGCTAGTTAACCTAGAGGGTCCAAGTGCCCGCTAGTTAACCTAAGTAGTCCAAATGTCCCATAGGGATCCTACATAGTCCAAGTGCCCGCTACGTAACCTACATATCCAAGTGCCCGTTCGTTAACCTAGATAGTCAAAGTGCCCGCTAGGTAACCTAGACAGTCCAAGTGCCCGCTAGGTTACCTACATAGTCCAAGTGCCCATTCATTAACCTAGATAGTCCTAGTGCCCGCTAGTTAACCTAGATCGTCCAAGGGCCCTCTAGTTAACCTAGATAGTCCAAGTGCCCACTAGGGGACGTACATAGTCCAAGTGCCCGCTAGGTAACCTAGATAGTCCAAGTGCCCCCTAGGGTATGTACATAGTTCTAGTGCCCGCTACGTAACCTAGATTGTCCAAGTCTCCGCTAGTTAACCTACATAGTCCAATGCCCGATAGGGAACCTACATAGTCCAAGTGCCCGCTGAGGAACCTACATAGTCCAAGTGCCCGATAGGGAACCTATATATTCCAAGTGCCAGTTAGGGAACCTACATACTCCACGTGCCCATAGGGAACCTATATAGTCCAAGTGCCCGCTAGGGAACCTACATAGTCCAAGTGCCCGTTAGTTAACCTAGATAGTCAAAGTGCCTGCTAGGTAACCTAAATATTCCAAGTGCTCTAAAGGGAACCTACATAGTCCAAGTGTCCGTTGGTTAACCTACATAGTCCAAGTGCCCGCTAGGTAACCTAGAGTCCAAGTGCTCGCTAGTTAACCTACATAGTCCAAGTGCCCGCTAGGTAACCTATATAGTCCAAGTGCCCGCTAGGTAACCTACATAGTCCAAGGTCTCACTTGTTAACTTTGATAGTCCAAGTGCCTGCTAGTTAACGTAGATCTTCCAAGTGCCCGTGAGTTAACCTAGATTGTCCAAGTGCCTGCTACTTAACCTACATAGTCCAAGGGCCCACTAGTTAACCTAGATAATCCAAGTGTCCTCTAGTTAACCTACATAGTCCAAGTACCAGCAAGTTAACCTATATACAAAGTACCCGCTACGTAACCTAGATAGTCCAAGGGCACGCTAGTTAACCTACATAGTCCAAGTGCCCGCTAGGCAACCTAGATAGTCCAAGTGCCCACTAAGGAACCTACATAGTCCAAGTGCACGCTAGTTAACCTAGACAGTCCCAGTGCCCGCAAGGGAACTTACATAGTCCAAGTTCCCGCTTGGTAACCTAAATAGTCCAAATGCCCGCTAGGGAAACTACATAGTCCAAGTGCCCACTAGTTAACCTAGATAGTCCAAGTGCCTGCTAGTAAACCTACATAATCCATGGGCCCGCTAGTTAACCTACATAGTGCAAGGGCTCGCTAGTTAACCTAGATCGTGCAAGTGTCCGCTAGTTAACCTACATAGTCCACGTGCCCAGTAGGTAACTTGATCGTCCTAGTGCCCGTTAGTTAACCTAGATGGTCCAAGGGCCACTAGGGGACGTACATAGTCCAAGTGCCCGCTAGTTAACCTACATAGTCCAAGGTCCGCTAGTTAACCTAGATAGTCCAAGTGCCCGCTAGTTAACCTACATAGTACAAGGGCCCGCTAGTTGACCTTGATAGTCCAATTTCCCGCTAGTTAACCTAGATAGTCAAAGTGCCCGCTAATTAACCTAAGTAGTACAAATGTCCGATAGGGATCCTACATAGTCAAAGTGCCCGCTAGTTAACCTACATAGTCCAAGTCCCCGCTAGGTAACCTAGGGAGTCCAAGTGACCATTATGTTACCTACATAGTCCAAGTGCCCGTCCGTTAACCTACATAGTCCAAGTGCCCGCTAGGTAACTTAGATAGCCCAAGTACCCGCTAGGGAACGTACATAGTCCAAGTGCCTTCTAGGTAACCTAGATTGTCCAAGTGCCCGCTAGTTAACCTACATACTCCAAGTGCCTGCTAGGTAAACTACATAGTCCAAGTGCCCATGAGGTAACCTAGACAGTCCAATTGCCCGCTAGTTAAGCTAGACAGTCCAAGTACCCGATAGGGAACCTACATAGTCCATGTGCCCGCTGGGAACCTACATAGTCCAAGTGCTCGCTAGTCAACCTACATAGTCCAAGTGCCCGTTAGTTAACCTAGATAGTCAAAGTGCCTGCTAGGTAACCTAAATAGTCCAAGTGCCCGCTAGGGAACCTACATAGTCCAAGTGCCCGCTAGGTAACCTAGATAGTCCAATTGCCCGTTAGCTAACCTAGATAGTCGAAGTGTCCGCTAGTTAACCTACATAGTCCAAGTGCTCGTTCGTTAACCTAGATAGGCCAAGTGCCCGCTAGGTAACCTAGACAGTCCAAGTGCACGCTAGGTAACCTTGATAGTCCAAGTGCCTTCTAGTTAACCTACATAGTCCAAGTGCCCGCTAGGTAACATACATAGTCCAAGTGCCCCTATGTAACCTAAATAATCCAAATGCCCGCTAGTTAACCTAGATAGTCCAAGTGCCCGCTTGTTAACCTAGATAGTCCAAGTGCCCGCTAGTTAACCTAGATAGTCCAAGGGCCCGCTAGTTAATCTAGATAGTCCAAGTGCCCACTAGTTAACCTAGATAGTCCAAGTGCCCGCTAGTTAACCTAGATCGTCCAAGTGCCCGCTGGTTAACCTAGATAATCCAAGTGCCCGATAGTTAACCTACGTAGTCAAAGGGCCCAATAGTTAACCTAGATAGTCCAATTGCCCGTTAGGGGACATACATAGTCCAAGTGCCCCCTAGGGAATCTACATAGTCCAAGTGCTCGCTAAGCAACCTACATAGTCCAAGTGCCCGTTAGTTAACCTAGATAGTCAAAGTGCCTGCTAGGTAACCTAAATAGTCCAAGGGCCCGCTAGGGAACCTACGTAGTCGAAGTGCCCACTAGGTAACCTAGATAGTCCAATTGCATGTTAGCTAACCTAGATAGTCGAAGTGTCCGCTAGTTAACCTACATAATCCAAATGCCCGCTAGTTAACCTAGATAGTCCAAGTGGCCGCTTGTTAACCTAGATAGTCCAAGTGCCCGCTAGTAAACCTAGATAGTCCAAGGGCCCGCTAGTTAACCTACATAGTCCAAGGGCCCGCTAGGTAACCTTGATAGTCCAAGCGCCTTCTAGTTAACCTACATAGTCCAAGTGCCCGCTAGGTAACCTATATAAGTCCAAGTGCCCGTTAGTTAACCTAGATAGTCCAAGTGCCCACTAGGGGACGTACATAGTCCAAGTGCCCGCGAGGTAACCTTGATAGTCCAAGTGCGCGCTAGGGTATGTACATAGTCCGAGTGCTGGCTAGGAAACCTAGATAATCCAAGTGCCCGCTAGTTAACCTACAAAGTCCAAGGGCCCGCAAGTTAACCTACATAGTCCAAGGTCCGCTATTTAACCTACATAGTCCAAGTGCCCGCTACGTAACCTACATATCCAAGTGCACGTTCGTTAACCTAGATAGTCAAAGTGCCCGCTAGGTAACCTAGACAGTCCAAGTGCCCGCTAGGTTACCTACATAGTCCAAGTGCCCATTCATTAACCTAGATAGTCCAAGTGCCCGCTAGTTAACCTAGATCGTCCAAGGGCCCTCTAGTTAACCTAGATAGTCCAAGTGCCCACTAGGGGACGTACATAGTCCAAGTGCCCGCTAGGTAACCTAGATAGTCCAAGTGCCCCCTAGGGTATGTACATAGTTCGAGTGCCCACTACGTAACCTAGATTGTCCAAGTGTCCGCTAGTTAACCTACATAGTCCAATGCCCGATAGGGAACCTACATAGTCCAAGTGCCCGCTGAGGAACCTACATAGTCCAAGTGCCCGATAGGGAACCTATATATTCCAAGTGCCAGTTAGGGAACCTACATACTCCACGTGCCCATAGGGAACCTATATAGTCCAAGTGCCCGCTAGGGAACCTACATAGTCCAAGTGCCCGTTAGTTAACCTAGATAGTCAAAGTGCCTGCTAGGTAACCTAAATATTCCAAGTGCTCTAAAGGGAACCTACATAGTCCAAGTGCCCGTTAGTTAACCTACATAGTCCAATTGCCCGTTAGCTAACCTAGATAGTCGAAGTGTCCGCTAGTTAACCTACATAGTCCAAGTGTCCGTTGGTTAACCTACATAGTCCAAGTGCCCGCTAGGTAACCTAGAGTCCAAGTGCTCGCTAGTTAACCTACATAGTCCAAGTGCCCGCTAGGTAACCTATATAGTCCAAGTGCCCGCTAGGTAACCTACATAGTCCAAGGTCTCACTTGTTAACTTTGATAGTCCAAGTGCCTGCTAGTTAACCTAGATCTTCAAAGTGCCCGCGAGTTAACCTAGATTGTCCAAGTGCCTGCTACTTAACCTACATAGACCAAGGGCCCACTAGTTAACCTAGATAATCCAAGTGTCCTCTAGTTAACCTACATAGTCCAAGTACCAGCAAGTTAACCTATATACAAAGTACCCGCTACGTAACCTAGATAGTCCAAGGGCACGCTAGTTAACCTACATAGTCCAAGTGCCCGCTAGGCAACCTAGATAGTCCAAGTGCCCACTAAGGAACCTACATAGTCCAAGTGCACGCTAGTTAACCTAGACAGTCCCAGTGCCCGCTAGGGAACTTACATAGTCCAAGTTCCCGCTTGGTAACCTAAATAGTCCAAATGCCCGCTAGGGAAACTACATAGTCCAAGTGCCCACTAGTTAACCTAGATAGTCCAAGTGCCTGCTAGTAAACCTACATAATCCATGGGCCCGCTAGTTAACCTACATAGTGCAAGGGCTCGCTAGTTAACCTAGATCGTGCAAGTGTCCGCTAGTTAACCTACATAGTCCACGTGCCCAGTAGGTAACTTGATAGTCCTAGTGCCCGTTAGTTAACCTAGATGGTCCAAGGGCCACTAGGGGACGTACATAGTCCAAGTGCCCGCTAGTTAACCTACATAGTCCAAGGTCCGCTAGTTAACCTAGATAGTCCAAGTGCCCGCTAGTTAACCTACATAGTACAAGGGCCCGCTAGTTGACCTTGATAGTCCAATTTCCCGCTAGTTAACCTGGATAGTCAAAGTGCCCGCTAATTAACCTAAGTAGTACAAATGTCCGATAGGGATCCTACATAGTCAATGTGCCCGCTAGTTAACCTACATAGTCCAAGTCCCCGCTAGGTAACCTAGGGAGTCCAAGTGACCATTATGTTACCTACATAGTCCAAGTGCCCGTCCGTTAACCTACATAGTCCAAGTGCCCGCTAGGTAACTTAGATAGCCCAAGTACCCGCTAGGGAACGTACATAGTCCAAGTGCCTTCTAGGTAACCTAGATAGTCCAAGTGCCCGCTAGTTAACCTACATACTCCAAGTGCCTGCTAGGTAAACTACATAGTCCAAGTGCCCATGAGGTAACCTAGACAGTCCAATTGCCCGCTAGTTAAGCTAGACAGTCCAAGTACCCGATAGGGAACCTACATAGTCCAAGTGCCCGCTGGGAACCTACATAGTCCAAGTGCTCGCTAGTCAACCTACATAGTCCAAGTGCCCGTTAGTTAACCTAGATAGTCAAAGTGCCTGCTAGGTAACCTAAATAGTCCAAGTGCCCGCTAGGGAACCTACATAGTCCAAGTGCCCGCTAGGTAACCTAGATAGTCCAATTGCCCGTTAGCTAACCTAGATAGTCGAAGTGTCCGCTAGTTAACCTACATAGTCCAAGTGCTCGTTCGTTAACCTAGATAGGCCAAGTGCCCGCTAGGTAACCTAGACAGTCCAAGTGCACGCTAGGTAACCTTGATAGTCCAAGTGCCTTCTAGTTAACCTACATAGTCCAAGTGCCCGCTAGGTAACATACATAGTCCAAGTGCCCCTATGTAACCTAAATAATCCAAATGCCCGCTAGTTAACCTAGATAGTCCAAGTGCCCGCTTGTTAACCTAGATAGTCCAAGTGCCCGCTAGTAAACCTAGATAGTCCAAGGGCCCGCTAGTTAATCTACATAGTCCAGTGCCCGCTAGTTAACCTAGATAGTCCAAGTGCCCGCTAGTTAACCTAGATAGTCCAAGGGCCCGCTAGTTAATCTAGATAGTCCAAGTGCCCACTAGTTAACCTAGATAGTCCAAGTGCCCGCTAGTTAACCTAGATCGTCCAAGTGCCCGCTGGTTAACCTAGATAATCGAAGTGCCCGATAGTTAACCTACATAGTCCAAGGGCCCAATAGTTAACCTAGATTGTCCTAGTGCCCGCTTGGGGACATACATAGTCCAAGTGCCCCCTAGGGAATCTACATAGTCCAAGTGCTCGCTAAGCAACCTACATAGTCCAAGTGCCCGTTAGTTAACCTAGATAGTCAAAGTGCCTGCTAGGTAACCTAAATAGTCCAAGTGCCCGCTAGGGAACCTACATAGTCGAAGTGAACACTAGGTAACCTAGATAGTCCAATTGCCCGTTAGCTAACCTAGATAGTCGAAGTGTCCGCTAGTTAACCTACATAATCCAAATGCCCGCTAGTTAACCTAGATAGTCCAAGTGCCCGCTTGTTAACCTAGATAGTACAAGTGCCCGCTATTAAACCTAGATAGTCCAAGGGCCGCTAGTTAACCTACATAGTCCAAGTGCCCGTTCGTTAACCTAGATAGGCCAAGTGCCCACTAGGTAACCTAGACAGTCCAAGTGCCACTAGGTTACCTACATAGTCCAAGTGCACGTTCATTAACCTAGATAGTCCAAGGGACCGCTAGTTAATCTAGATAGTCCAAGTGCCCGCTAGTTAACCTAGATAGTCCAAGTGCCTGCTAGGTAACCTAGATAGTCAAATTGCCCGTTAGCTAACCTAGATAGTCGAAGTGTCCGCTAGTTAACCTACATAGTCCAAGTGTCCGTTCGTTAACCTAGATAGGCCAAGTGCCCTCTAGGTAACCTAGACAGTCCAAGTGCCCGCTAGGTTACCTACATAGTCCAAGTGCACGTTCGTTAACCTAGATAGTCCAAGTGCCCTCTGGCAACCTACATAATCCACGGGCCCGCTAGGTAATCTTGATACTCCAAGTGCCTTCTAGTTAACCTATATAGTCCAAGTGCCCGCTTGGTAACCTACATAGTCCAAGTGTCCGCTAGGTAACCTAGATAGTCAAATTGCCCGTTAGCTAACCTAGATAGTCGAAGTGTCCGCTAGTTAACCTACATAGTCCAAGTGTCCGTTGGTTAACCTAGATAGTCCAAGTGCCCGCTAGTTAACCTACATAGTCCAAGGGCCCAATAGTTAACCTAGATTGTCCTAGTGCCCGCTTGGGGACATACATAGTCCAAGTGCCCCCTAGGGAATCTACATAGTCCAAGTGCTCGCTAAGCAACCTACATAGTCCAAGTGCCCGTTAGTTAACCTAGATAGTCAAAGTGCCTGCTAGGTAACCTAAATAGTCCAAGTGCCCGCTAGGGAACCTACATAGTCGAAGTGAACACTAGGTAACCTAGATAGTCCAATTGCCCGTTAGCTAACCTAGATAGTCGAAGTGTCCGCTAGTTAACCTACATAATCCAAATGCCCGCTAGTTAACCTAGATAGTCCAAGTGCCCGCTTGTTAACCTAGATAGTACAAGTGCCCGCTATTAAACCTAGATAGTCCAAGGGCCGCTAGTTAACCTACATAGTCCAAGTGCCCGTTCGTTAACCTAGATAGGCCAAGTGCCCACTAGGTAACCTAGACAGTCCAAGTGCCACTAGGTTACCTACATAGTCCAAGTGCACGTTCATTAACCTAGATAGTCCAAGGGACCGCTAGTTAATCTAGATAGTCCAAGTGCCCGCTAGTTAACCTAGATAGTCCAAGTGCCCGCTAGTTAACCTAGATCGTCCAAGGGCCCTCTAGTTAACCTAGATAGTCCAAGTGCCCGCTAGGGGACGTACATAGTCCAAGTGCCCTCTAGGTAACCTACATAGTCCAATGCCCGTTAGTTAACCTAGATAGTCCAAGTGCCCACTAGGGGACGTACATAGTCCAAGTGCCCGCTAGGTAACCTTGATAGTCCAAGTGCGCTAGGGTATGTACATATTCCGAGTGCTGGCTAGGAAACCTAGATAATCCAAGTGCCCACTAGTTAACCTACATAGTCCAAGGGCCCGCAAGTTAACCTACATAGTCCAAGGTCCGCTATTTAACCTATATAGTCCAAGTGCCCGCTAGTTAACCTACATAGTACAAGGGCCCGCTACTTGACCTAGATAGTCCAAGTGCCCGCTAGTTAACCTAGATAGTCCAAGTGCCCGCTAGTTAACCTAAGTAGTCCAAATGTCCGATAGGGATCCTACATAGTCCAAGTGCCCGCTACGTAACCTACATATCCAAGTGCCCGTTCGTTAACCTAGATAGTCCAAGTGCCCGCTAGGTAACCTAGACAGTCCAAGTGCCCGCTAGGTTACCTACATAGTCCAAGTGCCCGTTCGTTAACCTAGATAGTCCAAGTGCCCGCTAGGTTACCTAGACAGTCCAAGTGCCCGCTAGTTAACCTCCATAGTCCAAGTGCCTGCTAGGTAAACTACATAGTCCAAGTGCCCACTAGGTAACCTAGACAGTCCAATTGCCCGCTAGTTAACCTAGACAGTCCAAGTACCCGATAGGGAACCTCCATAGTCCAAGTGCTCGCTAGGGAACCTATATAGTCCAAGTGCCTGTTAGTTAACCTAGATAGTCAAAGTGCCTGCTAGGTAACCTAAATAGTCCAAGTGCCCGCTAGGGAACCTACATAGTCCAAGTGTCCGCTAGGTAACCTAGATAGTCAAATTGCCCGTTAGCTAACCTAGATAGTCGAAGTGTCCGCTAGTTAACCTACATAGTCCAAGTGTCCGTTGGTTAACCTAGATAGTCCAAGTGCCCGCTAGTTAACCTACATAGTCCAAGGGCCCAATAGTTAACCTAGATTGTCCTAGTGCCCGCTTGGGGACATACATAGTCCAAGTGCCCCCTAGGGAATCTACATAGTCCAAGTGCTCGCTAAGCAACCTACATAGTCCAAGTGCCCGTTAGTTAACCTAGATAGTCAAAGTGCCTGCTAGGTAACCTAAATAGTCCAAGTGCCCGCTAGGGAACCTACATAGTCGAAGTGAACACTAGGTAACCTAGATAGTCCAATTGCCCGTTAGCTAACCTAGATAGTCGAAGTGTCCGCTAGTTAACCTACATAATCCAAATGCCCGCTAGTTAACCGAGATAGTCCAAGTGCCCGCTTGTTAACCTAGATAGTACAAATGCCCGCTATTAAACCTAGATAGTCCAAGGGCCGCTAGTTAACCTACATAGTCCAAGTGCCCGTTCGTTAACCTAGATAGGCCAAGTGCCCACTAGGTAACCTAGACAGTCCAAGTGCCACTAGGTTACCTACATAGTCCAAGTGCACGTTCATTAACCTAGATAGTCCAAGGGACCGCTAGTTAATCTAGATAGTCCAAGTGCCCGCTAGTTAACCTAGATAGTCCAAGTGCCCGCTAGGTAACCTAGATAGTCAAATTGCCCGTTAGCTAACCTAGATAGTCGAAGTGTCCGCTAGTTAACCTACATAGTCCAAGTGTCCGTTCGTTAACCTAGATAGGCCAAGTGCCCTCTAGGTAACCTAGACAGTCCAAGTGCCCGCTAGGTTACCTACATAGTCCAAGTGCACGTTCGTTAACCTAGATAGTCCAAGTGCCCTCTGGCAACCTACATAATCCACGGGCCCGCTAGGTAATCTTGATACTCCAAGTGCCTTCTAGTTAACCTATATAGTCCAAGTGCCCGCTTGGTAACCTACATAGTCCAAGTGTCCGCTAGGTAACCTAGATAGTCAAATTGCCCGTTAGCTAACCTAGATAGTCGAAGTGTCCGCTAGTTAACCTACATAGTCCAAGTGTCCGTTGGTTAACCTAGATAGTCCAAGTGCCCGCTAGTTAACCTACATAGTCCAAGGGCCCAATAGTTAACCTAGATTGTCCTAGTGCCCGCTTGGGGACATACATAGTCCAAGTGCCCCCTAGGGAATCTACATAGTCCAAGTGCTTGCTAAGCAACCTACATAGTCCAAGTGCCCGTTAGTTAACCTAGATAGTCAAAGTGCCTGCTAGGTAACCTAAATAGTCCAAGTGCCCGCTAGGGAACCTACATAGTCGAAGTGCCCACTAGGTAACCTAGATAGTCCAATTGCCCGTTAGCTAACCTAGATAGTCGAAGTGTCCGCTAGTTAACCTACATAATCCAAATGCCCGCTAGTTAACCTAGATAGTCCAAGTGCCCGCTTGTTAACCTAGATAGTACAAGTGCCCGCTATTAAACCTAGATAGTCCAAGGGCCGCTAGTTAACCTACATAGTCCAAGTGCCCGTTCGTTAACCTAGATAGGCCAAGTGCCCACTAGGTAACCTAGACAGTCCAAGTGCCACTAGGTTACCTACATAGTCCAAGTGCACGTTCATTAACCTAGATAGTCCAAGGGACCGCTAGTTAATCTAGATAGTCCAAGTGCCCGCTAGTTAACCTAGATAGTCCAAGTGCCCGCTAGGTAACCTAGATAGTCAAATTGCCCGTTAGCTAACCTAGATAGTCGAAGTGTCCGCTAGTTAACCTACATAGTCCAAGTGTCCGTTCGTTAACCTAGATAGGCCAAGTGCCCTCTAGGTAACCTAGACAGTCCAAGTGCCCGCTAGGTTACCTACATAGTCCAAGTGCACGTTCGTTAACCTAGATAGTCCAAGTGCCCTCTGGCAACCTACATAATCCACGGGCCCGCTAGGTAATCTTGATACTCCAAGTGCCTTCTAGTTAACCTATATAGTCCAAGTGCCCGCTTGGTAACCTACATAGTCCAAGTGCCCGCTAGGTAACCTAAGTAATCCTAATGCCCGCTAGGAAAACTACATAGTCCAAGTGCCCGCTAGGTAACCTAGACAGTCCAAGTGCCCGCTAGGTAACCTTGATAGTCCAAGTGCCTTCTAGTTAACCTACATAGTCCAAGTGCCCGCTAGGTAACATACATAGTCCAAGTGCCCACTATGTAACCTAAATAATCCAAATGCCCGCTAGTTAACCTACATAGTCCAAGTGTCCGTTCGTTAACCTAGATAGGCCAAGTGCCCTCTAGGTAACCTAGACAGTCCAAGTGCCCGCTAGGTTACCTACATAGTCCAAGTGCACGTTCATTAACCTAGATTGTCCAAGTGCCCGCTGGTAACCTACATAATCCAAGGGCCCGCTAGGTAATCTTGATAGCCCAAGTGCCTTCCAGTTAACCTACATAGTCCAAGTGCCCGCTAGGTAACCTTCATAGTCCAAGTGCCCACTAGGTAACCTAAGTAATCCTAATGCCCGCTAGGAAAACTACATAGTCCAAGTGCCCGCTAGTTAACCTAGATAGTCCAAGTGCCCGCTAGTAAACCTAGATAGTCCAAGGGCCCGCTAGTTAATCTAGATAGTCCAAGTGCCCGCTAGTTAACCTAGATAGTCCAAGTGCCCGCTAGTTAACCTAGATAGTCCAAGGGACCGCTAGTTAATCTAGATAGTCCAAGTGCCCACTAGTTAACCTACATAGTCCAAGGGCCCGCAAGTTATCCTACATAGTCCAAGGTCCGCTATTTAACCTATATACTCCAAGTGCCCGCTAGTTAACCTACATAGTACAAGGGCCCGCTACTTGACCTAGATAGTCCAAGTGCCCGCTAGGTAACCTAGAGAGTCCACGTGCCCGCTAGTTAACCTAAGTAGTCCAAATGTCCGATAGGGATCCTACAGAGTCCAAGTGCCCGCTACGTAACCTACATATCCAAGTGCCCGTTCGTTAACCTAGATACTCAAAGGGCCCGCTAGGTAACCTAGACAGTCCAAGTGCCCGCTAGGTTACCTAGACAGTCCAAGTGCCCGCTAGTTAACCTCCATAGTCCAAGTGCCTGCTAGGTAAACTAAATAGTCCAAGTGCC
The DNA here is from genome assembly GCF_050624435.1 of Tenrec ecaudatus. Taxonomy (NCBI): domain Eukaryota; kingdom Metazoa; phylum Chordata; class Mammalia; order Afrosoricida; family Tenrecidae; genus Tenrec; species Tenrec ecaudatus. The sequence continues at coordinate 1,206,590 of NW_027457550.1, read as the reverse complement.
CACTAGGTAACCTAGACAGTCCAATTGCCCGCTAGTTAACCTAGACAGTCCAAGTACCGCTAGGGAATCTACATAGTCCAAGCGCCCGCTAGGGAACCTACATAGTCCAAGTGCTCGCTAGGGAACCTATATAGTCCAAGTGCTCGCTAGTCAACCTACATAGTCTAAGTGTCTGTTAGTTAACCTAGATAGTCAAAATGCCTGCTAGGTAAACTACATAGTCCAAGTGCCCGCTAGGGAACCCACATAGTCCAAGTGTCCTCTGGGTAACCTAGATAGTCCAATTGCCCGTTAGCTAACCTAGATATTCGAAGTGTCCGCTAGGTAACCTACATAGTCCAAGTGTCCGTTCGTTAACCTAGATAGGTCAAGTGCCCTCTAGGTAACCTAGACAGTCCAAGTGCCCGCTAGGTAACCTACATAGTCCAAGTGCCCACTAGGTAACCTAAGTAATCCTAATGCCCGCTAGGAAAACTACATAGTCAAAGTGTCCGCTAGTTAACCTAGATAGTCCAAGTGCCCGCTAGTAAACCTAGATAATCCAAGTGCCCGCTAGTTAACCTAGATAGTCCAAGTGCCCGCTTGTTAACCTAGATAGTCCAAGGGACCGCTAGTTAATCTAGATAGTCCAAGTGCCCGCTAGTTAACCTAGATAGTCCAAGTGCCCGCTAGTTAACCTAGATCGTCCAAGGGCCCTCTAGTTAACCTAGATAGTCCAAGTGCCCGCTAGGGGACGTACATAGTCCAAGTGCCCTCTAGGTAACCTACATAGTCCAAGTGCGCGCTAGGGTATGTACATAGTCCGAGTGCTGGCTAGGAAACCTAGATAATCCAAGTGCCCACTAGTTAACCTACATAGTCCAAGGGCCCGCAAGTTAACCTACATAGTCCAAGGTCCGCTATTTAACCTATATAGTCCAAGTGCCCGCTAGTTAACCTACATAGTACAAGGGCCCGCTACTTGACCTAGATAGTCCAAGGGCCCGCTAGTTAACCTAGATAGTCCAAGTGCCCGCTAGTTAGCCTAAGTAGTCCAAATGTCCGATAGGGATCCTACATAGTCCAAGTGCCCGCTACGTAACCTACATATCCAAGTGCCCGTTCGTTAACCTAGATAGTCCAAGTGCCCGCTAGGTAACCTAGACAGTCCAAGTGCCCGCTAGGTTACCTACATAGTCCAAGTGCCCATTCGTAAACCTACATAGTCCAAGTGCCCGCTAGGTTACCTAGACAGTCCAAGTGCCCGCTAGTTAACCTCCATAGTCCAAGTGCCTGCTAGGTAAACTACATAGTCCAAGTGCCCACTAGGTAACCTAGACAGTCCAATTGCCCGCTAGTTAACCTAGACAGTCCAAGTACCCGATAGGGAACCTCCATAGTCCAAGTGCTCGCTAGGGAACCTATATAGTCCAAGTGCCTGTTAGTTAACCTAGATAGTCAAAGTGCCTGCTAGGTAACCTAAATAGTCCAAGTGCCCGCTAGGGAACCTACATAGTCCAAGTGTCCGCTAGGTAACCTAGATAGTCAAATTGCCCGTTAGCTAACCTAGATAGTCGAAGTGTCCGCTAGTTAACCTACATAGTCCAAGTGTCCGTTCGTTAACCTAGATAGGCCAAGTGCCCTCTAGGTAACCTAGACTGTCCAAGTGCCCGCTAGGTTACCTACATAGTCCAAGTGCACGTTCGTTAACCTAGATAGTCCAAGTGCCCGCTGGCAACCTACATAATCCAAGGGCCCGCTAGGTAATCTTGATTCTCCAAGTGCCTTCTAGTTAACCTATATAGCCCAAGTGCCCGCTTGGTAACCTACATAGTCCAAGTGCCCGCTAGGTAACCTAAGTAATCCTAATGCCCGCTAGGAAAACTACATAGTCCAAGTGCCCGCTAGGTAACCTAGACAGTCCAAGTGCCCGCTAGGTAACCTTGATAGTCCAAGTGCCTTCTAGTTAACCTACATAGTCCAAGTGCCCGCTAGGTAACATACATAGTCCAAGTGCCCACTATGTAACCTAAATAATACAAATGCCCGCTAGTTAACCTACATAGTCCAAGTGTCCGTTCGTTAATCTAGATAGGCCAAGTGCCCTCTAGGTAACCTAGACAGTCCAAGTGCCCGCTAGATTACCTACATAGTCCAAGTGCACGTTCGTTAACCTAGATAGTCCAAGTGCCCGCTGGTAACCTACATAATCCAAGGGCCCGCTAGGTAATCTTGATAGTCCAAGTGCCTTCCAGTTAACCTACATAGTCCAAGTGTCCGCTAGGTAACCTACATAGTCCAAGTGCCCACTAGGTAACCTAAGTAATCCTAATGCCCGCTAGGAAAACTGCATAGTCCAAGTGCCCGCTAGTTAACCTAGATAGTCCAAGTGCCCGCTAGTAAACCTAGATAGTCCAAGGGCCCGCTAGTTAATCTAGATAGTCCAAGTGCCCGCTAGTTAACCTAAATAGTCCAAGTGCCCGCTAGTTAACCTAGATAGTCCAAGGGACCGCTAGTTAATCTAGATAGTCCAAGTGCCCGCTAGTTAACCTAGATAGTCCAAGTGCCCGTTAGTTAACCTAGATCGTCCAAGGGCCCTCTAGTTAACTTAGATAGTCCAAGTGCCCGCTAGGGGATGTACATAGTCCAAGTGCCCTCTAGGTAACGTACATAGTCCAAGTGCGCGCTAGGGTATGTACATAGTCCGAGTGCTGGCTAGGAAACCTAGATAATCCAAGTGCCCACTAGTTAACCTACATAGTCCAAGGGCCCGCAAGTTAACCTACATAGTCCAAGGTCCGCTATTTAACCTATATAGTCCAAGTGCCCGCTAGTTAACCTACATAGTACAAGGGCCCGCTACTTGACCTAGATAGTCCAAGGGCCCGCTAGTTAACCTAGATAGTCCAAGTGCCCGCTAGTTAGCCTAAGTAGTCCAAATGTCCGATAGGGATCCTACATAGTCCAAGTGCCCGCTACGTAACCTACATATCCAAGTGCCCGTTCGTTAACCTAGATAGTCCAAGTGCCCGCTAGGTAACCTAGACAGTCCAAGTGCCCGCTAGGTTACCTACATAGTCCAAGTGCCCATTCGTAAACCTACATAGTCCAAGTGCCCGCTAGGTTACCTAGACAGTCCAAGTGCCCGCTAGTTAACCTCCATAGTCCAAGTGCCTGCTAGGTAAACTACATAGTCCAAGTGCCCACTAGGTAACCTAGACAGTCCAATTGCCCGCTAGTTAACCTAGACAGTCCAAGTACCCGATAGGGAACCTCCATAGTCCAAGTGCTCGCTAGGGAACCTATATAGTCCAAGTGCCTGTTAGTTAACCTAGATAGTCAAAGTGCCTGCTAGGTAACCTAAATAGTCCAAGTGCCCGCTAGGGAACCTACATAGTCCAAGTGTCCGCTAGGTAACCTAGATAGTCAAATTGCCCGTTAGCTAACCTAGATAGTCGAAGTGTCCGCTAGTTAACCTACATAGTCCAAGTGTCCGTTCGTTAACCTAGATAGGCCAAGTGCCCTCTAGGTAACCTAGACTGTCCAAGTGCCCGCTAGGTTACCTACATAGTCCAAGTGCACGTTCGTTAACCTAGATAGTCCAAGTGCCCGCTGGCAACCTACATAATCCAAGGGCCCGCTAGGTAATCTTGATTCTCCAAGTGCCTTCTAGTTAACCTATATAGTCCAAGTGCCCGCTTGGTAACCTACATAGTCCAAGTGCCCGCTAGGTAACCTAAGTAATCCTAATGCCCGCTAGGAAAACTACATAGTCCAAGTGCCCGCTAGGTAACCTAGACAGTCCAAGTGCCCGCTAGGTAACCTTGATAGTCCAAGTGCCTTCTAGTTAACCTACATAGTCCAAGTGCCCGCTAGGTAACATACATAGTCCAAGTGCCCACTATGTAACCTAAATAATCCAAATGCCCGCTAGTTAACCTACATAGTCCAAGTGTCCGTTCGTTAATCTAGATAGGCCAAGTGCCCTCTAGGTAACCTAGACAGTCCAAGTGCCCGCTAGATTACCTACATAGTCCAAGTGCACGTTCGTTAACCTAGATAGTCCAAGTGCCCGCTGGTAACCTACATAATCCAAGGGCCCGCTAGGTAATCTTGATAGTCCAAGTGCCTTCCAGTTAACCTACATAGTCCAAGTGTCCGCTAGGTAACCTACATAGTCCAAGTGCCCACTAGGTAACCTAAGTAATCCTAATGCCCGCTAGGAAAACTGCATAGTCCAAGTGCCCGCTAGTTAACCTAGATAGTCCAAGTGCCCGCTAGTAAACCTAGATAGTCCAAGGGCCCGCTAGTTAATCTAGATAGTCCAAGTGCCCGCTAGTTAACCTAAATAGTCCAAGTGCCCGCTAGTTAACCTAGATAGTCCAAGGGACCGCTAGTTAATCTAGATAGTCCAAGTGCCCGCTAGTTAACCTAGATAGTCCAAGTGCCCGCTAGTTAACCTAGATCGTCCAAGGGCCCTCTAGTTAACTTAGATAGTCCAAGTGCCCGCTAGGGGATGTACATAGTCCAAGTGCCCTCTAGGTAACGTACATAGTCCAAGTGCGCGCTAGGGTATGTACATAGTCCGAGTGCTGGCTAGGAAACCTAGATAATCCAAGTGCCCACTAGTTAACCTACATAGTCCAAGGGCCCGCAAGTTATCCTACATAGTCCAAGGTCCGCTATTTAACCTATATACTCCAAGTGCCCGCTAGTTAACCTACATAGTACAAGGGCCCGCTACTTGACCTAGATAGTCCAAGTACCCGCTAGTTAACCTAGAGAGTCCAAGTGCCCGCTAGTTAACCTAAGTAGTCCAAATGTCCGATAGGGATCCTACAGAGTCCAAGTGCCCGCTACGTAACCTACATATCCAAGTGCCCGTTCGTTAACCTAGATACTCAAAGTGCCCGCTAGGTAACCTAGACAGTCCAAGTGCTCGCTAGGTTACCTACATAGTCCAAGTGCCCGTTCATTAACCTAGATAATCCAAGTGCCCGCTAGGTTACCTAGACAGTCCAAGTGCCCGCTAGTTAACCTCCATAGTCCAAGTGCCTGCTAGGTAAACTACATAGTCCAAGTGCCCACTAGGTAACCTAGACAGTCCAATTGCCCGCTAGTTAACCTAGACAGTCCAAGTACCCGATAGGGAACCTACATAGTCCAAGTGCTCGCTAGGGAACCTATATAGTCCAAGTGCTCGCTAGTCAACCTACATAGTCTAAGTGTCTGTTAGTTAACCTAGATAGTCAAAATGCCTGCTAGGTAAACTACATAGTCCAAGTGCCCGCTAGGGAAGCACATAGTCCAAGTGTCCTCTGGGTAACCTAGATAGTCCAATTGCCCGTTAGCTAACCTAGATAGTCGAAGTGTCCGCTAGTTAACCTACATAGTCCAAGTGTCCGTTCGTTAACCTAGATAGGCCAAGTGCCCGCTGGTAACCTATATAATCCACGGGCCCGCTAGGTAATCTTGATAGTCCAAGTGCCTTCTAGTTAACCTACATAGTCCAAGTGCCCGCTAGGTAACCTACATAGTCCAAGTGCCCACTAGGTAACCTAAGTAATCCTAATGCCCGCTAGGAAAACTACATAGTCCAAGTGCCCGCTAGTAAACCTAGATAGTCCAAGTGCCCGCTAGTAAACCTAGATAGTCCAAGGGCCTGCTAGTTAATCTAGATAGTCCAAGTGCCCGCTAGTTAACCTAGACAGTCCAAGTGCCACTAGGTTACCTACATAGTCCAAGTGCACGTTCATTAACCTAGATAGTCCAAGGGACCGCTAGTTAATCTAGATAGTCCAAGTGCCCGCTAGTTAACCTAGATAGTCCAAGTGCCCGCTAGGTAACCTAGATAGTCAAATTGCCCGTTAGCTAACCTAGATAGTCGAAGTGTCCGCTAGTTAACCTACATAGTCCAAGTGTCCGTTCGTTAACCTAGATAGGCCAAGTGCCCTCTAGGTAACCTAGACAGTCCAAGTGCCCGCTAGGTTACCTACATAGTCCAAGTGCACGTTCGTTAACCTAGATAGTCCAAGTGCCCTCTGGCAACCTACATAATCCACGGGCCCGCTAGGTAATCTTGATACTCCAAGTGCCTTCTAGTTAACCTATATAGTCCAAGTGCCCGCTTGGTAACCTACATAGTCCAAGTGTCCGCTAGGTAACCTAGATAGTCAAATTGCCCGTTAGCTAACCTAGATAGTCGAAGTGTCCGCTAGTTAACCTACATAGTCCAAGTGTCCGTTGGTTAACCTAGATAGTCCAAGTGCCCGCTAGTTAACCTACATAGTCCAAGGGCCCAATAGTTAACCTAGATTGTCCTAGTGCCCGCTTGGGGACATACATAGTCCAAGTGCCCCCTAGGGAATCTACATAGTCCAAGTGCTCGCTAAGCAACCTACATAGTCCAAGTGCCCGTTAGTTAACCTAGATAGTCAAAGTGCCTGCTAGGTAACCTAAATAGTCCAAGTGCCCGCTAGGGAACCTACATAGTCGAAGTGCCCACTAGGTAACCTAGATAGTCCAATTGCCCGTTAGCTAACCTAGATAGTCGAAGTGTCCGCTAGTTAACCTACATAATCCAAATGCCCGCTAGTTAACCTAGATAGTCCAAGTGCCCGCTTGTTAACCTAGATAGTACAAGTGCCCGCTATTAAACCTAGATAGTCCAAGGGCCGCTAGTTAACCTACATAGTCCAAGTGCCCGTTCGTTAACCTAGATAGGCCAAGTGCCCACTAGGTAACCTAGACAGTCCAAGTGCCACTAGGTTACCTACATAGTCCAAGTGCACGTTCATTAACCTAGATAGTCCAAGGGACCGCTAGTTAATCTAGATAGTCCAAGTGCCCGCTAGTTAACCTAGATAGTCCAAGTGCCCGCTAGGTAACCTAGATAGTCAAATTGCCCGTTAGCTAACCTAGATAGTCGAAGTGTCCGCTAGTTAACCTACATAGTCCAAGTGTCCGTTCGTTAACCTAGATAGGCCAAGTGCCCTCTAGGTAACCTAGACAGTCCAAGTGCCCGCTAGGTTACCTACATAGTCCAAGTGCACGTTCGTTAACCTAGATAGTCCAAGTGCCCTCTGGCAACCTACATAATCCACGGGCCCGCTAGGTAATCTTGATACTCCAAGTGCCTTCTAGTTAACCTATATAGTCCAAGTGCCCGCTTGGTAACCTACATAGTCCAAGTGCCCGCTAGGTAACCTAAGTAATCCTAATGCCCGCTAGGAAAACTACATAGTCCAAGTGCCCGCTAGGTAACCTAGACAGTCCAAGTGCCCGCTAGGTAACCTTGATAGTCCAAGTGCCTTCTAGTTAACCTACATAGTCCAAGTGCCCGCTAGGTAACATACATAGTCCAAGTGCCCACTATGTAACCTAAATAATCCAAATGCCCGCTAGTTAACCTACATAGTCCAAGTGTCCGTTCGTTAACCTAGATAGGCCAAGTGCCCTCTAGGTAACCTAGACAGTCCAAGTGCCCGCTAGGTTACCTACATAGTCCAAGTGCACGTTCATTAACCTAGATTGTCCAAGTGCCCGCTGGTAACCTACATAATCCAAGGGCCCGCTAGGTAATCTTGATAGCCCAAGTGCCTTCCAGTTAACCTACATAGTCCAAGTGCCCGCTAGGTAACCTTCATAGTCCAAGTGCCCACTAGGTAACCTAAGTAATCCTAATGCCCGCTAGGAAAACTACATAGTCCAAGTGCCCGCTAGTTAACCTAGATAGTCCAAGTGCCCGCTAGTAAACCTAGATAGTCCAAGGGCCCGCTAGTTAATCTAGATAGTCCAAGTGCCCGCTAGTTAACCTAGATAGTCCAAGTGCCCGCTAGTTAACCTAGATAGTCCAAGGGACCGCTAGTTAATCTAGATAGTCCAAGTGCCCACTAGTTAACCTACATAGTCCAAGGGCCCGCAAGTTATCCTACATAGTCCAAGGTCCGCTATTTAACCTATATACTCCAAGTGCCCGCTAGTTAACCTACATAGTACAAGGGCCCGCTACTTGACCTAGATAGTCCAAGTGCCCGCTAGGTAACCTAGAGAGTCCACGTGCCCGCTAGTTAACCTAAGTAGTCCAAATGTCCGATAGGGATCCTACAGAGTCCAAGTGCCCGCTACGTAACCTACATATCCAAGTGCCCGTTCGTTAACCTAGATACTCAAAGGGCCCGCTAGGTAACCTAGACAGTCCAAGTGCCCGCTAGGTTACCTAGACAGTCCAAGTGCCCGCTAGTTAACCTCCATAGTCCAAGTGCCTGCTAGGTAAACTAAATAGTCCAAGTGCCCACTAGGTAACCTAGACAGTCCAATTGCCCGCTAGTTAACCTAGACAGTCCAAGTACCGCTAGGGAATCTACATAGTCCAAGCGCCCGCTAGGGAACCTACATAGTCCAAGTGCTCGCTAGGGAACCTATATAGTCCAAGTGCTCGCTAGTCAACCTACATAGTCTAAGTGTCTGTTAGTTAACCTAGATAGTCAAAATGCCTGCTAGGTAAACTACATAGTCCAAGTGCCCGCTAGGGAACCCACATAGTCCAAGTGTCCTCTGGGTAACCTAGATAGTCCAATTGCCCGTTAGCTAACCTAGATATTCGAAGTGTCCGCTAGGTAACCTACATAGTCCAAGTGTCCGTTCGTTAACCTAGATAGGTCAAGTGCCCTCTAGGTAACCTAGACAGTCCAAGTGCCCGCTAGGTAACCTACATAGTCCAAGTGCCCACTAGGTAACCTAAGTAATCCTAATGCCCGCTAGGAAAACTACATAGTCAAAGTGTCCGCTAGTTAACCTAGATAGTCCAAGTGCCCGCTAGTAAACCTAGATAATCCAAGTGCCCGCTAGTTAACCTAGATAGTCCAAGTGCCCGCTTGTTAACCTAGATAGTCCAAGGGACCGCTAGTTAATCTAGATAGTCCAAGTGCCCGCTAGTTAACCTAGATAGTCCAAGTGCCCGCTAGTTAACCTAGATCGTCCAAGGGCCCTCTAGTTAACCTAGATAGTCCAAGTGCCCGCTAGGGGACGTACATAGTCCAAGTGCCCTCTAGGTAACCTACATAGTCCAATGCCCGTTAGTTAACCTAGATAGTCCAAGTGCCCACTAGGGGACGTACATAGTCCAAGTACCCGCTAGCTAACATTGATAGTCCAAGTGCGCGCTAGGGTATGTACATAGTCCGAGTGCTGGCTAGGAAACCTAGATAATCCAAGTGCCCACTAGTTAACCTACATAGTCCAAGGGCCCGCAAGTTAACCTACATAGTCCAAGGTCCGCTATTTAACCTATATAGTCCAAGTGCCCGCTAGTTAACCTACATAGTACAAGGGCCCGCTACTTGACCTAGATAGTCCAAGGGCCCGCTAGTTAACCTAGATAGTCCAAGTGCCCGCTAGTTAGCCTAAGTAGTCCAAATGTCCGATAGGGATCCTACATAGTCCAAGTGCCCGCTACGTAACCTACATATCCAAGTGCCCGTTCGTTAACCTAGATAGTCCAAGTGCCCGCTAGGTAACCTAGACAGTCCAAGTGCCCGCTAGGTTACCTACATAGTCCAAGTGCCCATTCGTAAACCTACATAGTCCAAGTGCCCGCTAGGTTACCTAGACAGTCCAAGTGCCCGCTAGTTAACCTCCATAGTCCAAGTGCCTGCTAGGTAAACTACATAGTCCAAGTGCCCACTAGGTAACCTAGACAGTCCAATTGCCCGCTAGTTAACCTAGACAGTCCAAGTACCCGATAGGGAACCTCCATAGTCCAAGTGCTCGCTAGGGAACCTATATAGTCCAAGTGCCTGTTAGTTAACCTAGATAGTCAAAGTGCCTGCTAGGTAACCTAAATAGTCCAAGTGCCCGCTAGGGAACCTACATAGTCCAAGTGTCCGCTAGGTAACCTAGATAGTCAAATTGCCCGTTAGCTAACCTAGATAGTCGAAGTGTCCGCTAGTTAACCTACATAGTCCAAGTGTCCGTTCGTTAACCTAGATAGGCCAAGTGCCCTCTAGGTAACCTAGACTGTCCAAGTGCCCGCTAGGTTACCTACATAGTCCAAGTGCACGTTCGTTAACCTAGATAGTCCAAGTGCCCGCTGGCAACCTACATAATCCAAGGGCCCGCTAGGTAATCTTGATTCTCCAAGTGCCTTCTAGTTAACCTATATAGTCCAAGTGCCCGCTTGGTAACCTACATAGTCCAAGTGCCCGCTAGGTAACCTAAGTAATCCTAATGCCCGCTAGGAAAACTACATAGTCCAAGTGCCCGCTAGGTAACCTAGACAGTCCAAGTGCCCGCTAGGTAACCTTGATAGTCCAAGTGCCTTCTAGTTAACCTACATAGTCCAAGTGCCCGCTAGGTAACATACATAGTCCAAGTGCCCACTATGTAACCTAAATAATCCAAATGCCCGCTAGTTAACCTACATAGTCCAAGTGTCCGTTCGTTAATCTAGATAGGCCAAGTGCCCTCTAGGTAACCTAGACAGTCCAAGTGCCCGCTAGATTACCTACATAGTCCAAGTGCACGTTCGTTAACCTAGATAGTCCAAGTGCCCGCTGGTAACCTACATAATCCAAGGGCCCGCTAGGTAATCTTGATAGTCCAAGTGCCTTCCAGTTAACCTACATAGTCCAAGTGTCCGCTAGGTAACCTACATAGTCCAAGTGCCCACTAGGTAACCTAAGTAATCCTAATGCCCGCTAGGAAAACTGCATAGTCCAAGTGCCCGCTAGTTAACCTAGATAGTCCAAGTGCCCGCTAGTAAACCTAGATAGTCCAAGGGCCCGCTAGTTAATCTAGATAGTCCAAGTGCCCGCTAGTTAACCTAAATAGTCCAAGTGCCCGCTAGTTAACCTAGATAGTCCAAGGGACCGCTAGTTAATCTAGATAGTCCAAGTGCCCGCTAGTTAACCTAGATAGTCCAAGTGCCCGCTAGTTAACCTAGATCGTCCAAGGGCCCTCTAGTTAACTTAGATAGTCCAAGTGCCCGCTAGGGGATGTACATAGTCCAAGTGCCCTCTAGGTAACGTACATAGTCCAAGTGCGCGCTAGGGTATGTACATAGTCCGAGTGCTGGCTAGGAAACCTAGATAATCCAAGTGCCCACTAGTTAACCTACATAGTCCAAGGGCCCGCAAGTTATCCTACATAGTCCAAGGTCCGCTATTTAACCTATATACTCCAAGTGCCCGCTAGTTAACCTACATAGTACAAGGGCCCGCTACTTGACCTAGATAGTCCAAGTACCCGCTAGTTAACCTAGAGAGTCCAAGTGCCCGCTAGTTAACCTAAGTAGTCCAAATGTCCGATAGGGATCCTACAGAGTCCAAGTGCCCGCTACGTAACCTACATATCCAAGTGCCCGTTCGTTAACCTAGATACTCAAAGTGCCCGCTAGGTAACCTAGACAGTCCAAGTGCTCGCTAGGTTACCTACATAGTCCAAGTGCCCGTTCATTAACCTAGATAATCCAAGTGCCCGCTAGGTTACCTAGACAGTCCAAGTGCCCGCTAGTTAACCTCCATAGTCCAAGTGCCTGCTAGGTAAACTACATAGTCCAAGTGCCCACTAGGTAACCTAGACAGTCCAATTGCCCGCTAGTTAACCTAGACAGTCCAAGTACCCGATAGGGAACCTACATAGTCCAAGTGCTCGCTAGGGAACCTATATAGTCCAAGTGCTCGCTAGTCAACCTACATAGTCTAAGTGTCTGTTAGTTAACCTAGATAGTCAAAATGCCTGCTAGGTAAACTACATAGTCCAAGTGCCCGCTAGGGAAGCACATAGTCCAAGTGTCCTCTGGGTAACCTAGATAGTCCAATTGCCCGTTAGCTAACCTAGATAGTCGAAGTGTCCGCTAGTTAACCTACATAGTCCAAGTGTCCGTTCGTTAACCTAGATAGGCCAAGTGCCCGCTGGTAACCTATATAATCCACGGGCCCGCTAGGTAATCTTGATAGTCCAAGTGCCTTCTAGTTAACCTACATAGTCCAAGTGCCCGCTAGGTAACCTACATAGTCCAAGTGCCCACTAGGTAACCTAAGTAATCCTAATGCCCGCTAGGAAAACTACATAGTCCAAGTGCCCGCTAGTAAACCTAGATAGTCCAAGTGCCCGCTAGTAAACCTAGATAGTCCAAGGGCCTGCTAGTTAATCTAGATAGTCCAAGTGCCCGCTAGTTAACCTAGATAGTCCAAGTGCCCGCTAGTTAACCTAGATAGTCCAAGTGCCCGCTAGTTAATCTAGATAGTCCAAGTGCCCGCTAGTTAATCTAGATAGTCCAAGTGCCCGCTAGTTAACCTAGATAGTCCAAGTGCCCGCTAGTTAACCTAGATCGTCCAAGGGCCCTCTAGTTAACCTAGATAGTCCAAGTGCCCGCTAGGGGACGTACATAGTCCAAGTGCCCTCTAGGTAACCTACATAGTCCAATGCCCGTTAGTTAACCTAGATAGTCCAAGTGCCCACTAGGGGACGTACATAGTCCAAGTGCCCGCTAGGTAACCTTGATAGTCCAAGTGCGCGCTAGGGTATGTACATAGCCCGAGTGCTGGCTAGGAAACCTAGATAATCCAAGTGCCCACTAGTTAACCTACATAGTCCAAGGGCCCGCAAGTTAACCTACATAGTCCAAGGTCCGCTATTTAACCTATATAGTCCAAGTGCCCGCTAGTTAACCTACATAGTACAAGGGCCCGCTACTTGACCTAGATAGTCCAAGTGCCCGCTAGTTAACCTAGATAGTCCAAGTGCCCGCTAGTTAACCTAAGTAGTCCAAATGTCCGATAGGGATCCTACATAGTCCAAGTGCCCGCTACGTAACCTACATATCCAAGTGCCCGTTCGTTAACCTAGATAGTCCAAGTGCCCGCTAGGTAACCTAGACAGTCCAAGTGCCCGCAAGGTTACCTACATAGTCCAAGTGCCCGTTCGTTAACCTAGATAGTCCAAGTGCCCGCTAGGTTACCTAGACAGTCCAAGTGCCCGCTAGTTAACGTCCATAGTCCAAGTGCCTGCTAGGTAAACTACATAGTCCAAGTGCCCACTAGGTAACCTAGACAGTCCAATTGCCCGCTAGTTAACTTAGACAGTCCAAGTACCCGATAGGGAACCTCCATAGTCCAAGTGCTCGCTAGGGAACCTATATAGTCCAAGTGCCTGTTAGTTAACCTAGATAGTCAAAGTGCCTGCTAGGTAACCTAAATAGTCCAAGTGCCTTCTAGTTAACCTACATAGTCCAAGTGCCCGCTAGGTAACATGCATAGTCCAAGTGCCAACTATGTAACCTAAATAATCCAAATGCCCGCTAGTTAACCTACATAGTCCAAGTGTCCGTTCGTTAACCTACATAGGCCAAGTGCCCTCTAGGTAACCTAGACAGTCCAAGTGCCCGCTAGGTTACCTATATAGTCCAAGTGCACGTTCGTTAACCTAGATAGTCCAAGTGCCCGCTGGTAACCTACATAATCCAAGGGCCCGCTAGGTAATCTTGATAGTCCAAGTGCCTTCCAGTTAACCTACATAGTCCAAGTGCCCGCTAGGTAACCTACATAGTCCAAGTGCCCACTAGGTAACCTAAGTAATCCTAACGCCCGCTAGGAAAACTACATAGTCCAAGTGCCCGCTAGTTAACCTAGATAGTCCAAGTGCCCGCTAGTAAACCTAGATAGTCCAAGGGCCCGCTAGTTAATCTAGATAGTCCAAGTGCCCGCTAGTTAACCTAGATAGTCCAAGTGCCTGCTAGTTAACCTAGATAGTCCAAGGTACCGCTAGTTAATCTAGATAGTCCAAGTGCCCGCTAGTTAACCTAGATAGTCCAAGTGCCCGCTAGTTAACCTAGATCGTCCAAGGGCCCTCTAGTTAACCTAGATAGTCCAAGTGCCCGCTAGGGGACGTACATAGTCCAAGTGCCCTCTAGGTAACCTACATAGTCCAATGCCCGATAGTTAACCTAGATAGTCCAAGTGCCCACTAGGGGACGTACATAGTCCAAGTGCCCGCTAGGTAACCTTGATAGTCCAAGTGCGCTAGGGTATGTACATAGTCCGAGTGCTGGCTAGGAAACCTAGATAATCCAAGTGCCCACTAGTTAACCTACATAGTCCAAGGGCCCGCAAGTTAACCTACATAGTCCAAGTTCCGCTATTTAACCTATATAGTCCAAGTGCCCGCTAGTTAACCTACATAGTACAAGGGCCCGCAAGTTAACCTACATAGTCCAAGGTCCGCTATTTAACCTATATAGTCCAAGTGCCCGCTAGTTAACCTACATAGTACAAGGGCCCGCTACTTGACCTAGATAGTCCAAGTGCCCGCTAGTTAACCTAGAGAGTCCAAGTGCCCGCTAGTTAACCTAAGTAGTCCAAATGTCCGATAGGGATCCTACATAGTCCAAGTGCCCGCTACGTAACCTACATATCCAAGTGCCCGTTCGTTAACCTAGATAGTCCAAGTGCCCGCTAGGTAACCTAGACAGTCCAAGTGCCCGCTAGGTTACCTACATAGTCGAAGTGCCCACTAGGTAACCTAGATAGTCCAATTGCCCGTTAGCTAACCTAGATAGTCGAAGTGTCCGCTAGTTAACCTACATAATCCAAATGCCCGCTAGTTAACCTAGATAGTCCAAGTGCCCGCTTGTTAACCTAGATAGTACAAGTGCCCGCTAGTAAACCTAGATAGTCCAAGGCCCGCTAGTTAACCTACATAGTCCAAGTGCCCGTTCGTTAACCTAGATAGGCCAAGTGCCCACTAGGTAACCTAGACAGTCCAAGTGCCCACTAGGTTACCTACATAGTCCAAGTGCACGTTCATTAACCTAGATAGTCCAAGTGCCCGCTGGTAATCTACATATTCCAAGGGCCCGCTAGGTAACCTTGATAGTCCAAGCGCCTTCTTGTTAACCTACATAGTCCAAGTGCCCGCTAGGTAACCTACATAGTCCAAGTGCCCGTTAGTTAACCTAGATAGTCCAAGTGCCCACTAGGGGACGTACATAGTCCAAGTGCCCGCTAGGTAACCTTGATAGTCCAAGTGCGCGCTAGGGTATGTACATAGTCCGAGTGCTGGCTAGGAAACCTAGATAATCCAAGTGCCCGCTAGTTAACCTACATAGTCCAAGGGCCCGCAAGTTAACCTACATAGTCCAAGGTCCGCTATTTAACCTATATAGTCCAAGTGCCCGCTAGTTAACCTACATAGTACAAGGGCCCGCTACTTGACCTAGATAGTCCAAGTGCCCGCTAGTTAACCTAGATAGTCCAAGTGCCCGCTAGTTAACCTAAGTAGTCCAAATGTCCGATAGGGATCCTACATAGTCCAAGTGCCCGCTACGTAACCTACATATCCAAGTGCCCGTTCGTTAACCTAGATAGTCCAAGTGCCCGCTAGGTAACCTAGACAGTCCAAGTGCCCGCAAGGTTACCTACATAGTCCAAGTGCCCGTTCGTTAACCTAGATAGTCCAAGTGCCCGCTAGGTTACCTAGACAGTCCAAGTGCCCGCTAGTTAACGTCCATAGTCCAAGTGCCTGCTAGGTAAACTACATAGTCCAAGTGCCCACTAGGTAACCTAGACAGTCCAATTGCCCGCTAGTTAACTTAGACAGTCCAAGTACCCGATAGGGAACCTCCATAGTCCAAGTGCTCGCTAGGGAACCTATATAGTCCAAGTGCCTGTTAGTTAACCTAGATAGTCAAAGTGCCTGCTAGGTAACCTAAATAGTCCAAGTGCCTTCTAGTTAACCTACATAGTCCAAGTGCCCGCTAGGTAACATGCATAGTCCAAGTGCCAACTATGTAACCTAAATAATCCAAATGCCCGCTAGTTAACCTACATAGTCCAAGTGTCCGTTCGTTAACCTACATAGGCCAAGTGCCCTCTAGGTAACCTAGACAGTCCAAGTGCCCGCTAGGTTACCTATATAGTCCAAGTGCACGTTCGTTAACCTAGATAGTCCAAGTGCCCGCTGGTAACCTACATAATCCAAGGGCCCGCTAGGTAATCTTGATAGTCCAAGTGCCTTCCAGTTAACCTACATAGTCCAAGTGCCCGCTAGGTAACCTACATAGTCCAAGTGCCCACTAGGTAACCTAAGTAATCCTAACGCCCGCTAGGAAAACTACATAGTCCAAGTGCCCGCTAGTTAACCTAGATAGTCCAAGTGCCCGCTAGTAAACCTAGATAGTCCAAGGGCCCGCTAGTTAATCTAGATAGTCCAAGTGCCCGCTAGTTAACCTAGATAGTCCAAGTGCCTGCTAGTTAACCTAGATAGTCCAAGGTACCGCTAGTTAATCTAGATAGTCCAAGTGCCCGCTAGTTAACCTAGATAGTCCAAGTGCCCGCTAGTTAACCTAGATCGTCCAAGGGCCCTCTAGTTAACCTAGATAGTCCAAGTGCCCGCTAGGGGACGTACATAGTCCAAGTGCCCTCTAGGTAACCTACATAGTCCAATGCCCGATAGTTAACCTAGATAGTCCAAGTGCCCACTAGGGGACGTACATAGTCCAAGTGCCCGCTAGGTAACCTTGATAGTCCAAGTGCGCTAGGGTATGTACATAGTCCGAGTGCTGGCTAGGAAACCTAGATAATCCAAGTGCCCACTAGTTAACCTACATAGTCCAAGGGCCCGCAAGTTAACCTACATAGTCCAAGTTCCGCTATTTAACCTATATAGTCCAAGTTCCCGCTAGTTAACCTACATAGTACAAGGGCCCGCAAGTTAACCTACATAGTCCAAGGTCCGCTATTTAACCTATATAGTCCAAGTGCCCGCTAGTTAACCTACATAGTACAAGGGCCCGCTACTTGACCTAGATAGTCCAAGTGCCCGCTAGTTAACCTAGAGAGTCCAAGTGCCCGCTAGTTAACCTAAGTAGTCCAAATGTCCGATAGGGATCCTACATAGTCCAAGTGCCCGCTACGTAACCTACATATCCAAGTGCCCGTTCGTTAACCTAGATAGTCCAAGTGCCCGCTAGGTAACCTAGACAGTCCAAGTGCCCGCTAGGTTACCTACATAGTCGAAGTGCCCACTAGGTAACCTAGATAGTCCAATTGCCCGTTAGCTAACCTAGATAGTCGAAGTGTCCGCTAGTTAACCTACATAATCCAAATGCCCGCTAGTTAACCTAGATAGTCCAAGTGCCCGCTTGTTAACCTAGATAGTACAAGTGCCCGCTAGTAAACCTAGATAGTCCAAGGCCCGCTAGTTAACCTACATAGTCCAAGTGCCCGTTCGTTAACCTAGATAGGCCAAGTGCCCACTAGGTAACCTAGACAGTCCAAGTGCCCACTAGGTTACCTACATAGTCCAAGTGCACGTTCATTAACCTAGATAGTCCAAGTGCCCGCTGGTAATCTACATATTCCAAGGGCCCGCTAGGTAACCTTGATAGTCCAAGCGCCTTCTTGTTAACCTACATAGTCCAAGTGCCCGCTAGGTAACCTACATAGTCCAAGTGCCCGTTAGTTAACCTAGATAGTCCAAGTGCCCACTAGGGGACGTACATAGTCCAAGTGCCCGCTAGGTAACCTTGATAGTCCAAGTGCGCGCTAGGGTATGTACATAGTCCGAGTGCTGGCTAGGAAACCTAGATAATCCAAGTGCCCGCTAGTTAACCTACATAGTCCAAGGGCCCGCAAGTTAACCTACATAGTCCAAGGTCCGCTATTTAACCTATATAGTCCAAGTGCCCGCTAGATAACCTACATAGTACAAGGGCCCGCTACTTGACCTAGATAGTCCAAGTGCCCGCTAGTTAACCTAGAGAGTCCAAGTGCCCGCTAGTTAACCTAAGTAGTCCAAATGTCCGATAGGGATCCTACATAGTCCAAGTGCCCGCTACGTAACCTACATATCCAAGTGCCCGTTCGTTAACCTAGATAGTCCAAGTGCCCGCTAGGTAACCTAGACAGTCCATGTGCCCGCTAGGTTACCTACATAGTCCAAGTGCCCGTACGTTAACCTAGATAGTCCAAGTGCCCGCTAGGTTACCTAGACAGTCCAAGTGCCCGCTAGTTAACCTCCATAGTCCAAGTGCCTGCTAGGTAAACTACATAGTCCAAGTGCCCACTAGGTAACCTAGACAGTCCAATTGCCCGCTAGTTAACCTAGACAGTCCAAGTACCCTATAGGGAACCTACATAGTCCAAGTGCTCGCTAGGGAACCTATATAGTCCAAGTGCTCGCTAGGCAACCTACATAGTCTAAGTGCCTGTTAGTTAACCTAGATAGTCAAAGTGCCTGCTAGGTAAACTAAATAGTCCAAGTGCCCGCAAGGGAACCCACATAGTCCAAGTGTCCGCTGGGTAACCTAGATAGTCCTATTGCCCGTTAGCTAACCTAGATAGTCGAAGTGTCCGCTAGTTAACCTACATAGTCCAAGTGTCCGTTCGTTAACCTAGATAGGCCAAGTGCCCTCTAGGTAACCTAGACAGTCCAAGTGCCCGCTAGGTTAACTACATAGTCCAAGTGCACGTTCGTTAACCTAGATATTCCAAGTGCCCGCTGGTAACCTACATAATCCAAGGGCCCGCTAGGTAATCTTGATAGTCCAAGTGCCGTCTAGTTAACCTACATAGTCCAAGTGCCCACTAGGTAACCTACATAGTCCAAGTGCCCACTAGGTAACCTAAGTAATCCTAATGCCCGCTAGGAAAACTACATAGTCCAAGTGCCCGCTAGTTAACCTAGATTGTCCAAGTGCCCGCTAGTAAACCTAGATAGTCCAAGGGTCCGCTAGTTAATCTAGATAGTCCAAGTGCCCGCTAGTTAACCTAGATAGTCCAAGTGCCCGCTAGTTAACCTAGATAGTCCAAGGGACCGCAGGTTAATCTAGATAGTCCAAGTGCCCGCTAGTTAACCTAGATAGTCCAAGTGCCCGCTAGTTAACCTAGATCGTCCAAGGGCCCTCTAGTTAACCTAGATAGTCCAAGTGCCCGCTAGGGGACGTACATAGTCCAAGTGCCCTCTAGGTAACCTACATAGTCCAATGCCCGTTAGTTAACCTAGATAGTCCAAGTGCCCACTAGGGGACGTACATAGTCCAAGTGCCGCTAGGTAACCTTTATAGTCCAAGTGCGCGCTAGGGTATGTACATAGTCCGAGTGCTGGCTAGGAAACCTAGATAATCCAAGTGCCCACTAGTTAACCTACATAGTCCAAGGGCCCGCAAGTTAACCTACATAGTCCAAGGTCCGCTATTTAACCTATATAGTCCAAGTGCCCGCTAGTTAACCTACATAGTACAAGGGCCCGCTACTTGACCTAGATAGTCCAAGTGCCCGCTAGTTAACCTAGATAGTGCAAGTGCCCGCTAGTTAACCTAAGTAGTCCAAATGTCCGATAGGGATCCTACATAGTCCAAGTGCCCGCTACGTAACCTACATATCCAAGTGCCCGTTCGTTAACCTAGATAGTCCAAGTGCCCGCTAGGTAACCTAGACAGTCCAAGTGCCCGCTAGGTTACCTACATAGTCCAAGTGCCCGTTCGTTAACCTAGATAGTCCAAGTGCCTACTAGGTTACCTAGACAGTCCAAGTGCCCGCTAGTTAACCTCCATAGTCCAAGTGCCTGTTAGGTAAACTACATAGTCCAAGTGCCCACTAGGTAACCTAGACAGTCCAATTGCCCGCTAGTTAACCTAGACAGTCCAAGTACCCGATAGGGAACCTACATAGTCCAAGTGCTCGCTAGGGAACCTATATAGTCCAAGTGCCCGCTAGGTAACCTAGATAGTCCAAGTGCCCCCTAGGGTATGTACATAGTTCAAGTGCCCGCTAGGTAACCTAGATTGTCCAAGTGTCCGCTAGTTACCCTACATAGTCCAAGTGCCCGCTAGGTAACCTAGATAGTCCAAGGTCCTGCTAGTTAACCTACATAGTCCAATGCCCAATAGGGAACCTACATAGTCCAAGTGCCCGCAGAGGGACCTACATAGTCCAAGTGCCCGATAGGGAACCTATATATTCCAAGTGCCAGTTAGGGAACCTACATACTCCACGTGCCCATAGGGAACCTATATAGTCCAAGTGCCCTCTAGGGAACCTACATAGTCCAAGTGCCCGTTAGTTAACTTAGATAGTCAAAGTGCCTGCTAGGTAACCTAAATAGTCCAAGTGCTCTCTAGGGAACCTACATAGTCCAAGTGCCCGTTAGTTAACCTAGATAGTCCAATTGCCCGTTAGCTAACCTAGATAATCGAAGTGTCCTCTAGTTAACCTACATAGTCCAAGTGTCCGTTGGTTAACCTAGATAGTCCAAGTGCCCGCTAGGTAACCTAGAATCCAAGTGCTCGCTAGTTAACCTACATAGTCCAAGTGCCCGCTAGGTAACCTATATAGTCCAAGTGCCCGCTAGGTAACCTACATAGTCCAAGGTCTCACTTGTTAACTTTGATAGTCCAAGTGCCTGCTTGTTAACCTAGATCTTCCAAGTGCCCGCGAGTTAACCTAGATTGTCCAAGTGCCTGCTACTTAACCTACATAGTCCAAGGGCCCACTGGTTAACCTAGATAATCCAAGTGTCCTCTAGTTAACCTACATAGTCCAAGTACCAGCTAGTTAACCTACATAGTACAAGGGCCCGCTACTTGACCTAGATAGTCCAAGTGCCCGCTAGTTAACCTAGATAGTGCAAGTGCCCGCTAGTTAACCTAAGTAGTCCAAATGTCCGATAGGGATCCTACATAGTCCAAGTGCCCGCTACGTAACCTACATATCCAAGTGCCCGTTCGTTAACCTAGATAGTCCAAGTGCCCGCTAGGTAACCTAGACAGTCCAAGTGCCCGCTAGGTTACCTACATAGTCCAACTGCCCGTTCGTTAACCTAGATAGTCCAAGTGCCCGCTAGGTTACCTAGACAGTCCAAGTGCCCGCTAGTTAACCTCCATAGTCCAAGTGCCTGCTAGGTAAACTACATAGTCCAAGTGCCCACTAGGTAACCTAGACAGTCCAATTGCCCGCTAGTTAACCTAGACAGTCCAAGTACCCGATAGGGAACCTACATAGTCCAAGTGCCCGCTAGGTAACCTAGATAGTCCAAGGTCCTGCTAGTTAACCTTCATAGTCCAATGCCCGATAGGGAACCTACATAGTCCAAGTGCCCGCTGAGGAACCTACATAGTCCAAGTGCCCGATAGGGAACCTATATATTCCAAGTGCCAGTTAGGGAACCTACATACTCCACGTGCCCATAGGGAACCTATATAGTCCAAGTGCCCTCTAGGGAACCTACATAGTCCAAGTGCCCGTTAGTTAACCTAGATAGTCAAAGTGCCTGCTAGGTAACCTAAATAGTCCAAGTGCTCTCTAGGGAACCTACATAGTCCAAGTGCCCGTTAGTTAACCTAGATAGTCCAATTGCCCGTTAGCTAACCTAGATAATCGAAGTGTCCTCTAGTTAACCTACATAGTCCAAGTGTCCGTTGGTTAACCTAGATAGTCCAAGTGCCCGCTAGGTAACCTAGAATCCAAGTGCTCGCTAGTTAACCTACATAGTCCAAGTGCCCGCTAGGTAACCTATATAGTCCAAGTGCCCGCTAGGTAACCTACATAGTCCAAGGTCTCACTTGTTAACTTTGATAGTCCAAGTGCCTGCTTGTTAACCTAGATCTTCCAAGTGCCCGCGAGTTAACCTAGATTGTCCAAGTGCCTGCTACTTAACCTACATAGTCCAAGGGCCCACTGGTTAACCTAGATAATCCAAGTGTCCTCTAGTTAACCTACATAGTCCAAGTACCAGCTAGTTAACCTATATACAAAGTGCCCGCTACGTAACCTAGATAGTCCAAGGGCACGCTAGTTAACCTACATAGTCCAAGTGCCCGCTAGGCAACCTAGATAGTCCAAGTGCCCACTAAGGAACCTACATAGTCCAAGTGCACGCTAGTTAACCTAGACAGTCCCAGTGCCCGCTAGGGAACTTACATAGTCCAAGTTCCCGCTTGGTAACCTAAATAGTCCAAATGCCCGCTAGGGAAACTACATAGTCCAAGTGCCCACTAGTTAACCTAGATAGTCCAAGTGCCTGCTAGTAAACCTACATAATCCATGGGCCCGCTAGTTAACCTACATAGTGCAAGGGCCCGCTAGTTAACCTAGATCGTGCAAGTGTCCGCTAGTTAACCTACATTGTCCACGTGCCCGGTAGGTAACCTAGATAGTCCTAGTGCCCGTTAGTTAACCAAGATGGTCCAAGGGGCCACTAGGGGACGTACATAGTCCAAGTGCCCACAAGTTAACCTACATAGTCCAAGGTCCGCTAGTTAACCTAGATAGTCCAAGTGCCCGCTACTTAACCTACATAGTACAAGGGCCCGCTAGTTGACCTTGATAGTCCAAGTTCCCGCTAGTTAACCTACATAGTCAAAGTGCCCGCTAATTAACCTAAGTAGTACAAATGTCCGATAGGGATCCTACATAGTCCAAGTGCCCGCTACGTAACCTACATATCCAAGTGCCCGTTCGTTAACCTAGATAGTCAAAGTGCCCGCTAGGTAACCTAGACAGTCCAAGTGCCCGCTAGGTTACCTACATAGTCCAAGTGCCCGTTCGTTAACCTAGATAGTCCAAGTGCCCGTTAGTTAACCTAGATCGTCCAAGGGCCCTCTAGTTAACCTAGATAGTCCATGTGCCCTCTAGGGGACGTACATAGTCCAAGTGCCCGCTAGGTAACCTAGATAGTCAAAGTGCCCCCTAGGGTATGTACATAGTTCAAGTGCCCGCTTGGTAACTTAGATTGTCCAAGTGTCCGCTAGTTACCCTACATAGTCCAATTGCCCGCTAGGTAACCAAGATAGTCCAAGGTCCTGCTAGTTAACCTACATAATCCAATCCCCGATAGGGTACCTACATAGTCCAAGTGCCCGCTGAGGAACCTACATAGTCCAAGTGCCCGATAGGGAACCTATATATTCCAAGTGCCAGTTAGGGAACCTACATACTCCACGTGCCCATAGGGAACCTATAAAGTCCAAGTGCCCGCTAGGGAACCTACATTGTCCAAGTGCCCGTTAGTTAACCTAGATAGTCAAAGTGCCTGCTAGGTAACCTGAATAGTCCAAGTGCTCTCTTGGGAACCTACATAGTCCAAGTGCCCGTTAGTTAACCTACATAGTCCAATTGCCCGTTAGCTAACCTAGATAGTCGAAGTGTCCGCTAGTTAACCTACATAGTCCAAGTGTCCGTTGGTTAACCTACATAGTCCAAGTGCCCGCTAGGTAACCTAGAGTCCAAGTGCTCGCTAGTTAACCTACATAGTCCAAGTGCCCGCTAGGTAACCTATATAGTCCAAGTGCCCGCTAGGTAACCTACATAGTCCAAGGTCTCACTTGTTAACTTTGATAGTCCAAGTGCCTGCTAGTTAACCTAGATCTTCCAAGTGCCCGCGAGTTAACCTAGATTGTCCAAGTGCCTGCTACTTAACCTACATAGTCCAAGGGCCCACTAGTTACCCTAGATAATCCAAGTGTCCTCTAGTTAATCTACATAGTCCAAGTACCAGCTAGTTACCCTATATACAAAGTGCCCGCTACGTAACCTAGATAGTCCAGGGGCACGCTAGTTAACCTACATAGTCCATGTGCCCGCTAGGCAACCTAGATAGTCCAAGTGCCCACTAAGGAACCTACATAGTCCAAGTGCACGTTAGTTAACCTAGACAGTCCCAGTGCCCGGTAGGGAACTTATATATTCCAAGTTCCCGCTTGGTAACCTAAATAGTCCAAATGCCCGCTAGGGAAACTACATAGTACAAATGCCCACTAGTTAACCTAGATAGTCCAAGTGCCTGCTAGTAAACCTACATAATCCATGGGCCCGCTAGTTAACCTACATAGTGCAAGGGCCCGCTAGTTAACCTAGATCGTGCAAGTGTCCGCTAGTTAACCTACATAGTCCACGTGCCCGGTAGGTAACCTAGATAGTCCTAGTGCCCGTTAGTTAACCTAGATAGTCCAAGGGCCCACTAGGGGACGTACATAGTCCAAGTGCCCGCTAGTTAACCTACATAGTCCAAGGTCCACTAGTTAACCTAGATAGTCCAAGTGCCCGCTAGTTAATCTACAGAGTACAAGGGCCCGCTAGTTGACCTTGATAGTCCAAGTTCCCGCTAGTTAACCTAGATAGTCAAAGTGCCCGCTAATTAACCTAAGTAGTACAAATGTCCGATAGGGATCCTACATAGTCAAAGTGCCCGCTGGTTAACCTACATAGTCCAAGTCCCCGCTAGGTAACCTAGGCAGTCCAAGTGACCATTATGTTACCTACATAGTCCAAGTGCTCGTCCGTTAACCTACATAGTCCAAGTGCCCGCTAGGTAACTTAGATAGCCCAAGTACCCGCTAGGGAACGTACATAGTACAAGTGCCTTCTAGGTAACCTAGATAGTCCAAGTGCCCGCTAGTTAACCTACATACTCCAAGTGCCTGCTAGGTAAACTACATAGTCCAAGTGCCCACTAGGTAACCTAGAGAGTCCAATTGCCCGCTAGTTAAGCTAGACAGTCCAAGTACCCGATAGGGAACCTACATAGTCCAAGTGCCCGCTGGGAACCTACATAGTCCAAGTGCTCGCTAGGCAACTTACATAGTCCAAGTGCCCGTTAGTTAACCTAGATAGTCAAAGTGCCTGCTAGGTAACCTAAATAGTCCAAGTGCCCGCTAGGGAACCTACATAGTCCAAGGGCCCGCTAGTTAACCTAGATAGTCCAATTGCCCGTTAGCTAACCTAGATAGTCGAAGTGTCCGCTAGTTAACCTACATAGTCCAAGTGCCCGTTCGTTAACCTAGATAGGCCAAGTGCCCGCTAGGTAACCTACACAGTCCAAGTGCCTGCTAGGTAACCTTGATAGTCCAAGTGCCTTCTAGTTAACCTACATAGTCCAAGTGCCCGCTAGTTAACATACATAGTCCAAGTGCCCACTATGTAACCTAAATAATCCAAATGCCCGATAGTTAACCTAGATAATCCAAGTGCCCGCTTGTTAACCTAGATAGTCCAAGTGCCCACTAGTAAACCTAGATAGTCTAAGCGCCCGCTAGTTAATCTACATAGTCCAGTGCCTGCTAGTTAACCTAGATAGTCCAAGTGCCCGCTAGGTAACCTAGACAGTCCAAGTGCCCGCTAGGTTACCTACATAGTCCAAGTGCCCGTTCGATAACCTAGATAGTCCAAGTGCCCGCTAGGTTACCTAGACAGTCCAAGTGCCCGCTAGTTAACCTCCATAGTCCAAGTGCCTGCTAGGTAAACTACATAGTCCAAGTGCCCACTAGGTAACCTAGACAGTCCAATTGCCCGCTAGTTAACCTAGACAGTCCAAGTTCCCGATAGGGAACCTACATAGTCCAAGTGCTCGCTAGGCAACCTACATAGTCCAAGTGCCTGTTAGTTAACCTAGATAGTCAAAGTGCCTGTTAGGTAACCTAAATAGTCCAAGTGCCCGCTAGGGAACCTACATAGTCCAAGTGCCGCTAGGTAACCTAGATAGTCCAAGTGTCCGTTCGTTAACCTAGATAGTCCAAGTGCCCTCTAGGTAACCTAGACAGTCCAAGTGCCCGCTAGGTTACCTACATAGTCCAAGTGCACGTTCGTTAACCTAGATAGTCCAAGTGCCCGCTGGTAACCTACATAATCCAAGGGCCCGCTAGGTAATCTTAATAGTCCAAGTGCCTTCTAGTTAACCTACATAATCCAAGTGCCCGCTAGGTAACCTACATAGTCCAAGTGCCCACTAGGTAACCTAAGTAATCCTAATGCCCGCTAGGAAAACTACATAGTCCAAGTGCCCGCTAGTTAACCTAGATAGTCCAAGTGCCCGCTAGTAAACCTAGATAGTACAAGGGCCCGCTAGTTAATCTAGATAGTCCAAGTGCTCGCTAGTTAACCTAGATAGTCCAAGTGCCCGCTAGTTAACCTAGATAGTTCAAGGGACCGCTAGTTAATCTAGATAGTCCAAGTGCCCGCTAGTTACCCTAGATAGTCCAAGTGCCCGCTAGTTAGCCTAGATCGTCCAAGGGCCCTCTAGTTAACCTAGATAGTCCAAGTGCCCGCTAGGGGACGTACATAGTCCCAGTGCCCGCTAGGTAACCTAGATAGTCCAAGTGCCCCCTAGGGTATGTACATAGTTCAAGTGCCCGCTAGGTAACCTACATTGTCCAAGTTTCCGCTAGTTACCCTACATAGTCCAAGTGCCCGCTAGGTAACCTAGATAGTCCAAGGTCCTGCTAGTTAACCTTCATAGTCCAATGCCCGATAGGGAACCTACATAGTCCAAGTGCCCGCTGAGGAACCTACATAGTCCAAGTGCCCGATAGGGAACCTATATATTCCAAGTGCCAGTTAGGGAACCTACATACTCCACGTGCCCATAGGGAACCTATATAGTCCAAGTGCCCGCTAGGGAACCTACATAGTCCAAGTGCCCGTTAGTTAACCTAGATAGTCAAAGTGCCTGCTAGGTAACCTAAATAGTCCAAGTGCTCTCTAGGGAACCTACATAGTCCAAGTGCCCGTTAGTTAACCTAGATAGTCCAATTTCCCGTTAGCTAACCTAGATAGTCGAAGTGTCCGCTAGTTAACCTACATAGTCCAAGTGTCCGTTGGTTAACCTACATAGTCCAAGTGCACGCTAGGTAACCTAGAGTCCAATTGCTCGCTAGTTAACCTACATAGTCCAAGTGCCCGCTAGGTAACCTATATAGTACAAGTGCCCGCTAGGTAACCTACATAGTCCAAGGTCTCACTTGTTAACTTTGATAGTCCAAGTGCCTGCTAGTTAACCTAGATCTTCCAAGTGCCCGCGAGTTAACCTAGATTGTCCAAGTGCCTGCTACTTAACCTACATAGTCCAAGGGCCCACTGGTTAACCTAGATAATCCAAGTGTCCTCTAGTTAACATACGTAGTCCAAGTACCAGCTAGTTAACCTATATACAAAGTGCCCGCTACGTAACCTAGATAGTCCAAGGGCACGCTAGTTAACCTACATAGTCCAAGTGCCCGCTAGGCAACCTAGATAGTCCAAGTGCCCACTAAGGAACCTACATAGTCCAAGTGCACGCTAGTTAACCTAGACAGTCCCAGTGCCCGCTAGGGAACTTACATAGTCCAAGTTCCCGCTTGGTAACCTAAATAGTCCAAATGCCCGCTAGGGAAACTACATAGTCCAAGTGCCCACTAGTTAACCTAGATAGTCCAAGTGCCTGCTAGTAAACCTACATAATCCATGGGCCCGCTAGTTAACCTACATAGTGCAAGGGCCCGCTAGTTAACCTAGATCGTCCAAGTGTCCGGTAGTTAACCTACATAGTCCACGTGCCCGGTAGGTAACCTAGATAGTCCTAGTGCCCGTTAGTTAACCTAGATGGTCCAAGGGCCCACTAGGGGACGTACATAGTCCAAGTGCCCGCTAGTTAACCTACATAGTCCAAGGTCCGCTAGTTAACCTAGATAGTCCAAGTGCCCGCTACTTAACCTACATAGTACAAGGGCCCGCTAGTTGACCTTGATAGTCCAAGTTCCCGCTAGTTAACGTAGATAGTCAAAGTGCCCGCTAATTAACCTAAGTAGTACAAATGTCCGATAGGGATCCTACATAGTCCAAGTGCCCGCTGAGGAACCTACATAGTCCAAGTGCCCGATAGGGTACCTATATATTCCAAGTGCCAGTTAGGGAACCTACATACTCCACGTGCCCATAGGGAACCTATATAGTCCAAGTGCCCGCTAGGGAACCTACATAGTCCAAGTGACCGTTAGTTAACCTAGATAGTCAAAGTGCCTGCTAGGTAACCTAAATAGTCCAAGTGCTCTCTTGGGAACCTACATAGTCCAAGTGCCCGTTAGTTAACCTAGATAGTCCAATTGCCCGTTAGCTAACCTAGATAGTCGAAGTGTCCGCTAGTTAACCTACATAGTCCAAGTGTCCGTTGGTTAACCTACATAGTCCAAGTGCACGCTAGGTAACCTAGAGTCCAAGTGCTCACTAGTTAACCTACATAGTCCAAGTGCCCGCTAGGTAACCTATATAGTCCAAGTGCCCGCTAGGTAACCTACATAGTCCAAGGTCTCACTTGTTAACTTTGATAGTCCAAGTGCCTGCTAGTTAACCTAGATCTTCCAAGTGCCCGCGAGTTAACCTAGATTGTCCAAGTGCCTGCTACTTAACCTACATAGTCCAAGGGCCCACTAGTTAACCTAGATAATCCAAGTGTCCTCTAGTTAACCTACATAGTCCAAGTACCAGCTAGTTACCCTATATACAAAGTGCCCGCTACGTAACCTAGATAGTCCAAGGGCACGCTAGTTAACCTACATAGTCCAAGTGCCTGCTAGGCAACCTAGATAGTCCAAGTGCCCACTAAGGAACCTACATAGTCCAAGTGCACGCTAGTTAACCTAGACAGTCCCAGTGCCCGCTAGGGAACTAATATATTCCAAGTTCCCGCTTGGTAACCTAAATAGTCCAAATGCCCGCTAGGGAAACTACATAGTACAAGTGCCCACTAGTTAACCTAGATAGTCCAAGTGCCTGCTAGTAAACCTACATAATCCATGGGCCCGCTAGTTAACCTACATAGTGCAAGGGCCCGCTAGTTAACCTAGATCGTGCAAGTGTCCGCTAGTTAACCTACATAGTCCACGTGCCCGGTAGGTAACCTAGATAGTCCTAGTGCCCGTTAGTTAACCTAGATAGTCCAAGGGCCCACTAGGGAACGTACATAGTCCAAGTGCCCGCTGGTTAACCTACATAGTCCAAGGTCCGCTAGTTAACCTAGATAGTCCAAGTGCCCGCTAGTTAACCTACATAGTACAAGGGCCCGCTAGTTGACCTTGATAGTCCAAGTTCCCGCTAGTTAACCTAGATAGTCAAAGTGCCCGCTAATTAACCTAAGTAGTACAAATGTCCGATAGGGATCCTACATAGTCAAAGTGCCCGCTAGTTAACCTACATAGTCCAAGTCCCCGCTAGGTAACCTAGGCAGTCCAAGTGACCATTATGTTACCTACATAGTCCAAGTGCTCGTCCGTTAACCTACATAGTCCAAGTGCTCGCTAGGTAACTTAGGTAGCCCAAGTACCAGCTAGGGAACGTACATAGTCCAAGTGCCTTCTAGGTAACCTAGATAGTCCAAGTGCCTGCTAGTTAACCTACATACTCCAAGTGCCTGCTAGGTAAACTACATAGTCCAAGTGCCCACTAGGTAACCTAGAGAGTCCAATTGCCCGCTAGTTAAGCTAGACAGTCCAAGTACCCGATAGGGAACCTACATAGTCCAAGTGCCCGCTGGGAACCTACATAGTCCAAGTGCTCGCTAGGCAACCTACATAGTCCAAGTGCCCGTTAGTTAACCTAGATAGTCAAAGTGCCTGCTAGGTAACCTAAATAGTCCAAGTGCCCGCTAGGGAACATACATAGTCCAAGGGCCCGCTAGGTAACCTAGATAGTCCAATTGCCCGTTAGCTAACCTAGATAGTCGAAGTGTCCGCTAGTTAACCTACATAGTCCAAGTGCCCGTTCGTTAACCTAGATAGGCCAAGTGCCCGCTAGGTAACCTACACAGTCCAAGTGCCTGCTAGGTAACCTTGATAGTCCAAGTGCCTTCTAGTTAACCTACATAGTCCAAGTGCCCGCTAGGTAACATACATAGTCCAAGTGCCCACTGTGTAAGGTAAATAATCCAAATGCCCGCTAGTTAACCTAGATAATCCAAGTGCCCGCTTGTTAACCTAGATAGTCCAAGTGCCCGCTAGTAAACCTTGATAGTCTAAGCGCCCGCTAGTTAATCTACATAGTCCAGTGCCCGCTAGTTAATCTAGATAGTCCAAGTGCCCTCTAGGTAACCTAGACAGTCCAAGTGCCCGCTAGGTTACCTACATAGTCCAAGTGCACGTTCGTTAACCTAGATAGTCCAAGTGCCCGCTGGTAACCTACATAATCCAAGGGCCAGCTAGGTAATCTTAATAGTCCAAGTGCCTTCTAGTTAACCTACATAGTCCAAGTGCCCGCTAGGTAACCTACATAGTCCAAGTGCCCACTAGGTAACCTAAGTAATCCTAATGCCCGCTAGGAAAACTACATAGTCCAAGTGCCCGCTAGTTAACCTAGACAGTCCAAGTGCCCGCTAGTAAACCTAGATAGTACAAGGGCCCGCTAGTTAATCTAGATAGTCCAAGTGCTCGCTAGTTAACCTAGATAGTCCAAGTGCCCGCTAGTTAACCTAGATAGTTCAAGGGACTGCTAGTTAATCTAGATAGTCCAAGTGCCTGCTAGTTAACCTAGATAGTCCAAGTGCCCGCTAGTTAGCCTAGATCGTCCAAGGGCCCTCTAGTTAACCTAGATAGTCCAAGTGCCCGCTAGGGGACGTACATAGTCCCAGTGCCCGCTAGGTAACCTAGATAGTCCAAGTGCCCCCTAGGGTATGTACATAGTTTAAGTGCCCGCTAGGTAACCTAGATTGTCCAAGTGTCCGCTAGTTACCCTACATAGTCCAAGTGCCCGCTAGGTAACCTAGATAGTCCAAGGTCCTGCTAGTTAACCTACATAGTCCAATGCCCGATAGGGAACCTACATAGTCCAAGTGCCCGCTGAAAACCTACATAGTCCAATTGCCCGATAGGGAACCTATATATTCCAAGTGCCAGTTAGGGAACCTACATACTCCACGTGCCCATAGGGAACCTATATAGTCCAAGTTCCCGCTAGGGAACCTACATAGTCCAAGTGCCCGTTAGTTAACCTAGATAGTCAAAGTGCCTGCTAGGTAACCTAAATATTCCAAGTGCTCTCTAGGGAACCTACATAGTCCAAGTGCCCGTTAGTTAACCTAGATAGTCCAATTGCCCGTTAGCTAACCTAGATAGTCGAAGTGTCCGCTAGTTAACCTACATAGTCCAAGTGTCCGTTGGTTAACCTAGATAGTCCAAGTGCCCGCTAGGTAACCTACAGTACAAGTGCTCACTAGTTAACCTACATAGTCCAAGTGCCCGCTAGGTAACCTATATAGTCCAAGTGCCCGCTAGGTAACCTACATAGTCCATGGTCTCACTTGTTAACTTTGATAGTCCAAGTGCCTGCTAGTTAACCTAGATCTTCCAAGTGCCCGCGAGTTAACCTAGATTGTCCAAGTGCCTGCTACTTAACCTACATAGTCCAAGGGCCCACTGGTTAACCTAGATAATCCAAGTGTCCTCTAGTTAACCTACATAGTCCAAGTACCAGCTAGTTAACCTATATACAAAGTGCCCGCTACGTAACCTAGATAGTCCAAGGGCACGCTAGTTAACCTACATAGTCCAAGTGCCCGCTAGGCAACCTAGATAGTCCAAGTGCCCACTAAGGAACCTACATAGTCCAAGTGCACGCTAGTTAACCTAGACAGTCCCAGTGCCCGCTAGGGATCTTACATAGTCCAAGTTCCCGCTTGGTAACCTAAATAGTCCAAATGCCCGCTAGGGAAACTACATAGTCCAAGTGCCCACTAGTTAACCTAGATAGTCCAAGTGCCTGCTAGTAAACCTACATAATCCATGGGCCCGCTAGTTAACCTACATAGTGCAAGGGCCCGCTAATTAACCTAGATCGTGCAAGTGTCCGCTAGTTAACCTACATTGTCCACGTGCCCGGTAGGTAACCTAGATAGTCCTAGTGCCCGTTAGTTAACCTAGATGGTCCAAGGGCCCACTAGGGGACGTACATAGTCCAAGTGCCCGCTAGTTAACCTACATAGTCCAAGGTCCGCTAGTTAACCTAGATAGTCCAAGTGCCCGCTACTTAACCTACATAGTACAAGGGCCCGCTAGTTGACCTTGATAGTCCAAGTTCCCGCTAGTTAACGTAGATAGTCAAAGTGCCCGCTAATTAACCTAAGTAGTACAAATGTCCGATAGGGATCCTACATAGTCCAAGTGCCCGCTACGTAACCTACATATCCAAGTGCCCGTTCGTTAACCTAGATAGTCAAAGTGCCCGCTAGGTAACCTAGACAGTCCAAGTGCCCGCTAGGTTACCTACATAGTCCAAGTGCCCGTTCGTTAACCTAGATAGTCCAAGTGCCCGCTAGTTAACCTAGATCGTCCAAGGGCCCTCTAGTTTACCTAGATAGTCCATGTGCCCTCTAGGGGACGTACATAGTCCAAGTGCCCGCTAGGTAACCTAGATAGTCCAAGTGCCCCCTAGGGTATGTACATAGTTCAAGTGCCCGCTAGGTAACCTAGATTGTCCAAGTGTCCGCTAGTTACCCTACATAGTCCAAGTGCCCGCTAGGTAACCTAGATAGTCCAAGGTCCTGCTAGTTAACCTACATAGTCCAATCCCCGATAGGGTACCTACATAGTCCAAGTGCCCGCTGAGGAACCTACATAGTCCAAGTGCCCGATAGGGAACCTATATATTCCAAGTGCCAGTTAGGGAACCTACATACTCCACGTGCCCATAGGGAACCTATATAGTCCAAGTGCCCGCTAGGGAACCTACATAGTCCAAGTGCCCGTTAGTTAACCTAGATAGTCAAAGTGCCTGCTAGGTAACCTAAATAGTCCAAGTGCTCTCTAGGGAACCTACATAGTCCAAGTGCCCGTTAGTTAACCTAGATAGTCCAATTGCCCGTTAGCTAACCTAGATAGTCGAAGTGTCCGCTAGTTAACCTACATAGTCCAAGTGTCCGTTGGTTAACCTAGATAGTCCAAGTGCACGCTAGGTAAACTAGAGTCCAAGTGCTCGCTAGTTAACCTACATAGTCCAAGGTCTCACTTGTTAACTTTGATAGTCCAAGTGCCTGCTAGTTAACCTAGATCTTCCAAGTGCCCGCGAGTTAACCTAGATTGTCCAAGTGCCTGCTACTTAACCTACATAGTCCAAGGGCCCACTAGTTAACCTAGATAATCCAAGTGTCCTCTAGTTAACCTACGTAGTCCAAGTACCAGCTAGTTAACCTATATACAAAGTGCCCGCTACGTAACCTAGGTAGTCCAAGGGCACGCTAGTTAACCTACATAGTCCAAGTGCCCGCTAGGCAACCTAGATAGTCCAAGTGCCCACTAAGGAACCTACATAGTCCAAGTGCACGCTAGTTAACCTAGACAATCCCAGTGCCCGCTAGGGAACTTACATAGTCCAAGTTCCCGCTTGGTAACCTAAATAGTCCAAATGCCCGCTAGGGAAACTACATAGTCCAAGTGCCCACAAGTTAACCTAGATAGTCCAAGTGCCTGCTAGTAAACCTACATAATCCATGGGCCCGCTAGTTAACCTACATAGTGCAAGGGCCCGCTAGTTAACCTAGATCGTGCAAGTGTCCGCTAGTTAACCTACATAGTCCACGTGCCCGGTAGGTAACCTAGATAGTCCTAGTGCCCGTTAGTTAACCTAGATGGTCCAAGGGCCCACTAGGGGACGTACATAGTCCAAGTGCCCGCTAGTTAACCTACATAGTCCAAGGTCCGCTAGTTAACCTAGATAGTCCAAATGCCCGCTAGTTAACCTACATAGTACAAGGGCCCACTAGTTGACCTTGATAGTCCAAGTTCCCGCTAGTTAACGTAGATAGTCAAAGTGCCCGCTAATTAACCTAAGTAGTACAAATGTCCGATAGGGATCCTACATAGTCCAAGTGCCCGCTGAGGAACCTACATAGTCCAAGTGCCCGATAGGGAACCTATATATTCCAAGTGCCAGTTAGGGAACCTACATACTCCACGTGCCCATAGGGAACCTATATAGTCCAAGTGCCCGCTAGGGAACCTACATAGTCCAAGTGCCCGTTAGTTAACCTAGATAGTCAAAGTGCCTGCTAGGTAACCTAAATAGTCCAAGTGCTCTCTTGGGAACCTACATAGTCCAAGTGCCCGTTAGTTAACCTAGATAGTCCAATTGCCCGTTAGCTAACCTAGATAGTCGAAGTGTCCGCTAGTTAACCTACATAGTCCAAGTGTCCGTTGGTTAACCTAGATAGTCCAAGTGCCCGCTAGGTAACCTACAGTACAAGTGCTCACTAGTTAACCTACATAGTCCAAGTGCCCGCTAGGTAACCTATATAGTCCAAGTGCCCGCTAGGTAGCCTACATAGTCCATGGTCTCACTTGTTAACTTTGATAGTCCAAGTGCCTGCTAGTTAACCTAGATCTTCCAAGTGCCCGCGAGTTAACCTAGATTGTCCAAGTGCCTGCTACTTAACCTACATAGTCCAAGGGCCCACTGGTTAACCAAGATAATCCAAGTGTCCTCTAGTTAACCTACATAGTCCAAGTACCAGCTAGTTAACCTATATACAAAGTGCCCGCTACGTAACCTAGATAGTCCAAGGGCACGCTAGTTAACCTACATAGTCCAAGTGCCCGCTAGGCAACCTAGATAGTCCAAGTGCCCACTAAGGAACCTACATAGTCCAAGTGCACGCTAGTTAACCTAGACAGTCCCAGTGCCCGCTAGGGAACTTACATAGTCCAAGTTCCTGCTTGGTAACCTAAATAGTCCAAATGCCCGCTAGGGAAACTACATAGTCCAAGTGCCCACTAGTTAACCTAGATAGTCCAAGTGCCTGCTAGTAAACCTACATAATCCATGGGCCCGCTAGTTAACCTACATAGTGCAAGGGCCCGCTAATTAACCTAGATCGTGCAAGTGTCCGCTAGTTAACCTACATTGTCCACGTGCCCGGTAGGTAACCTAGATAGTCCTAGTGCCCGTTAGTTAACCTAGATGGTCCAAGGGCCCACTAGGGGACGTACATAGTCCAAGTGCCCGCTAGTTAACCTACATAGTCCAAGGTCCGCTAGTTAACCTAGATAGTCCAAGTGCCCGCTACTTAACCTACATTGTACAAGGGCCCGCTAGTTGACCTTGATAGTCCAAGTTCCCGCTAGTTAACGTAGATAGTCAAAGTGCCCGCTAATTAACCTAAGTAGTACAAATGTCCGATAGGGATCCTACATAGTCCAAGTGCCCGCTACGTAACCTACATATCCAAGTGCCCGATAGGGAACCTATATATTCCAAGTGCCAGTTAGGGAACCTACATACTCCACGTGCCCATAGGGAACCTATATAGTCCAAGTGCCCGCTAGGGAACCTACATAGTCCAAGTGCCCGTTAGTTAACCTAGATAGTCAAAGTGCCTGCTAGGTAACCTAAATAGTCCAAGTGCTCTCTTGGGAACCTACATAGTCCAAGTGCCCGTTAGTTAACCTAGATAGTCCAATTGCCCGTTAGCTAACCTAGATAGTCGAAGTGTCCGCTAGTTAACCTACATAGTCCAAGTGTCCTTTGGTTAACCTAGATAGTCCAAGTGCACGCTAGGTAAACTAGAGTCCAAGTGCTCGCTAGTTAACCTACATAGTCCAAGGTCTCACTTGTTAACTTTGATAGTCCAAGTGCCTGCTAGTTAACCTAGATCTTCCAAGTGCCCGCGAGTTAACCTAGATTGTCCAAGTGCCTGCTACTTAACCTACATAGTCCAAGGGCCCACTAGTTAACCTAGATAATCCAAGTGTCCTCTAGTTAACCTACGTAGTCCAAGTACCAGCTAGTTAACCTATATACAAAGTGCCCGCTACGTAACCTAGGTAGTCCAAGGGCACGCTAGTTAACCTACATAGTCCAAGTGCCCGCTAGGCAACCTAGATAGTCCAAGTGCCCACTAAGGAACCTACATAGTCCAAGTGCACGTTAGTTAACCTAGACAATCCCAGTGCCCGCTAGGGAACTTACATAGTCCAAGTTCCCGCTTGGTAACCTAAATAGTCCAAATGCCCGCTAGGGAAACTACATAGTCCAAGTGCCCACAAGTTAACCTAGATAGTCCAAGTGCCTGCTAGTAAACCTACATAATCCATGGGCCCGCTAGTTAACCTACATAGTGCAAGGGCCCGCTAGTTAACCTAGATCGTGCAAGTGTCCGCTAGTTAACCTACATAGTCCACGTGCCCGGTAGGTAACCTAGATAGTCCTAGTGCCCGTTAGTTAACCTAGATGGTCCAAGGGCCCACTAGGGGACGTACATAGTCCAAGTGCCCGCTAGTTAACCTACATAGTCCAAGGTCCGCTAGTTAACCTAGATAGTCCAAGTGCCCGCTAGTTAACCTACATAGTACAAGGGCCCACTAGTTGACCTTGATAGTCCAAGTTCCCGCTAGTTAACGTAGATAGTCAAAGTGCCCGCTAATTAACCTAAGTAGTACAAATGTCCGATAGGGATCCTACATAGTCCAAGTGCCCGCTGAGGAACCTACATAGTCCAAGTGCCCGATAGGGAACCTATATATTCCAAGTGCCAGTTAGGGAACCTACATACTCCACGTGCCCATAGGGAACCTATATAGTCCAAGTGCCCGCTAGGGAACCTACATAGTCCAAGTGCCCGTTAGTTAACCTAGATAGTCAAAGTGCCTGCTAGGTAACCTAAATAGTCCAAGTGCTCTCTTGGGAACCTACATAGTCCAAGTGCCCGTTAGTTAACCTAGATAGTCCAATTGCCCGTTAGCTAACCTAGATAGTCGAAGTGTCCGCTAGTTAACCTACATAGTCCAAGTGTCCGTTGGTTAACCTACATAGTCCAAGTGCACGCTAGGTAACCTAGAGTCCAAGTGCTCACTAGTTAACCTACATAGTCCAAGTGCCCGCTAGGTAACCTATATAATCCAAGTGCCCGCTAGGTAACCTACATAGTCCAAGGTCTCACTTGTTAACTTTGATAGTCCAAGAGCCTGCTAGTTAACCTAGATCTTCCAAGTGCCCGCGAGTTAACCTAGATTGTCCAAGTGCCTGCTACTTAACCTACATAGTCCAAGGGCCCACTAGTTAACCTAGATAATCCAAGTGTCCTCTAGTTAACCTACATAGTCCAAGTACCAGCAAGTTACCCTATATACAAAGTGCCCGCTACGTAACCTAGATAGTCCAAGGGCACGCTAGTTAACCTACATAGTCCAAGTGCCCGCTAGGCAACCTAGATAGTCCAAGTGCCTACTAAGGAACCTACATAGTCCAAGTGCACGCTAGTTAACCTAGACAGTCCCAGTGGCCGCTAGGGAATTTATATATTCCAAGTTACCGCTTGGTAACCTAAATAGTCCAAATGCCCGCTAGGGAAACTACATAGTCCAAGTGCCCTCTAGTTAACCTAGATAGTCCAAGTGCCTGCTAGTAAACCTACATAATCCATGGGCCCGCTAGTTAACCTACATAGTGCAAGGGCCCGCTAGTTAACCTAGATCGTGCAAGTGTCCGCTAGTTAACCTACATAGTCCACGTGCCCGGTAGGTAACCTAGATAGTCCTAGTGCCCGTTAGTTAACCTAGATAGTCCAAGGGCCCACTAGGGGACGTACATAGTCCAAGTGCCCGCTAGTTAACCTACATAGTCCAAGGTCCGCTAGTTAACCTAGATAGTCCAAGTGCCCGCTAGTTAACCTACATAGTACAAGGGCCCGCTAGTTGACCTTGGTAGTCCAAGTTCCCGCTAGTTAACGTAGATAGTCAAAGTGCCCGCTAATTAACCTAAGTAGTACAAATGTCCGATAGGGATCCTACATAGTCAAAGTGCCCGCTAGTTAACCTACATAGTCCAAGTCCCCGCTAGGTAACCTAGGCAGTCCAAGTGACCATTATGTTACCTACATAGTCCAAGTGCTCGTCCGTTAACCTACATAGTCCAAGTGCCCGCTAGGTAATTTAGGTAGCCCAAGTACCCGCTAGGGAACGTACATAGTCCAAGTGCCTTCTAGGTAACCAAGATAGTCCAAGTGCCCGCTAGTTAACCTACATACTCCAAGTGCCTGCTAGGTAAACTACATAGTCCAAGTGCCCACTAGGTAAGCTAGAGAGTCCAATTGCCCGCTAGTTAAGCTAGACAGTCCAAGTACCCGATAGGGAACCTACATAGTCCAAGTGCCCGCTGGGAACCTACATAGTCCAAGTGCTCGCTAGGCAACCTACATAGTCCAAGTGCCCGTTAGTTAACCTAGATAGTCAAAGTGCCTGCTAGGTAACCTAAATAGTCCAAGTGCCCGCTAGGGAACCTACATAGTCCAAGGGCCCGCTAGGTAACCTAGATAGTCCAATTGCCCGTTAGCTAACCTAGATAGTCGAAGTGTCCGCTAGTTAACCTACATAGTCCAAGTGCCCGTTCGTTAACCTAGATAGGCCAAGTGCCTGCTAGGTAACCTACACATTCCAAGTGCCTGCTAGGTAACCTTGATAGTCCAAGTGCCTTCTAGTTAACCTACATAGTCCAAGTGCCCGCTAGGTAACATACATAGTCCAAGTGCCCACTATGTAACGTAAATAATCCAAATGCCCGCTAGTTAACCTAGATAATCCAAGTGCCCGCTTGTTAACCTAGATAGTCCAAGTGCCCGCTAGTAAACCTAGATAGTCTAAGGGCCCGCTAGTTAATCTACATAGTCCAGTGCCCGCTAGTTAACCTAGATAGTCCAAGTGCCCGCTAGGTAACCTAGACAGTCCAAGTGCCCGCTAGGTTACCTACATAGTCCAAGTGCCCGTTCGTTAACCTAGATAGTCCAAGTGCCCGCTAGGTTACCTAGACAGTCCAAGTGCCCGCTAGTTAACCTCCATAGTCCAAGTGCCTGCTAGGTAAACTACATAGTCCAAGTGCCCACTAGGTAACCTAGACAGTCCAATTGCCCGCTAGTTAATCTAGACAGTCCAAGTACCCGATAGGGAACCTACATAGTCCAAGTGCTCGCTAGGCAACCTACATAGTCCAAGTGCCTGTTAGTTAACCTAGATAGTCAAAGTGCCTGTTAGGTAACCTAAATAGTCCAAGTGCCCGCTAGGGAACCTACATAGTCCAAGTGCCGCTAGGTAACCTAGATAGTCCAAGTGTCCGTTCGTTAACCTAGATAGTCCAAGTGCCCTCTAGGTAACCTAGACAGTCCAAGTGCCCGCTAGGTTACCTACATAGTCCAAGTGCACGTTCGTTAACCGAGATAGTCCAAGTGCCCACTGGTAACCTACATAATCCAAGGGCCCGCTAGGTAATCTTAATAGTCCAAGTGCCTTCTAGTTAACCTACATAGTCCAAGTGCCCGCAAGGTAACCTACATAGTCCAAGTGCCCACTAGGTAACCTAAGTAATCCTAATGCCCGCTAGGAAAACTACATAGTCCAAGTGCCCGCTAGTTAACCTAGATAGTCCAAGTGCCCGCTAGTAAACCTAGATAGTACAAGGGCCCGCTAGTTAATCTAGATAGTCCAAGTGCTCGCTAGTTAACCTAGATAGTCCAAGTGCCCGCTAGTTAACCTAGATAGTTCAAGGGACCGCTAGTTAATCTAGATAGTCCAAGTGCCTGCTAGTTAACCTAGATAGTCCAAGTGCCCGCTAGTTAGCCTAGATCGTCCAAGGGCCCTCTAGTTAACCTAGATAGTCCAAGTGCCCGCTAGGGGACGTACATAGTCCCAGTGCCCGCTAGGTAACCTAGATAGTCCAAGTGCCCCCTAGGGTATGTACATAGCTCAAGTGCCCGCTAGGTAACCTAGATTGTCCAAGTGTCCGCTAGTTACCCTACATAGTCCAAGTGCCCGCTAGGTAACCTAGATAGTCCAAGGTCCTGCTAGTTAACCTACATAGTCCAATGCCCGATAGGGAACCTACATAGTCCAAGTGCCCGCAGAGGGACCTACATAGTCCAAGTGCCCGATAGGGAACCTATATATTCCAAGTGCCAGTTAGGGAACCTACATACTCCACGTGCCCATAGGGAACCTATATAGTCCAAGTGCCCGCTAGGGAACCTACATTGTCCAAGTGCCCGTTAGTTAACCTAGATAGTCAAAGTGCCTGCTAGGTAACCTAAATAGTCCAAGTGCTCTCTAGGGAACCTACATAGTCCAAGTGCCCGTTAGTTAACCTAGATAGTCCAATTGCCCGTTAGCTAACCTAGATAGTCGAAGTGTCCGCTAGTTAACCTACATAGTCCAAGTGTCCGTTGGTTAACCTAGATAGTCCAAGTGCCCGCTAGGTAACCTAGAGTACAAGTGCTCGCTAGTTAACCTACATAGTCCAAGTGCCCGCTAGGTAACCTATATAGTCCAAGTGCCCGCTAGGTAACCTACATAGTCCAAGGTCTCACTTGTTAACTTTGATAGTCCAAGTGCCTGCTAGTTAACCTAGATCTTCCAAGTGCCCGCGAGTTAACCTAGATTGTCCAAGTGCCTGCTACTTAACCTACATAGTCCAAGGGCCCACTGGTTAACCTAGATAATCCAAGTGTCCTCTAGTTAACCTACATAGTCCAAGTACCAGCTAGTTAACCTATATACAAAGTGCCCGCTACGTAACCTAGATAGTCCAAGGGCACGCTAGTTAACCTACATAGTCCAAGTGCCCGCTAGGCAACCTAGATAGTCCAAGTGCCCACTAAGGAACCTACATAGTCCAAGTGCACGCTAGTTAACCTAGACAGTCCCAGTGCCCGCTAGGGAACTTACATAGTCCAAGTTCCCGCTTGGTAACCTAAATAGTCCAAATGCCCGCTAGGGAAACTACATAGTCCAAGTGGCCACTAGTTAACCTAGATAGTCCAAGTGCCTGCTAGTAAACCTACATAATCCATGGGCCCGCTAGTTAACCTACATAGTGCAAGGGCCCGCTAATTAACCTAGATCGTGCAAGTGTCCGCTAGTTAACCTACATTGTCCACGTGCCCGGTAGGTAACCTAGATAGTCCTAGTGCCCGTTAGTTAACCTAGATGGTCCAAGGGCCCACTAGGGGACGTACATAGTCCAAGTGCCCGCTAGTTAACCTACATAGTACAAGGGCCCGCTAGTTGACCTTGATAGTCCAAGTTCCCGCTAGTTAACGTAGATAGTCAAAGTGCCCGCTAATTAACCTAAGTAGTACAAATGTCTGATAGGGATCCTACATAGTCCAAGTGCCCGCTACGTAACCTACATATCCAAGTGCCCGTTCGTTAACCTAGATAGTCAAAGTGCCCGCTAGGTAACCTAGACAGTCCAAGTGCCCGCTAGGTTACCTACATAGTCCAAGTGCCCGTTCGTTAACCTAGATAGTCCAAGTGCCCGCTAGTTAACCTAGATCGTCCAAGGGCCCTCTAGTTAACCTAGATAGTCCATGTGCCCTCTAGGGGACGTACATAGTCCAAGTGCCCGCTAGGTAACCTATATAGTCCAAGTGCCCCCTAGGGTATGTACATAGTTC
Organism: Tenrec ecaudatus; assembly: GCF_050624435.1. Lineage (NCBI taxonomy): Eukaryota > Metazoa > Chordata > Mammalia > Afrosoricida > Tenrecidae > Tenrec > Tenrec ecaudatus. The sequence goes on along the minus strand of NW_027457550.1, from coordinate 1,165,448 downwards.
AAGTGCCCGCTAGGTAACCTAGATTGTCCAAGTGTCCGCTAGTTACCCTACATAGTCCAAGTGCCCGCTAGGTAATTTAGGTAGCCCAAGTACCCGCTAGGGAACGTACATAGTCCAAGTGCCTTCTAGGTAACCTAGATAGTCCAAGTGCCCGCTAGTTAACCTACATACTTTAAGTGCCTGCTAGGTAAACTACATAGTCCAAGTGCCCACTAGGTAAGCTAGAGAGTCCAATTGCCCGCTAGTTAAGCTAGACAGTCCAAGTACCCGATAGGGAACCTACATAGTCCAAGTGCCCGCTGGGAACCTACATAGTCCAAGTGCTCGCTAGGCAACCTACATAGTCCAAGTGCCCGTTAGTTAACCTAGATAGTCAAAGTGCCTGCTAGGTAACCTAAATAGTCCAAGTGCCCGCTAGGGAACCTACATAGTCCAAGGGCCCGCTAGGTAACCTAGATAGTCCAATTGCCCGTTAGCTAACCTAGATAGTCGAAGTGTCCGCTAGTTAACCTACATAGTCCAAGTGCCCGTTCGTTAACCTAGATAGGCCAAGTGCCTGCTAGGTAACCTACACAGTCCAAGTGCCTGCTAGGTAACCTACATAGTCCAAGTGCCCGCTAGGTAACATACATAGTCCAAGTGCCCACTATGTAACGTAAATAATCCAAATGCCCGCTAGTTAACCTAGATAATCCAAGTGCCCGCTTGTTAACCTAGATAGTCCAAGTGCCCGCTAGTAAACCTAGATAGTCTAAGGGCCCGCTAGTTAATCTACATAGTCCAGTGCCCGCTAGTTAACCTAGATAGTCCAAGTGCCCGCTAGGTAACCTAGACAGTCCAAGTGCCCGCTAGGTTACCTACATAGTCCAAGTGCCCGTTCGTTAACCTAGATAGTCCAAGTGCCCGCTAGGTTACCTAGACAGTCCAAGTGCCCGCTAGTTAACCTCCATAGTCCAAGTGCCTGCTAGGTAAACTAATAAGTCCAAGTGCCCACTAGGTAACCTAGACAGTCCAATTGCCCGCTAGTTAACCTAGACAGTCCAAGTACCCGATAGGGAACCTACATAGTCCAAGTGCTCGCTAGGCAACCTACATAGTCCAAGAGCCTGTTAGTTAACCTAGATAGTCAAAGTGCCTGTTAGGTAACCTAAATAGTCCAAGTGCCCGCTAGGGAACCTACATAGTCCAAGTGCCGCTAGGTAACCTAGATAGTCCAAGTGTCCGTTCGTTAACCTAGATAGTCCAAGTGCCCTCTAGGTAACCTAGACAGTCCAAGTGCCCGCTAGGTTACCTACATAGTCCAAGTGCACGTTCGTTAACCGAGATAGTCCAAGTGCCCACTGGTAACCTACATAATCCAAGGGCCCGCTAGGTAATCTTAATAGTCCAAGTGCCTTCTAGTTAACCTACATAGTCCAAGTGCCCGCAAGGTAACCTACATAGTCCAAGTGCCCACTAGGTAACCTAAGTAATCCTAATGCCCGCTAGGAAAACTACATTGTCCAAGTGCCCGCTAGTTAACCTAGATAGTACAAGTGCCCGCTAGTAAACCTAGATAGTACAAGGGCCCGCTAGTTAATCTAGATAGTCCAAGTGCTCGCTAGTTAACCTAGATAGTCCAAGTGCCCGCTAGTTAACCTAGATAGTTCAAGGGACCGCTAGTTAATCTAGATAGTCCAAGTGCCTGCTAGTTAACCTAGATAGTCCAAGTGCCCGCTAGTTAGCCTAGATCGTCCAAGGGCCCTCTAGTTAACCTAGATAGTCCAAGTGCCCGCTAGGGGACGTACATAGTCCCAGTGCCCGCTAGGTAACCTAGATAGTCCAAGTGCCCCCTAGGGTATGTACATAGTTCAAGTGCCCGCTAGGTAACCTAGATTGTCCAAGTGTCCGCTAGTTACCCTACATAGTCCAAGTGCCCGCTAGGTAACCTAGATAGTCCAAGGTCCTGCTAGTTAACCTACATAGTCCAATGCCCGATAGGGAACCTACATAGTCCAAGTGCCCGTAGAGGGACCTACATAGTCCAAGTGCCCGATAGGGAACCTATATATTCCAAGTGCCAGTTAGAGAACCTACATACTCCACGTGCCCATAGGGAACCTATATAGTCCAAGTGCCCGCTAGGGAACCTACATTGTCCAAGTGCCCGTTAGTTAACCTAGATAGTCAAAGTGCCTGCTAGGTAACCTAAATATTACAAGTGCTCTCTAGGGAACCTACATAGTCCAAGTGCCCGTTAGTTAACCTACATAGTCCAATTGCCCGTTAGCTAACCTAGATAGTCGAAGTGTCCGCTAGTTAACCTACATAGTCCAAGTGTCCGTTGGTTAACCTAGATAGTCCAAGTGCCCGCTAGGTAACCTAGAGTACAAGTGCTCGCTAGTTAACCTACATAGTCCAAGTGCCCGCTAGGTAACCTATATAGTCCAAGTGCCCGCTAGGTAACCTACATAGTCCAAGGTCTCACTTGTTAACTTTGATAGTCCAAGTGCCTGCTAGTTAACCTAGATCTTCCAAGTGCCCGCGAGTTAACCTAGATTGTCCAAGTGCCTGCTACTTAACCTACATAGTCCAAGGGCCCACTAGTTAACCTAGATAATCCAAGTGTCCTCTAGTTAACCTACATAGTCCAAGTACCAGCTAGTTAACCTATATACAAAGTGCCCGCTACGTAACCTAGATAGTCCAAGGGCACGCTAGTTAACCTACATAGTCCAAGTGCCCGCTAGGCAACCTAGATAGTCCAAGTGCCCACTAAGGAACCTACATAGTCCAAGTGCACGCTAGTTAAAATAGACAGTCCCAGTGCCCGCTAGGGAACTTACATAGTCCAAGTTCCCGCTTGGTAACCTAAATAGTCCAAATGCCCGCTAGGGAAACTACATAGTCCAAGTGCCCACTAGTTAACCTAGATAGTCCAAGTGCCTGCTAGTAAACCTACATAATCCATGGGCCCGCTAGTTAACCTACATAGTGCAAGGGCCCGCTAGTTAACCTAGATCGTGCAAGTGTCCGCTAGTTAACCTACATAGTCCACGTGCCCGGTAGGTAACCTAGATAGTCCTAGTGCCCGTTAGTTAACCTAGATGGTCCAAGGGCCCACTAGGGGACGTACATAGTCCAAGTGCCCGCTAGTTAACCTACATAGTCCAAGGTCCGCTAGTTAACCTAGATAGTCCAAGTGCCCGCTACTTAACCTACATAGTACAAGGGCCCGCTAGTTGACCTTGATAGTCCAAGTTCCCGCTAGTTAACGTAGATAGTCAAAGTGCCCGCTAATTAACCTAAGTAGTACAAATGTCCGATAGGGATCCTTCATAGTCCAAGTGCCCGCTACGTAACCTACATATCCAAGTGCCCGTTCATTAACCTAGATAGTCAAAGTGCCCGCTAGGTAACCTAGACAGTCCAAGTGCCCGCTAGGTTACCTACATAGTCCAAGTGCCCGTTCGTTAACCTAGATAGTCCAAGTGCCCGCTAGTTAACCTAGATCGTCCAAGGGCCCTCTAGTTAACCTAGATAGTCCAAGTGCCCGCTAGGGAACGTACATAGTCCAAGTGCCCGCTAGGTAACCTAGATAGTCCAAGTGCCCATTAGGGTATGTACATAGTTCAAGTGCCCGCTAGGTAACCTAGATTGTCCAAGTGTCCGCTAGTTACCCTACATAGTCCAAGTGCCCGCTTGGTAACCTAGATAGTCCAAAGTCCTGCTAGTTAACCTACATAGTCCAATGCCCGATAGGGAACCTACATAGTCCAAGTGCCCGCTGAGGAACCTACATAGTCCAAGTGCCCGATAGGGAACCTATATATTCCAAGTGCCAGTTAGGGAACCTACATACTCCACGTGCCCATAGGGAACCTATATAGTCCAAGTGCCCTCTGGGGAACCTACATAGTCCAAGTGCCCGTTAGTTAACCTAGATAGTCAAAGTGCCTGCTAGGTAACCTAAATATTCCAAGTGCTCTCTAGGGAACCTACATAGTCCAAGTGCCCGTTAGTTAACCTAGATAGTCAAAGTGCCTGCTAGGTAACCTAAATAGTCCAAGTGCTCTCTAGGGAACCTACATAGTCCAAGTGCCCGTTAGTTAACCTAGATAGTCCAATTGCCCGTTAGCTAACCTAGATAGTCGAAGTGTCCGCTAGTTAACCTACATAGTCCAAGTGTCCGTTGGTTAACCTAGATAGTCCAAGTGCCCGCTAGGTAAACTAGAGTCCAAGTGCTCGCTAGTTAACCTACATAGTCCAAGGTCTCACTTGTTAACTTTGATAGTCCAAGTGCCTGCTAGTTAACCTAGATCTTCCAAGTGCCTGCGAGTTAACCTAGATTGTCCAAGTGCCTGCTACTTAACCTACATAGTCCAAGGGCCCACTAGTTAACCTAGATAATCCAAGTGTCCTCTAGTTAACCTACATAGTCCAAGTACCAGCTAGTTAACCTATATACAAAGTGCCCGCTACGTAACCTAGATAGTCCAAGGGCACGCTAGTTAACCTACATAGTCCAAGTGCCCGCTAGGCAACCTAGATAGTCCAAGTGCCCACTAAGGAACCTACATAGTCCAAGTGCACGCTAGTTAACCTAGACAGTCCCAGTGCCCGCTAGGGAACTTACATAGTCCAAGTTCCCGCTTGGTAACCTAAATAGTCCAAATGCCCGCTAGGGAAACTACATAGTCCAAGTGCCCACTAGTTAACCTAGATAGTCCAAGTGCCTGCTAGTAAACCTACATAATCCATGGGCCCGCTAGTTAACCTACATAGTGCAAGGCCCCGCTAGTTAACCTAGATCGTGCAAGTGTCCGCTAGTTAACCTACATAGTCCACGTGCCCGGTAGGTAACCTAGATAGTCCTAGTGCCCGTTAGTTAACCTAGATGGTCCAAGGGCCCACTAGGGGACGTACATAGTCCAAGTGCCCGCTAGTTAACCTACATAGTCCAAGGTCCGCTAGTTAACCTAGATAGTCCAAGTGCCCGCTACTTAAACTACATAGTACAAGGGCCCGCTAGTTGACCTTGATAGTCCAAGTTCCCGCTAGTTAACGTAGATAGTCAAAGTGCCCGCTAATTAACCTAAGTAGTACAAATGTCCGATAGGGATCCTACATAGCCCAAGTGCCCGCTACGTAACCTACATATCCAAGTGCCCGTTCGTTAACCTAGATAGTCAAAGTGCCCGCTAGGTAACCTAGACAGTCCAAGTGCCCGCTAGGTTACCTACATAGTCCAAGTGCCCGTTCGTTAACCTAGATAGTCCAAGTGCCCGCTAGTTAACCTAGATCGTCCAAGGGCCCTCTAGTTAACCTAGATAGTCCAAGTGCCCGCTAGGTAACCTAGATAGTCCAAGTGCCCATTAGGGTATGTACATAGTTCAAGTGCCCGCTAGGTAACCTAGATTGTCCAAGTGTCCGCTAGTTACCCTACATAGTCCAAGTGCCCGCTTGGTAACCTAGATAGTCCAAAGTCCTGCTAGTTAACCTACATAGTCCAATGCCCGATAGGGAACCTACATAGTCCAAGTGCCCGCTGAGGAACCTACATAGTCCAAGTGCCCGATAGGGAACCTATATATTCCAAGTGCCAGTTAGGGAACCTACATACTCCACGTGCCCATAGGTAACCTAGATAATCCTAGTGCCCGTTAGTTAACCTAGATGGTCCAAGGGCCCACTAGGGGACGTACATAGTCCAAGTGCCCGCTAGTTAACCTACATAGTCCAAGGTCCGCTAGTTAACCTAGATAGTCCAAGTGCCCGCTACTTAACCTACATAGTACAAGGGCCCGCTAGTTGACCTTGATAGTCCAAGTTCCCGCTAGTTAACGTAGATAGACAAAGTGCCCGCTAATTAACCTAAGTAGTACAAATGTCCGATAGGGATCCTACATAGTCCAAGTGTCCGCTACGTAACCTACATATCCAAGTGCCCGTTCGTTAACCTAGATAGTCAAAGTGCCCGCTAGGTAACCTAGACAGTCCAAGTGCCCTCTAGGTTACCTACATAGTCCAAGTGCCCGTTCGTTAACCTAGATAGTCCAAGTGCCCGCTAGTTAACCTAGATCGTCCAAGGGCCCTCTAGTTAACCTAGATAGTCCAAGTGCCCGCTAGGTAACCTAGATAGTCCAAGTGCCCATTAGGGTATGTACATAGTTCAAGTGCCCGCTAGGTAACCTAGATTGTCCAAGTGTCCGCTAGTTACCCTACATAGTCCAAGTGCCCGCTTGGTAACCTAGATAGTCCAAAGTCCTGCTAGTTAACCTACATAGTCCAATGCCCGATAGGGAACCTACATAGTCCAAGTGCCCGCTGAGGAACCTACATAGTCCAAGTGCCCGATAGGGAACCTATATATTCCAAGTGCCAGTTAGGGAACCTACATACTCCACGTGCCCATAGGGAACCTATACAGTCCAAGTGCCCGCTGGGGAACCTACATAGTCCAAGTGCCCGTTAGTTAACCTAGATAGTCAAAGTGCCTGCTAGGTAACCTAAATATTCCAAGTGCTCTCTAGGGAACCTACATAGTCCAAGTGCCCGTTAGTTAACCTAGATAGTCCAATTGCCCGTTAGCTAACCTAGATAGTCGAAGTGTCCGCTAGTTAACCTACATAGTCCAAGTGTCCGTTGGTTAACCTAGATAGTCCAAGTGCCCGCTAGGTAACCTAGAGTCCAAGTGCTCGCTAGTTAACCTACATAGTCCAAGTGCCCGCTAGGTAACCTATATAGTTCAAGTGCCCGCTAGGTAACCTACATAGTCCCAGGTCTCACTTGTTAACTTTGATAGTCCAAGTGCCTGCTAGTTAACCTAGATCTTCCAAGTGCCCGCGAGTTAACCTAGATTGTCCAAGTGCCTGCTGCTTAACCTACATAGTCCAAGGGCCCACTAGTTAACCTAGATAATCCAAGTGTCCTCTAGTTAACCTACATAGTCCAAGTACCAGCAAGTTAACCTATATACAAAGTACCCGCTACGTAACCTAGATATTCCAAGGGCACGCTAGTTAACCTACATAGTCCAAGTGCCCGCTAGGCAACCTAGATAGTCCAAGTGCCCACTAAGGAACCTACATAGTCCAAGTGCACGCTAGTTAACCTAGACAGTCCCAGTGCCCGCTAGGGAACTTACATAGTCCACGTTCCCGCTTGGTAACCTAAATTGTCCATATGCCCGCTAGGGAAACTACATAGTCCAAGTGCCCACTAGTTAACCTAGATAGTCCAAGTGCCTGCTAGTAAACCTACATAATCCATGGGCCCGCTAGTTAACCTACATAGTGCAAGGGCCCGCTAGTTAACCTAGATCGTGCAAGTGTCCGCTAGTTAACCTACATAGTCCACGTGCCCGGTAGGTAACCTAGATAGTCCTAGTGCCCGTTAGTTAACCTAGATGGTCCAAGGGCCCACTAGGGGACGTACATAGTCCAAGTGCCCGCTAGTTAACCTACATAGTCCAAGGTCCGCTAGTTAACCTAGATAGTCCAAGTGCCCGCTAGTTAACCTACATAGTACAAGGGCCCGCTAGTTGACCTTGATAGTCCAAGTTCCCGCTAGTTAACCTAGATAGTCAAAGTGCCCGCTAATTAACCTAAGTAGTACAAATGTCCGATAGGGATCCTACATAGTCAAAGTGCCCGCTAGTTAACCTACATAGTCCAAGTCCCCACTAGGTAACCTAGGCAGTCCAAGTGACCATTATGTTACCTACATAGTCCAAGTGCCCGTCCGTTAACCTACATAGTCCAAGTGCCCGCTAGGTAACTTAGATATCCCAAGTACCCGCTAGGGAACGTACATAGTCCAAGTGCCTTCTAGGTAACCTAGATAGTCCAAGTGCCTGCTAGTTAACCTACATACTCCAAGTGCCTGCTAGGTAAACTACATAGTCCAAGTGCCCATTAGGTAACCTAGACAGTCCAATTGCCCGCTAGTTAAGCTAGACAGTCCAAGTACCCGATAGGGAACCTACATAGTCCAAGTGCCCGCTGGGAACCTACATAGTCCAAGTGCTCGCTAGTCAACCTACATAGTCCAAGTGCCCGTTAGTTAACCTAGATAGTCAAAGTGCCTTCTAGGTAACCTAAATAGTCCAAGTGCCTGCTAGGGAACCTACATTGTCCAAGTGCCCGCTAGGTAACCTAGATAGTCAACGTGCCTGCTAGGTAAAATAAATAGTCCAAGTGCCCGCTAGGGAACCTACATAGTTCAAGGGCCCGCTAGGCAACCTAGATAGTCCAATTGACCGTTAGCTAACCTAGATAGTCGAAGTGTCCGCTGGTTAACCTACATAATCCAAATGCCCGCTAGTTAACCTAGGTAGTCCAAGTGGCCGCTTGTTAACCTAGATAGTCCAAGTGCCCGCTAATAAACCTAGATAGTCCAAGGGCCCGCTAGTTAACCTACATAGTCCAAGTGCCCGTTCGTTAACCTAGATAGGCCGAGTGCCCACTAGGTAACCTAGACAGTCCAAGTGCCCACTAGGTTACCTACATAGTCCAAGTGCACGTTCATTAACCTAGATAGTCCAAGTGCCCGCTGGTAATCTACATAGTCCAAGGGCCCGCTAGGTAACCTTGATAGTCCAAGCGCCTTCTAGTTAACCTACATAGTCCAAGTGCCCGCTAGGTTACCTACATAGTCCAAGTGCACGTTCATTAACCTAGATAGTCCAAGTGCCCACTAGGGGACGTACATAGTCCAAGTGCCCGCGAGGTAACCTTGATAGTCCAAGTGCGCGCTAGGGTATGTACATAGTCTGAGTGCTGGCTAGGAAACCTAGATAATCCAAGTGCCCGCTAGTTAACCTACATAGTCCAAGGGCCCGCAAGTTAACCTACATAGTCCAAGGTCCGCTATTTAACCTAGATAGTCCAAGTGCCCGCTAGTTAACCTACGTAGTACAAGGGCCCGCTACTTGACCTAGATAGTCCAAGTGCCCGCTAGTTAATCTAAGTAGTCCAAATGTCCGATAGGGATCCTACATAGTCCAAGTGCCCGCTACGTAACCTACATATCCAAGTGCCCGTTCGTTAACCTAGATAGTCAAACTGCCCGCTAGGTAACCTAGACAGTCCAAGTGCCCGCTAGGTTACCTACATAGTCCAAGTGCCCGTTCGTTAACCTAGATAGTCCAAGTGCCCGCTAGTTAACCTAGATCGTCCAAGGGCCCTCTAGTTAACCTAGATAGTCCAAGTGCCCGCTAGGGGACGTACATAGTCCAAGTGCCCGCTAGGTAACCTAGATAGTCCAAGTGCCCCCTAGTGTATGTACATAGTTCAAGTGCCCGCTAGGTAACCTAGATTGTCCAAGTGTCCGCTAGTTACCCTACATAGTCCAAGTGCCCGCTAGGTAACCTAGATAGTCCAAGGTCCTGCTAGTTAACCTACATAGTCCAATGCCCGATAGGGAACCTACATAGTCCAAGTGCCCGCTGAGGAACCTATATAGTCCAAGTGCCCGATAGGGAACCTATATATTCCAAGTGCCAGTTAGGGAACCTACATACTCCACGTGCCCATAGGGAACCTATATAGTCCAAGTGCCCGCTGGGGAACCTACATAGTCCAAGTGCCCGTTAGTTAACCTAGATAGTCAAAGTGCCTGCTAGGTAACCTAAATATTCCAAGTGCTCTCTAGGGAACCTACATAGTCCAAGTGCCCGTTAGTTAACCTAGATAGTCCAATTGCCCGTTAGCTAACCTAGATAGTCGAAGTGTCCGCTAGTTAACCTACATAGTCCAAGTGTCCGTTGGTTAACCTAGATAGTCCAAGTGCCCGCTAGGTAACCTAGAGTCCAAGTGCTCGCTAGTTAACCTACATAGTCCAAGTGCCCGCTAGGTAACCTATATAGTCCAAGTGCCCGCTAGGTAACCTACATAGTCCAAGGTCTCACTTGTTAACTTTGATAGTCCAAGTGCCTGCTAGTTAACCTAGATCTTCCAAGTGCCCGCGAGTTAACCTAGATTGTCCAAGTGCCTGCTACTTAACCTACATAGTCCAAGGGCCCACTACTTAACCGAGATAATCCAAGTGTCCTCTAGTTAACCTACATAGTCCAAGTAACAGCAAGTTAACCTATATACAAAGAACCCGCTACGTAACCTAGATAGTCCAAGGGCACGCTAGTTAACCTACATAGTCCAAGTGCCCGCCAGGCAACCTAGATAGTCCAAGTGCCCACTAAGGAACCTACATAGTCCAAGTGCACGCTAGTTAACCTAGACAGTCCCAGTGCCCGCTAGGGAACTTACATAGTCCAAGTTCCCCCTTGGTAACCTAAATTGTCCAAATGCCCGCTAGGGAAACTACATAGTCCAAGTGCCCGCTAGTTAACCTAGACAGTCCCAGTGCCCGCTAGGGAACTTACATAGTCCAAGTTCCCGCTTGGTAACCTAAATTGTCCAAATGCCCGCTAGGCAACCTAGATAGTCCAAGTGCCCACTAAGGAACCTACATAGTCCAAGTGCACGCTAGTTAACCTAGACAGTCCCAGTGCCCGCTAGGGAACTTACATAGTCCAAGTTCCCGCTTGGTAACCTAAATTGTCCAAATGCCCGCTAGGGAAACTACATAGTCCAAGTGCCCACTAGTTAACCTAGATAGTCCAAGTGCCTGCTAGTAAACCTACATAATCCATGGGCCCGCTAGTTAACCTACATAGTGCAAGGGCCCGCTAGTTAACCTAGATCGTGCAAGTGTCCGCTAGTTAACCTACATAGTCCATGTGCCCGGTAGGTAACCTAGATAGTCCTAGTGCCCGTTAGTTAACCTAGATGGTCCAAGGGCCCACTAGGGGACGTACATAGTCCAAGTGCCCGCTAGTTAACCTACATAGTCCAAGGTCCGCTAGTTAACCTAGATAGTCCAAGTGCCCGCTAGTTAACCTACATAGTACAAGGGCCCGCTAGTTGACCTTGATAGTCCAAGTTCCCGCTAGTTAACGTAGATAGTCAAAGTGCCCGCTAATTAACCTAAGTAGTACAAATGTCCGATAGGGATCCTACATAGTCAAAGTGCCCGCTAGTTAACCTACATAGTCCAAGTCCCCGCTAGGTAACCTAGGCAGTCCAAGTGACCATTATGTTACCTACATAGTCCAAGTGCCCGTCCGTTAACCTACATAGTCCAAGTGCCCGCTAGGTAACTTAGATAGCCCAAGTACCCGCTAGAGAACGTACATAGTCCAAGTGCCTTCTAGGTAACCTAGATAGTCCAAGTGCCTGCTAGTTAACCTACATACTCCAAGTGCCTGCTAGGTAAACTACATAGTCCAAGTGCCCATTAGGTAACCTAGACAGTCCAATTGCCCGCTAGTTAAGCTAGACAGTCCAAGTACCCGATAGGGAACCTACATAGTCCAAGTGCCCGCTGGGAACCTACATAGTCCATGTGCTCGCAAGTCAACCTACATAGTCCAAGTGCCCGTTAGTTAACCTAGATAGTCAAAGTGCCTGCTAGGTAACCTAAATAGTCCAAGTGCCTGCTAGGTAACCTACATAGTCCAAGTGCCCGCTAGGTTATCTAGATAGTCCAATTGCCCGTTAGCTAACCTAGATAGTCGAAGTGTCCGCTAGTTAACCTACATAGTCCAAGTGCCCGTTCGTTAACCTAGATAGGCCAAGTGCCCGCTAGGTAACCTAGACAGTCCAAGTGCCCGCTAGGTAACCTTGATAGTCCAAGTGCCTTATAGTTAACCTACATAGTCCAAGTGCCCGCTAGGTAACATACATAGTCCAAGTGCCCACTATGTAACCTAAATAATCCAAATGCCCGCTTGTTAACCTAGATAGTCCAAGTGCCCGCTAGTAAACCTAGATAGTCCAAGGGCCCGCTAGTTAATCTACATAGTCCAGTGCCCGCTAGTTAACCTAGATAGTCCAAGTGCCCGCTAGTTAACCTAGATAGTCCAAGGGCCCGCAAGTTAATCTAGATAGTCCAAGTGCCCACTAGTTAACCTAGATAGTCCAAGTGCCCGCTAGTTAACCTAGATCGTCCAAGTGCCCGCTGGTTAACCTAGATAATCCAAGTGCCCGATAGTTAACCTACATAGTCCAAGGGCCCAATAGTTAACCTAGATTGTCCTAGTGCCCGCTTGGGGACATACATAGTCCAAGTGCCCCCTAGGGAATCTACATAGTCCAAGTGCTCGCTAAGCAACCTACATAGTCCAAGTGCCCGTTAGCTAACCTAGATAGTCAAAGTGCCTGCTAGGTAACCTAAATAGTCCAAGTGCCCGCTAGGGAACCTACATAGTCGAAGTGCCCACTAGGTAACCTCGATAGTCCAATTGCCCGTTAGCTAACCTAGATAGTCGAAGTGTCCGCTAGTTAACCTACATAATCCAAATGCCCGCTAGTTAACCTAGATAGTCCAAGTGCCCGCTTGTTAACCTAGATAGTACAAGTGCCCGCTAGTAAACCTAGATAGTCCAAGGGCCGCTAGTTAACCTACATAGTCCAAGTGTCCGTTCGTTAACCTAGATAGGCCAAGTGCCCACTAGGTAACCTAGACAGTCCAAGTGCCCACTAGGTTACCTACATAGTCCAAGTGCACGTTCATTAACCTAGATAGTCCAAGTGCCCGCTGGTAATCTACATAGTCCAAGGGCCCGCTAGGTAACTTTGATAGTCCAAGCGCCTTCTAGTTAACCTACATAGGCCAAGTGCCCGCTAGGTAACCTACATAGTCCAAGTGCCCGTTAGTTAACCTAGATAGTCCATGTGTCCACTAGGGGACGTACATAGTCCATGTGCCCGCTAGGTAACCTTGATAGTCCAAGTGTGCGCTAGGGTATGTACATAGTCCGAGTGCTGGCTAGGAAACCTAGATAATCCAAGTGCCCGCTAGTTAACCTACATAGTCCAAGGGCCCGCAAGTTAACCTACATAGTCCAAGGTCCGTTATTTAACCTAGACAGTCCAATTGCCCGCTAGTTAACCTAGAGAGTCCAAGTATCCGATAGGGAACCTACATAGTCCAAGTGCTCGCTATGGAACCTATATAGTCCAAGTGCTCGCTAGGCAACCTACATAGTCTAAGTGCCTGTTAGTTAACCTAGATAGTCAAAGTGCCTGCTAGGTAAACTACATAGTCCAAGTGCCCGCTAGGGAACCCACATAGTCCAAGTGTCCGCTGAGTAACCTAGATAGTCCAATTGCCCGTTAGCTAACCTAGATAGTCGAAGTGTCCGCTAGTTAACCTACATAGTCCAAGTGTCCGTTCGTTAACCTAGATAGGCCAAGTGCCCTCTAGGTAACCTAGACAGTCCAAGTGCCCGCTAGGTTACCTACATAGTCCAAGTGCACGTTCGTTAACCTAGATAGTCCAAGTGCCCGCTGGTAACCTACATAATCCAAGGGCCCGCTAGGTAATCTTGATAGTCCAAGTGCCTTCCAGTTAACCTACATAGTCCAAGTGCCCGCTAGGTAACCTACATAGTCCAAGTGCCCACTAGGTAACCTAAGTAATCCTAATGCCCGCTAGGAAAACTACATAGTCCAAGTGCCCGCTAGTTAACCTAGATAGTCCAAGTGCCCGCTAGTAAACCTAGATAGTCCAAGTGCCCGCTAGTTAATCTAGATAGTCCAAGTGCCCGCTAGTTAATCTAGATAGTCCAAGTGCCCGCTAGTTAACCTAGATAGTCCAAGGGACCGCTAGTTAATCTAGATAGTCCAAGTGCCCGCTAGTTAACCTAGATAGTCCAAGTGCCCGCTAGTTAACCTAGATCGTCCAAGGGCCCTCTAGTTAACCTATATAGTCCAAGTGCCCGCTAGGGGACGTACATAGTCCAAGTGCCCTCTAGGTAACCTACATAGTCCAATGCCCGTTAGTTAACCTAGATAGTCCAAGTGCCCACTAGGGGACGTACATAGTCCAAGTGCCCGCTAGGTAACCTTGATAGTCCAAGTGCGCGCTAGGGTATGTACATAGTCCGAGTGCTGGCTAGGAAACCTAGATAATCCAAGTGCCCACTAGTTAACCTACATAGTCCAAGGGCCCGCAAGTTAACCTACATAGTCCTAGGTCCGCTATTTAACCTATATAGTCCAAGTGCCCGCTAGTTAACCTAAGTAGTCCAAATGTCCGATAGGGATCCTACATAGTCCAAGTGCCCGCTACGTAACCTACATATCCAAGTGCCCGTTCGTTAACCTAGATAGTCCAAGTGCCCGCTAGGTAACCTAGACAGTCCAAGTGCCCGCTAGGTAACCTACATAGTCCAAGTGCCCGTTCGTTAACCTAGATAGTCCAAGTGCACGCTAGGTTACCTAGACAGTCCAAGTGCCCGCTAGTTAACCTCCATAGTCCAAGTGCCTGCTAGGTAAACTACACAGTCCAAGTGCCCACTAGGTAACCTAGACAGTCCAATTGCCTGCTAGTTTACCTAGACAGTCCAAGTACCCGATAGGGAACCTACATAGTCCAAGTGCTCGCTAGGGAACCTATATAGTCCAAGAGCTCGCTAGGCAACCTACATAGTCAAAGTGCCTGTTAGTTAACCTAGATAGTCAAAGTGCCTGCTAGGTAACCTAAATAGTCCAAGTGCCCGCTAGGGAACCTACATAGTCCAAGTGTCCGCTAGGTAACCTAGATAGTCCAATTGCCCGTTAGCTAACCTAGATAGTCGAACTGTCCGCTAGTTAACCTACATAGTCCAAGTTTCCGTTCATTAACCTAGATAGGCCAAGTGCCCTCTAGGTAACCTAGACAGTCCAAGTGCCCGCTGGGTTACCTACATAATCCAAGTGCACGTTCGTTAACCTAGATAGTCCAAGTGCCCGCTGGCAACCTACATAATCCAAGGGCCCGCTAGGTAATCTTGATAGTCCAAGTGCCTTCTAGTTAACCTATATAGTCCAAGTGCCCGCTAGGTAACCTACATAGTCCAAGTGCCCACTAGGTAACCTAAGTAATCCTAATGCCCGCTAGGAAAACTACATAGTCCAAGTGCCCGCTAGGTAACCTTGATAGTCCAAGTGCCTTCTAGTTAACCTACATAGTCCAAGTGCCCTCTAGGTAACATACATAGTCCAAGTCCCCACTATGTAACCTAAATAATCCAAATGCCCGCTAGTTAACCTACATAGTCCAAGTGTCCGTTCGTTAACCTAGATAGGCCAAGTGCCCTCTAGGTAACCTAGACAGTCCAAGTGCCCGCTAGGTTACCTACATAGTCCAAGTGCACGTTCGTTAACCTAGATAGTCCAAGTGCCCGCTGGTCACGTACATAATCCAAGGGCCCGCTAGGTATTCTTGATAGTCCAAGTGCCTTCTAGTTAACCTACATAGTCCAAGTGCCCGCTAGGTAACCTACATAGTCCAAGTGCCCACTAGGTAACCTAAGTAATCCTAATGCCCGCTAGGAAAACTACATAGTCCAAGTGCCCGCTAGTTAACCTAGACAGTCCAAGTGCCCGCTAGTAAACCTAGATAGTTCAAGGGCCCGCTAGTTAATCTAGATAGTCCAAGTGCCCGCTAGTTAACCTAGATAGTCCAAGTGCCCGCTAGTTAACCTAGATAGTCCAAGTGCCCGCTAGTTAACCTAGATAGTCAAAGTGCCTGCTAGGTAAACTACATAGTCCAAGTGCCCGCTAGGGAACCCACATAGTCCAAGTGTCCGCTGGGTAACCTAGATAGTCCAATTGCCCGTTAGCTAACCTAGATAGTCGAAGTGTCCGCTAGTTAACCTATATAGTCCAAGTGTCCGTTCGTTAACCTAGATAGGCCAAGTGCCCTCTAGGTAACCTAGACAGTCCAAGTGCCGGCTAGGTTATCTACATAGTCCAAGTGCACGTTCGTTAACCTAGATAG
The DNA here is from genome assembly GCF_050624435.1 of Tenrec ecaudatus. NCBI lineage: Eukaryota > Metazoa > Chordata > Mammalia > Afrosoricida > Tenrecidae > Tenrec > Tenrec ecaudatus. The sequence continues at coordinate 1,149,641 of NW_027457550.1, read as the reverse complement.
TCCAAGTGCCCGCTGGTAACCTACATAATCCAAGGGCCCGCTAGGTAATCTTGATAGTCCAAGTGCTTTCTAGTTAACCTACATAGTCCAAGTGCCCGCTAGGTAACCTACATAGTCCAAGTGCCCACTAGGTAACCTAAGTAATCCTAATGCCCGCTAGGAAAACTACATAGTCCAAGTGCCCGCTAGTAAACCTAGATAGTCCAAGGGCCCGCTAGTTAATCTAGATAGTCCAAGTGCCCGCTAGTTAACCCAGATAGTCCAAGTGCCCGCTAGTTAACCTAGATAGTCCAAGGGACCGCTAGTTAATCTAGATAGTCCAAGTGCCCGCTAGTTACCCTAGATAGTCCAAGTGCCCGCTAGTTAACCTAGATCGTCCAAGGGCCCTCCAGTTAACCTAGATAGTCCAAGTGCCCGCTAAGGGACGTACATAGTCCAAGTGCCCTCTAGGTAACCTACATAGTCCAATGCCCGTTAGTTAACCTAGATAGTCCAAGTGCCCACTAGGGGACGTACATAGTCCAAGTGCCCGCTAGGTAACCTACATAGTCAAGTGCCCACTAGGTAACCTAAGTAATCCTAATGCCCGCTAGGAAAACTACATAGTCCAAGTGCCCGCTAGGTAACCTAGACAGTCCAAGTGCCCGCTAGGTAACATACATAGTCCAAGTGCCCACTATGTAACCTAAATAATCCAAATGCCCGCTAGTTAACCTACATAGTGCAAGTGTCCGCTAGTTAACCTACATATTCCATGTGCCCGCTAGTTAACATAGATAGTCCAAGTGCCCCTAGGGAACGTACATAGTCCAAGTGCCCGCTAGGTAACCTAGATAGTGCAAGTGTCCGCTAGTTAACCTAGATAGTTCAAGTACCCGCTAGGTAACCTAGATCGTCCAAGGGCCCCCTAGTTAGCCTACATAGTCCAAGTGCCCGCTAGGTAACCTAGATAGTCCAAGTGCCCTTTCGGTAACCTAGATAGTCCAAGTGCCCGCTATTAAACCTACATAGTCCATGCGCCCGCTAGTTAACCTACATAGTGCAAGTGTCCGCTAGTTAACCTACATATTCCATGTGCCCGCTAGTTAACCTACATAATCTAAGTGCCCGTTAGCTAACCTAGATAGTCCAAGGGACCGCTAGTTGACCTACATAGTCCAAGTGCCAGCTAGGTAACCTAGATAGTACAAGTGCCCGCAAGGGAACCTAGATAGTCCAAGTGCCTGTTAGCTAACCTAGATAGTCCAATTGGCGCCTAGGTAACCTACAGAGTCCAAGTGCCAGCTAGGTAACCTAGATAATCCAAGTGCCCGCTAGGTAACCTAGAGAGTCCATGTGCCCGCTAGTTAACCTACGTAGTCCAAGTGCCCGATAGGGAACCTACATAATCCAAGTGCCCGCTAGGCAACTTACATAGTCCAAGTGCCCCTTAGTTAACCTAGATAGTCAAAGTGCCTGCTAGGTAACCTAGATAGTCCAAGTGCCCGCTAGGTAACCTACATAGTCCAAGTGCCCGTTAGGTAACCTAAATAGTCCAAATGCCCGCTAGGGAAACTACACAGTCCAAGTGCCCGCTAGTTAACCTAGATCGTCCAAGTGCCTGCTAGTAAACCTACATAATCCATGGGACCGCTAGTTAACCTACATAGTGCAAGGGCCCGCTAGTTAACCTAGATCGTGCAAGTGTCCACTAGTTAACCTATATAGTCCAAGTGCCCGCTAGTTAACCTGTATACCAAGTGCCCGCTACGTAACCTAGAATGTCCAAGGGCACGCTAGTTAACCTACATAGTACAAGTGAACGCTAGGGAGCCTAGATAGTCCAAGTGCCTGCTCTGGAAACTACATAGTCCAAGTGCCTGCTAGGGAACCTACATAGTCCAAGTGCCCGCTCTGGAACATACATAGTCCAAGTGCCCGCTAGGGTATCTACATATTCCAAGGGCCCGCTAGTTAACCTACGTATTCCAAGTACACGCTAGTTAACGTAGATCTTCCAAGTGCCCGTTAGTTAACCTACATAGATCAAGGGCCCGCTAGTAAACCTACATAGTCCAAGGGCCCGCTAGTTAACCTACATCGTCCATGGGCCCGCTAGTTAACCTAGATAGTCCAAGTGCCCGCTAGTTAACCTACACAGTCCATTGCCCGCTAGGTAACCTAGACAGTTGAAGTGACCACTAGGTTACCTACATAGTCTAAGTGCCTGTTCGTTAACCTCATAGTCCAAGTGCCCGCTAGGTAACCTATATAGTCCAAATGCCCGCTAGTGATCCTAATATTCCAAGTGCCCGCTAGTTAACATAGATAGTCCAAGTGCTCGCTAGGGAACGTACATAGTGCAAGTGCCCGCTAGGTAACCTAGATAGTGCAAGTGCCCGCTAGTTATCCTAGATAGTTCTAGTACCCGCTAGGTAACCTAGATCGTCCAAGGGCCCCCTAGTTAGCCTACATAGTCCAAGTGCCCGCTAGGTAACCTAGATAGTCCAAGTGACCGCTAGTTAACCTACATAGTCCAAGTGCTCGCTAAGTAACCTAGATAGTCAAAGTGCCCCTTAGGTAACCTAGATAGTCCAAGTGCCCGTTACCTAACCTAGATAGTCCAAGTGCCCGTTAGGCAACATACACAGTCCAAGTGCCCGTTCGTTAACCTAGAAGTCCAAGTGCCCGCTATGTAACCTAGACAGTCCAAGTGCCCGCTAGGTTACCTGCATAGTCCAAGTGCCCGTTCGTTAACCTAGATAGTCCAAGTGCCCGCTAGAGAACCTATATAATCCAAGTGCTATCTAGGTAACCTAGATAGTCCAAGGGCCCGCTAGTTAACCTACATAATCCAAGGGCTCGCTTGTTAACTTTGATAGTCCAAGTGCCCGTTAACTAACCTAGATAGTCCAAGAGCCCGCTAGGTAACCTAGACTGTCCAAGTGCCCGCTAGGTTACCTACATAGTATAAGTGCCCGTTCCTTAACCTAGATAGTCCAAGTGCCCGCTAGAAAACCTACATAGTCCAAGGGCCCACTAGTTAACCTAGATCGTCCATGTGTCCTCTAGTTAACCTACATAGTCCAAGTGCACGCTAGATAACCTACATAGTGTAAGTGTCCGCCAGATAACCTACATAGTCCAAGTGCCAGTTAGGTAACCTAGATAGTCCAAGTCCCCGCTAGGTAACCTACATAGTGCAAGTGTCCGCTACTTAACCTACGTAGTCCAAGGGCCCAGTAGTTAACCTACATAGTCCAAGTGCCCGGTAGTTAACTTACATAGTTCAAGTGTCCGTAGGGAACATACATAGTCCATGTGCCCGCTAGGGAACATTCATAGTCCAAGTGCCCGCTAGGGAACCTACGTAGTCCAAGTGCCCGCTAGGGAATCTACATAGTCCAAGAGCCCGCTAGTTAACGTAGATAGTCCAAGTGCCGCTAGTTAATCTACATAGTCTAAGTGCTCGCTAAGGAACCTACATAGTCCAAGTGCCCGCTCTGGTACCTACAAAGTCCAAGTGCCTGCTAGGGAACCTACATAGTCCAAGTGCCCGCTCTGGAACATACATAGTCCAAGTGCCCGCTACTGAATCTACATAGTCCAAGGGCCCGCTAGTTAACGTAGATAGTCCAAGTACCCGCTAGTTAACCTAGATAGACCAAGTACCCGCTAGGGAACGTACCTTGTCCAAGTGCCCGATAGGGAACCTACATAGTCCAAGTGCCCGCTAGTTAACATAGGTAGTCCAAGTGCCCGCTAGGAAACGTACGTAGTCCAAGTGCCCGCTAGTTAACGTACATAGTCCAAGTGCCTGCTAGGTAACGTAGATAGTCCAAGTGCCCACTAGGGAACTTACATAGTCCAAGGGCCCGCTAGGGAACCTACATAGTCCAAGTGCCTGTTAGCTAACATAGATAGTCCCAGTGCCCGCTAGGTAATCTAGATAGTCCAACAGCCCGGTATGTAACCTACATACGCCAAGTACCCGCTAGATAACGGAGATAGTTCAAGTGCCAGCTAGGTAACCTAGATAGTCCAAGTGCCCGCTAGATAACCTACAAAGTCTAATTGCCCGCTCAGTAATCTATATAGTCCAAATGCCCGCTGGGAGCCTACATAATCCAAATGCCCGCTACGTAACCTAGATAGTCCAAGGGCCTGCTAGGTAACCTACATAGTCCTAGTGCCCCTAGTTAACCTACATTCTCCAAGTGCCTGATAGGTAACCTACATAGTCCTAGTGCCCCTAGTTAACCTACATTCTCCAAGTGCCCGCTAGGTAACCTACATAGTCCAAATACCCTCTAGTTAACCTACATAGTTCAAGTGCCCGATAGGGAAACTACATAATCCAAGTGCCCGCTAGGGAACCTACATAGTCCACATGCCAGTTAGGTAAACTAGATAGTCCAAATGCCCGCCAGGAAACCCACATAGTCCAAGTGCCCGCTAGGGAACTTACATAGTACAAGGGCCCGCTAGGGAACCTACATAGTCCAAGTGCCCGTTCGTTAACCTACATAGTCCAAGTGCCCACTAGGAAACCTACATAGTCCAAGTGCCCGTTCGTTAACCTAGATAGTCCAAGTGCCCGCTAGGTAACCTAGATAGGCCAAGTGCCCGCTAGGTAACCTATATACTCCAAGTTCCCGCTATGTAACCTAGATAATCAAAGTGCCCGTAAGGTAACCTAGATAGTCCTAGTGCCCGCTAGGTAACTTACATTGTCCAAGTTCCCGCTAGGTAACCTAGATAGTCCAAGTTCCCGTTACCTAACCTAGATAGTCCAAGTGCCCGCTAGGCAACCTACATAGTCCAAGAGCCCGTTCGTTAACCTAGAAGTCCAAGTGCCTGCTAGGTAACCTAGACAGTCCAACTGCCATCTAGGTTACCTGCATATTCGAAGTGCCCGTTCGTTAACCTAGATAGTCCAAGTGCCCACTAGGTAACCTACATAGTCCAAGTGCCCGCTAAGTAACCTATATAGTCCAAGTGCCCGCTAGTTAACCTACATAGTCCAAGGGCTCACTTGTTAACATTGATAGTCCAGCTGCCCGCTACTTAACCTAGATCGTCCAAATGCCCGCTAGTTAACCTAGATTGTCCAAGTCCCTGCTAGTTAACCTACATAGCCAAGGGCCCACTATTTACCTAGGTAGTCCAAGTGTCCTCTAGTTAACCTATATACCAAGTGCCCGCTACGTAACCTAGATAGTCCAAGGGCACGCTAGTTAACCTACATAGTCCAAGTGCCCACTAGGCAACCTAGATAGTCCAAGTGCCCGCTAAGGAACCTACATAGTCCAAGTGCACGCTAGTTAACCTAGATAGTCCAAGTGCCCGCTAGTTAACCTACATATTCCAAGTGCCCGCTAGGTAAACTAGATAGTGCAAGTGCCCGCTAGTTAACCTAGATAGTTCTAGTACCCCCTAGGTAACCTAGATCGTCCAAGGGCCCCCTAGTTAGCCTACATAGTCCAAGTGCCCGCTAGGTAACCTAGATAGTCCAAGTGACCGCTAGTTAACCTACATAGTCCAAGTGCCCGCTAAGTAACCTAGATAGTCCAAGTGCCCGCTAGTTAACCTAGATCGTCCAAGGGTCCTCTAGTTAACCTAGATAGTCCAAGTGCCCGCTAGGGGACGTACATAGTCCAAGTGCCCGCTAGGTAACCTAGATAGTCCAAGTGCCCCCTAGGGTATGTACATAGTTCAAGTGCCCGCTAGGTAACCTAGATTGTCCAAGTGTCCGCTAGTTACCCTACATAGTCCAAGTGCCCGCTAGGTAACCTAGATAGTCCAAGGTCCTGCTAGTTAACCTACATAATCCAATGCCCGATAGGGAACCTATGTATTCCAAGTGCCAGTTAGGGAACCTACATACTCCACGTGCCCATAGGGAACCTACATAGTCCAAGTGCCCGTTAGTTAACCTAGATAGTCAAAGTGCCTGCTAGGTAACCTAAATAGTCCAAGTGCTCTCTAGGGAACCTACATAGTCCAAGTGCCCGTTAGCTAACCTAGATAGTCGAAGTGTCCGCTAGTTAACCTACATAGTCCAAGTGTCCGTTGGTTAACCTAGATAGTCCAAGTGCCCACTAGGTAACCTAGAGGCCAAGTGCTCGCTAGTTAACCTACATAGTCCAAGTGCCCGCTAGGTAACCTATATAGTCCAAGTGCCCGCTAGGTAACCTACATAGTCCAAGGTCTCACTTGTTAACTTTGATAGTCCAAGTGCCTGCTAGTTAACCTAGATCTTCCAAGTGCCCGCGAGTTAACCTAGATTGTCCAAGTGCCTGCTATTTAACCTACATAGTCCAAGGGCCCACTAGTTAACCTAGATAATCCAAGTGTCCTCTAGTTAACCTACATAGTCCAAGTACCCGCTAGTTAACCTATATACAAAGTGCCTGCTACGTAACCTAGATAGTCCAAGGGCACGCTAGTTAACCTACATAGTCCAAGTGCCCGCTAGGCAACCTAGATAGTCCAAGTGCCCACTAAGGAACCTACATAGTCCAAGTGCACGCTAGTTAACCTAGACAGTCCAAGTGCCCGCTAGGGAACTTACATAGTCCAAGTGCCCACTAGGTAACCTAGATAGTGCAAGTGTCCGCTAGTTAACCTAGATAGTTCAAATACCCGCTAAGTAACCTAGATCGTCCAAGGGCCCACTAGTTAGCCTACATAGTCCAAGTGCCCGCTAGGTAACCTAAATAGTCCAAGTTCCCGTTCGGTAACTAGATAGTCCAAGTGCCCTTTAGGGAACCTGGATAGTCCAAGGGCCCGCTAGTTGACTAACATAGTCCAAGTGCCAAATTGGTAACCTAGATAGTACAAGTGCCCGCTAGGGAACCTAGATAGTTCAAGTGCCTGTTAGCTAACCTAGATAGTCCAAGAGCCCGCTAGGTAACCTAGACTGTCCAAGTGCCCGCTAGGTTACCTACATAGTCTAAGTGCCCGTTCGTTAACCTAGATAGTCCAAGTGCCCGATAGGAAACCTACATAGTCCAAGGGCCCGCTAGGTAACCTAGATAGTGCAAGTGCCCGCTAGGTAACCTAGAGTCCAATTGCTCGCTAGTTAACCTACATAGTCCAAGTGCCCGCTATGTAACCTAGATAGTCCAAGTGCCCGTCCGTTAACCTACATAGTCCAAGTTCCCGCTAGGTAACCTAGATAGTCCAAGTTCCCGTTACCTAACCTAGATAGTCCAAGTGCCCGCTAGGTAACCTAGACAGTACAAGTGCCCGCAAGGTTACCTGCATATTCAAAGTGCCCGTTCGTTAACCTAGAAGTCCAAGTGCCCGCTAGGTAACCTAGACAGTACAAGTGCCCGCAAGTTTACCTGCATATTCCAAGTGCCCATTCGTTAACCTAGATAGTCCAAGTGTCCACTAGGTAACCTACATAGTCCAAGTGCCCGTTAGGTAACCTATATAGTCCAAGTGCCCGCTAGGTAACCTAGATAGTCCAAGGACCCGCTAGTTAAACTACATAGTCCAAGGGCTCACTTGTTAATTTTGATAATCCAGCTGCCCGCTAGTTAACCTAGATCGTCCAAGTGCCTGCTAGTTAATCTACATAGTCCAAGGGCCCACTAGTTGACCTACATAGTCCAAGTGCCCGCTAGGCAACCTAGATAATCCAAGTGCCCGCTAAGGAACCTACATAGTCCAAGTGCATGGTAGTTTACCTAGATATTCCAAATGCCCGCTAGTTAACCTAGATAGTCCAAGTGCCTGCTAGGTAACCTACATATTCCAAGTGCCCGCTAGTTAACATAGATACTCCAAGTGCCCGCTAGGGAACCTACATAGTCCAAGTGCCTGCTAGTTAACCTAGATAGTCCAAGTGCCCGCTAGTTAACCTAGATAGTCCAAGGGACCGCTAGTTAATCTAGATAGTCCAAGTGCCCGCTAGTTAACCTAGATAGTCCAAGTGCCTGCTAGGTAACCTAGATAGTACAAGTGTCCGCTAGTTAACCTACATATTCCAAGTGCCCGCTAGTTAACATAGATAGTCCAAGTGCCCCTAGGGAACGTACATAGTCCAAGTGCCCGCTAGGTAACCTAGATAGTGCAAGTGTCCGCTAGTTAACCTAGATAGTTCAAGTACCCGCTAGGTAACCTAGATCGTCCAAGGGCCCCCTAGTTAGCCTACATAGTCCAAGTGCCCGCTAGGTAACCTAGATAGTCCAAGTGCCCTTTCGGTAACCTAGATAGTCCAAGTGCCCGCTATTAAACCTACATAGTCCATGCGCCCGCTAGTTAACCTACATAGTGCAAGTGTCCGCTAGTTAACCTACATATTCCATGTGCCCGCTAGTTAACATAGATAGTCCAAGTGCCCCTAGGGAACATACATAGTCCAAGTGCCCGCTAGGTAACCTAGATAGTGCAAGTGTCCGCTAGTTAACCTAGATAGTTCAAGTACCCGCTAGGTAACCTAGATCGTCCAAGGGCCCCCTAGTTAGCCTACATAGTCCAAGTGCCCGCTAGGTAACCTAGATAGTCCAAGTGCCCTTTCGGTAACCTAGATAGTCCAAGTGCCCGCTATTAAACCTACATAGTCCATGCGCCCGCTAGTTAACCTACATAGTGCAAGTGTCCGCTAGTTAACCTACATATTCCATGTGCCCGCTAGTTAACCTACATAATCTAAGTGCCCGTTAGCTAACCTAGATAGTCCAAGGGACCGCTAGTTGACCTACATAGTCCAATTGCCAGCTAGGTAACCTAGATAGTACAAGTGCCCGCAAGGGAACCTAGATAGTCCAAGTGCCTGTTAGCTAACCTAGATAGTCCAATTGGCGCCTAGGTAACCTACAGAGTCCAAGTGCCAGCTAGGTAACCTAGATAATCCAAGTGCCCGCTAGGTAACCTAGATAGTCCATGTGCCCGCTAGTTAACCTACGTAGTCCAAGTGCCCGATAGGGAACCTACATAATCCAAGTGCCCGCTAGGCAACTTACATAGTCCAAGTGCCCCTTAGTTAACCTAGATAGTCAAAGTGCCTGCTAGGTAACCTAGATAGTCCAAGTGCCCGCTAGGTAACCTACATAGTCCAAGTGCCCGTTAGGTAACCTAAATAGTCCAAATGCCCGCTAGGGAAACTACACAGTCCAAGTGCCCGCTAGTTAACCTAGATCGTCCAAGTGCCTGCTAGTAAACCTACATAATCCATGGGACCGCTAGTTAACCTACATAGTGCAAGGGCCCGCTAGTTAACCTAGATCGTGCAAGTGTCCACTAGTTAACCTATATAGTCCAAGTGCCCGCTAGTTAACCTGTATACCAAGTGCCCGCTACGTAACCTAGAATGTCCAAGGGCACGCTAGTTAACCTACATAGTACAAGTGAACGCTAGGGAGCCTAGATAGTCCAAGTGCCTGCTCTGGAAACTACATAGTCCAAGTGCCTGCTAGGGAACCTACATAGTCCAAGTGCCCGCTCTGGAACATACATAGTCCAAGTGCCCGCTAGGGTATCTACATATTCCAAGGGCCCGCTAGTTAACCTACGTATTCCAAGTACACGCTAGTTAACGTAGATCTTCCAAGTGCCCGTTAGTTAACCTACATAGATCAAGGGCCCGCTAGTAAACCTACATAGTCCAAGGGCCCGCTAGTTAACCTACATCGTCCATGGGCCCGCTAGTTAACCTAGATAGTCCAAGTGCCCGCTAGTTAACCTACACAGTCCATTGCCCGCTAGGTAACCTAGACAGTTGAAGTGACCACTAGGTTACCTACATAGTCTAAGTGCCTGTTCGTTAACCTCATAGTCCAAGTGCCCGCTAGGTAACCTATATAGTCCAAATGCCCGCTAGTGATCCTAATATTCCAAGTGCCCGCTAGTTAACATAGATAGTCCAAGTGCTCGCTAGGGAACGTACATAGTGCAAGTGCCCGCTAGGTAACCTAGATAGTGCAAGTGCCCGCTAGTTATCCTAGATAGTTCTAGTACCCGCTAGGTAACCTAGATCGTCCAAGGGCCCCCTAGTTAGCCTACATAGTCCAAGTGCCCGCTAGGTAACCTAGATAGTCCAAGTGACCGCTAGTTAACCTACATAGTCCAAGTGCTCGCTAAGTAACCTAGATAGTCAAAGTGCCCCTTAGGTAACCTAGATAGTCCAAGTGCCCGTTACCTAACCTAGATAGTCCAAGTGCCCGTTAGGCAACATACACAGTCCAAGTGCCCGTTCGTTAACCTAGAAGTCCAAGTGCCCGCTATGTAACCTAGACAGTCCAAGTGCCCGCTAGGTTACCTGCATAGTCCAAGTGCCCGTTCGTTAACCTAGATAGTCCAAGTGCCCGCTAGAGAACCTATATAATCCAAGTGCTATCTAGGTAACCTAGATAGTCCAAGGGCCCGCTAGTTAACCTACATAATCCAAGGGCTCGCTTGTTAACTTTGATAGTCCAAGTGCCCGTTAACTAACCTAGATAGTCCAAGAGCCCGCTAGGTAACCTAGACTGTCCAAGTGCCCGCTAGGTTACCTACATAGTATAAGTGCCCGTTCCTTAACCTAGATAGTCCAAGTGCCCGCTAGAAAACCTACATAGTCCAAGGGCCCACTAGTTAACCTAGATCGTCCATGTGTCCTCTAGTTAACCTACATAGTCCAAGTGCACGCTAGATAACCTACATAGTGTAAGTGTCCGCCAGATAACCTACATAGTCCAAGTGCCAGTTAGGTAACCTAGATAGTCCAAGTCCCCGCTAGGTAACCTACATAGTGCAAGTGTCCGCTACTTAACCTACGTAGTCCAAGGGCCCAGTAGTTAACCTACATAGTCCAAGTGCCCGGTAGTTAACTTACATAGTTCAAGTGTCCGTAGGGAACATACATAGTCCATGTGCCCGCTAGGGAACATTCATAGTCCAAGTGCCCGCTAGGGAACCTACGTAGTCCAAGTGCCCGCTAGGGAATCTACATAGTCCAAGAGCCCGCTAGTTAACGTAGATAGTCCAAGTGCCGCTAGTTAATCTACATAGTCTAAGTGCTCGCTAAGGAACCTACATAGTCCAAGTGCCCGCTCTGGTACCTACAAAGTCCAAGTGCCTGCTAGGGAACCTACATAGTCCAAGTGCCCGCTCTGGAACATACATAGTCCAAGTGCCCGCTACTGAATCTACATAGTCCAAGGGCCCGCTAGTTAACGTAGATAGTCCAAGTACCCGCTAGTTAACCTAGATAGACCAAGTACCCGCTAGGGAACGTACCTTGTCCAAGTGCCCGATAGGGAACCTACATAGTCCAAGTGCCCGCTAGTTAACATAGGTAGTCCAAGTGCCCGCTAGGAAACGTACGTAGTCCAAGTGCCCGCTAGTTAACGTACATAGTCCAAGTGCCTGCTAGGTAACGTAGATAGTCCAAGTGCCCACTAGGGAACTTACATAGTCCAAGGGCCCGCTAGGGAACCTACATAGTCCAAGTGCCTGTTAGCTAACATAGATAGTCCCAGTGCCCGCTAGGTAATCTAGATAGTCCAACAGCCCGGTAGGTAACCTACATACGCCAAGTACCCGCTAGATAACGGAGATAGTTCAAGTGCCAGCTAGGTAACCTAGATAGTCCAAGTGCCCGCTAGATAACCTACAAAGTCTAATTGCCCGCTCAGTAATATATATAGTCCAAATGCCCGCTGGGAGCCTACATAATCCAAATGCCCGCTACGTAACCTAGATAGTCCAAGGGCCTGCTAGGTAACCTACATAGTCCTAGTGCCCCTAGTTAACCTACATTCTCCAAGTGCCTGATAGGTAACCTACATAGTCCTAGTGCCCCTAGTTAACCTACATTCTCCAAGTGCCCGCTAGGTAACCTACATAGTCCAAATACCCTCTAGTTAACCTACATAGTTCAAGTGCCCGATAGGGAAACTACATAATCCAAGTGCCCGCTAGGGAACCTACATAGTCCACATGCCAGTTAGGTAAACTAGATAGTCCAAATGCCCGCCAGGAAACCCACATAGTCCAAGTGCCCGCTAGGGAACTTACATAGTACAAGGGCCCGCTAGGGAACCTACATAGTCCAAGTGCCCGTTCGTTAACCTACATAGTCCAAGTGCCCACTAGGAAACCTACATAGTCCAAGTGCCCGTTCGTTAACCTAGATAGTCCAAGTGCCCGCTAGGTAACCTATATACTCCAAGTTCCCGCTATGTAACCTAGATAATCAAAGTGCCCGTAAGGTAACCTAGATAGTCCTAGTGCCCGCTAGGTAACTTACATTGTCCAAGTTCCCGCTAGGTAACCTAGATAGTCCAAGTTCCCGTTACCTAACCTAGATAGTCCAAGTGCCCGCTAGGCAACCTACATAGTCCAAGAGCCCGTTCGTTAACCTAGAAGTCCAAGTGCCTGCTAGGTAACCTAGACAGTCCAACTGCCATCTAGGTTACCTGCATATTCGAAGTGCCCGTTCGTTAACCTAGATAGTCCAAGTGCCCACTAGGTAACCTACATAGTCCAAGTGCCCGCTAAGTAACCTATATAGTCCAAGTGCCCGCTAGTTAACCTACATAGTCCAAGGGCTCACTTGTTAACATTGATAGTCCAGCTGCCCGCTACTTAACCTAGATCGTCCAAATGCCCGCTAGTTAACCTAGATTGTCCAAGTCCCTGCTAGTTAACCTACATAGCCAAGGGCCCACTATTTACCTAGGTAGTCCAAGTGTCCTCTAGTTAACCTATATACCAAGTGCCCGCTACGTAACCTAGATAGTCCAAGGGCACGCTAGTTAACCTACATAGTCCAAGTGCCCACTAGGCAACCTAGATAGTCCAAGTGCCCGCTAAGGAACCTACATAGTCCAAGTGCACGCTAGTTAACCTAGATAGTCCAAGTGCCCGCTAGTTAACCTACATATTCCAAGTGCCCGCTAGGTAAACTAGATAGTGCAAGTGCCCGCTAGTTAACCTAGATAGTTCTAGTACCCCCTAGGTAACCTAGATCGTCCAAGGGCCCCCTAGTTAGCCTACATAGTCCAAGTGCCCGCTAGGTAACCTAGATAGTCCAAGTGACCGCTAGTTAACCTACATAGTCCAAGTGCCCGCTAAGTAACCTAGATAGTCCAAGTGCCCGCTAGTTAACCTAGATCGTCCAAGGGTCCTCTAGTTAACCTAGATAGTCCAAGTGCCCGCTAGGGGACGTACATAGTCCAAGTGCCCGCTAGGTAACCTAGATAGTCCAAGTGCCCCCTAGGGTATGTACATAGTTCAAGTGCCCGCTAGGTAACCTAGATTGTCCAAGTGTCCGCTAGTTACCCTACATAGTCCAAGTGCCCGCTAGGTAACCTAGATAGTCCAAGGTCCTGCTAGTTAACCTACATAATCCAATGCCCGATAGGGAACCTATGTATTCCAAGTGCCAGTTAGGGAACCTACATACTCCACGTGCCCATAGGGAACCTACATAGTCCAAGTGCCCGTTAGTTAACCTAGATAGTCAAAGTGCCTGCTAGGTAACCTAAATAGTCCAAGTGCTCTCTAGGGAACCTACATAGTCCAAGTGCCCGTTAGCTAACCTAGATAGTCGAAGTGTCCGCTAGTTAACCTACATAGTCCAAGTGTCCGTTGGTTAACCTAGATAGTCCAAGTGCCCACTAGGTAACCTAGAGGCCAAGTGCTCGCTAGTTAACCTACATAGTCCAAGTGCCCGCTAGGTAACCTATATAGTCCAAGTGCCCGCTAGGTAACCTACATAGTCCAAGGTCTCACTTGTTAACTTTGATAGTCCAAGTGCCTGCTAGTTAACCTAGATCTTCCAAGTGCCCGCGAGTTAACCTAGATTGTCCAAGTGCCTGCTATTTAACCTACATAGTCCAAGGGCCCACTAGTTAACCTAGATAATCCAAGTGTCCTCTAGTTAACCTACATAGTCCAAGTACCCGCTAGTTAACCTATATACAAAGTGCCTGCTACGTAACCTAGATAGTCCAAGGGCACGCTAGTTAACCTACATAGTCCAAGTGCCCGCTAGGCAACCTAGATAGTCCAAGTGCCCACTAAGGAACCTACATAGTCCAAGTGCACGCTAGTTAACCTAGACAGTCCAAGTGCCCGCTAGGGAACTTACATAGTCCAAGTGCCCACTAGGTAACCTAGATAGTGCAAGTGTCCGCTAGTTAACCTAGATAGTTCAAATACCCGCTAAGTAACCTAGATCGTCCAAGGGCCCACTAGTTAGCCTACATAGTCCAAGTGCCCGCTAGGTAACCTAAATAGTCCAAGTTCCCGTTCGGTAACTAGATAGTCCAAGTGCCCTTTAGGGAACCTGGATAGTCCAAGGGCCCGCTAGTTGACTAACATAGTCCAAGTGCCAAATTGGTAACCTAGATAGTACAAGTGCCCGCTAGGGAACCTAGATAGTTCAAGTGCCTGTTAGCTAACCTAGATAGTCCAAGAGCCCGCTAGGTAACCTAGACTGTCCAAGTGCCCGCTAGGTTACCTACATAGTCTAAGTGCCCGTTCGTTAACCTAGATAGTCCAAGTGCCCGATAGGAAACCTACATAGTCCAAGGGCCCGCTAGGTAACCTAGATAGTGCAAGTGCCCGCTAGGTAACCTAGAGTCCAATTGCTCGCTAGTTAACCTACATAGTCCAAGTGCCCGCTATGTAACCTAGATAGTCCAAGTGCCCGTCCGTTAACCTACATAGTCCAAGTTCCCGCTAGGTAACCTAGATAGTCCAAGTTCCCGTTACCTAACCTAGATAGTCCAAGTGCCCGCTAGGTAACCTAGACAGTACAAGTGCCCGCAAGGTTACCTGCATATTCAAAGTGCCCGTTCGTTAACCTAGAAGTCCAAGTGCCCGCTAGGTAACCTAGACAGTACAAGTGCCCGCAAGTTTACCTGCATATTCCAAGTGCCCATTCGTTAACCTAGATAGTCCAAGTGTCCACTAGGTAACCTACATAGTCCAAGTGCCCGTTAGGTAACCTATATAGTCCAAGTGCCCGCTAGGTAACCTAGATAGTCCAAGGACCCGCTAGTTAAACTACATAGTCCAAGGGCTCACTTGTTAATTTTGATAATCCAGCTGCCCGCTAGTTAACCTAGATCGTCCAAGTGCCTGCTAGTTAATCTACATAGTCCAAGGGCCCACTAGTTGACCTACATAGTCCAAGTGCCCGCTAGGCAACCTAGATAATCCAAGTGCCCGCTAAGGAACCTACATAGTCCAAGTGCATGGTAGTTTACCTAGATATTCCAAATGCCCGCTAGTTAACCTAGATAGTCCAAGTGCCTGCTAGGTAACCTACATATTCCAAGTGCCCGCTAGTTAACATAGATACTCCAAGTGCCCGCTAGGGAACCTACATAGTCCAAGTGCCTGCTAGTTAACCTAGATAGTCCAAGTGCCCGCTAGTTAACCTAGATAGTCCAAGGGACCGCTAGTTAATCTAGATAGTCCAAGTGCCCGCTAGTTAACCTAGATAGTCCAAGTGCCTGCTAGGTAACCTAGATAGTACAAGTGTCCGCTAGTTAACCTACATATTCCAAGTGCCCGCTAGTTAACATAGATAGTCCAAGTGCCCCTAGGGAACGTACATAGTCCAAGTGCCCGCTAGGTAACCTAGATAGTGCAAGTGTCCGCTAGTTAACCTAGATAGTTCAAGTACCCGCTAGGTAACCTAGATCGTCCAAGGGCCCCCTAGTTAGCCTACATAGTCCAAGTGCCCGCTAGGTAACCTAGATAGTCCAAGTGCCCTTTCGGTAACCTAGATAGTCCAAGTGCCCGCTATTAAACCTACATAGTCCATGCGCCCGCTAGTTAACCTACATAGTGCAAGTGTCCGCTAGTTAACCTACATATTCCATGTGCCCGCTAGTTAACCTACATAATCTAAGTGCCCGTTAGCTAACCTAGATAGTCCAAGGGACCGCTAGTTGACCTACATAGTCCAAGTGCCAGCTAGGTAACCTAGATAGTTCAAGTACCCGCTAGGTAACCTAGATCGTCCAAGGGCCCCCTAGTTAGCCTACATAGTCCAAGTGCCCGCTAGGTAACCTAGATAGTCCAAGTGCCCTTTCGGTAACCTAGATAGTCCAAGTGCCCGCTATTAAACCTACATAGTCCATGCGCCCGCTAGTTAACCTACATAGTGCAAGTGTCCGCTAGTTAACCTACATATTCCATGTGCCCGCTAGTTAACCTACATAATCTAAGTGCCCGTTAGCTAACCTAGATAGTCCAAGGGACCGCTAGTTGACCTACATAGTCCAAGTGCCAGCTAGGTAACCTAGATAGTACAAGTGCCAGCAAGGGAACCTAGATAGTCCAAGTGCCTGTTAGCTAACCTAGATAGTCCAATTGGCGCCTAGGTAACCTACAGAGTCCAAGTGCCAGCTAGGTAACCTAGATAATCCAAGTGCCCGCTAGGTAACCTAGATAGTCCATGTGCCCGCTAGTTAACCTACGTAGTCCAAGTGCCCGATAGGGAACCTACATAATCCAAGTGCCCGCTAGGCAACTTACATAGTCCAAGTGCCCCTTAGTTAACCTAGATAGTCAAAGTGCCTGCTAGGTAACCTAGATAGTCCAAGTGCCCGCTAGGTAACCTACATAGTCCAAGTGCCCGTTAGGTAACCTAAATAGTCCAAATGCCCGCTAGGGAAACTACACAGTCCAAGTGCCCGCTAGTTAACCTAGATCGTCCAAGTGCCTGCTAGTAAACCTACATAATCCATGGGACCGCTAGTTAACCTACATAGTGCAAGGGCCCGCTAGTTAACCTAGATCGTGCAAGTGTCCACTAGTTAACCTATATAGTCCAAGTGCCCGCTAGTTAACCTGTATACCAAGTGCCCGCTACGTAACCTAGAATGTCCAAGGGCACGCTAGTTAACCTACATAGTACAAGTGAACGCTAGGGAGCCTAGATAGTCCAAGTGCCTGCTCTGGAAACTACATAGTCCAAGTGCCTGCTAGGGAACCTACATAGTCCAAGTGCCCGCTCTGGAACATACATAGTCCAAGTGCCCGCTAGGGTATCTACATATTCCAAGGGCCCGCTAGTTAACCTACGTATTCCAAGTACACGCTAGTTAACGTAGATCTTCCAAGTGCCCGTTAGTTAACCTACATAGATCAAGGGCCCGCTAGTAAACCTACATAGTCCAAGGGCCCGCTAGTTAACCTACATCGTCCATGGGCCCGCTAGTTAACCTAGATAGTCCAAGTGCCCGCTAGTTAACCTACACAGTCCATTGCCCGCTAGGTAACCTAGACAGTTGAAGTGACCACTAGGTTACCTACATAGTCTAAGTGCCTGTTCGTTAACCTCATAGTCCAAGTGCCCGCTAGGTAACCTATATAGTCCAAATGCCCGCTAGTGATCCTAATATTCCAAGTGCCCGCTAGTTAACATAGATAGTCCAAGTGCTCGCTAGGGAACGTACATAGTGCAAGTGCCCGCTAGGTAACCTAGATAGTGCAAGTGCCCGCTAGTTATCCTAGATAGTTCTAGTACCCGCTAGGTAACCTAGATCGTCCAAGGGCCCCCTAGTTAGCCTACATAGTCCAAGTGCCCGCTAGGTAACCTAGATAGTCCAAGTGACCGCTAGTTAACCTACATAGTCCAAGTGCTCGCTAAGTAACCTAGATAGTCAAAGTGCCCCTTAGGTAACCTAGATAGTCCAAGTGCCCGTTACCTAACCTAGATAGTCCAAGTGCCCGTTAGGCAACATACACAGTCCAAGTGCCCGTTCGTTAACCTAGAAGTCCAAGTGCCCGCTATGTAACCTAGACAGTCCAAGTGCCCGCTAGGTTACCTGCATAGTCCAAGTGCCCGTTCGTTAACCTAGATAGTCCAAGTGCCCGCTAGAGAACCTATATAATCCAAGTGCTATCTAGGTAACCTAGATAGTCCAAGGGCCCGCTAGTTAACCTACATAATCCAAGGGCTCGCTTGTTAACTTTGATAGTCCAAGTGCCCGTTAACTAACCTAGATAGTCCAAGAGCCCGCTAGGTAACCTAGACTGTCCAAGTGCCCGCTAGGTTACCTACATAGTATAAGTGCCCGTTCCTTAACCTAGATAGTCCAAGTGCCCGCTAGAAAACCTACATAGTCCAAGGGCCCACTAGTTAACCTAGATCGTCCATGTGTCCTCTAGTTAACCTACATAGTCCAAGTGCACGCTAGATAACCTACATAGTGTAAGTGTCCGCCAGATAACCTACATAGTCCAAGTGCCAGTTAGGTAACCTAGATAGTCCAAGTCCCCGCTAGGTAACCTACATAGTGCAAGTGTCCGCTACTTAACCTACGTAGTCCAAGGGCCCAGTAGTTAACCTACATAGTCCAAGTGCCCGGTAGTTAACTTACATAGTTCAAGTGTCCGTAGGGAACATACATAGTCCATGTGCCCGCTAGGGAACATTCATAGTCCAAGTGCCCGCTAGGGAACCTACGTAGTCAAGTGCCCGCTAGGGAATCTACATAGTCCAAGAGCCCGCTAGTTAACGTAGATAGTCCAAGTGCCGCTAGTTAATCTACATAGTCTAAGTGCTCGCTAAGGAACCTACATAGTCCAAGTGCCCGCTCTGGTACCTACAAAGTCCAAGTGCCTGCTAGGGAACCTACATAGTCCAAGTGCCCGCTCTGGAACATACATAGTCCAAGTGCCCGCTACTGAATCTACATAGTCCAAGGGCCCGCTAGTTAACGTAGATAGTCCAAGTACCCGCTAGTTAACCTAGATAGACCAAGTACCCGCTAGGGAACGTACCTTGTCCAAGTGCCCGATAGGGAACCTACATAGTCCAAGTGCCCGCTAGTTAACATAGGTAGTCCAAGTGCCCGCTAGGAAACGTACGTAGTCCAAGTGCCCGCTAGTTAACGTACATAGTCCAAGTGCCTGCTAGGTAACGTAGATAGTCCAAGTGCCCACTAGGGAACTTACATAGTCCAAGGGCCCGCTAGGGAACCTACATAGTCCAAGTGCCTGTTAGCTAACATAGATAGTCCCAGTGCCCGCTAGGTAATCTAGATAGTCCAACAGCCCGGTAGGTAAACTACATACGCCAAGTACCCGCTAGATAACGGAGATAGTTCAAGTGCCAGCTAGGTAACCTAGATAGTCCAAGTGCCCGCTAGATAACCTACAAAGTCTAATTGCCCGCTCAGTAATCTATATAGTCCAAATGCCCGCTGGGAGCCTACATAATCCAAATGCCCGCTACGTAACCTAGATAGTCCAAGGGCCTGCTAGGTAACCTACATAGTCCTAGTGCCCCTAGTTAACCTACATTCTCCAAGTGCCTGATAGGTAACCTACATAGTCCTAGTGCCCCTAGTTAACCTACATTCTCCAAGTGCCCGCTAGGTAACCTACATAGTCCAAATACCCTCTAGTTAACCTACATAGTTCAAGTGCCCGATAGGGAAACTACATAATCCAAGTGCCCGCTAGGGAACCTACATAGTCCACATGCCAGTTAGGTAAACTAGATAGTCCAAATGCCTGCCAGGAAACCCACATAGTCCAAGTGCCCGCTAGGGAACTTACATAGTACAAGGGCCCGCTAGGGAACCTACATAGTCCAAGTGCCCGTTCGTTAACCTACATAGTCCAAGTGCCCACTAGGAAACCTACATAGTCCAAGTGCCCGTTCGTTAACCTAGATAGTCCAAGTGCCCGCTAGGTAACCTAGATAGGCCAAGTGCCCGCTAGGTAACCTATATACTCCAAGTTCCCGCTATGTAACCTAGATAATCAAAGTGCCCGTAAGGTAACCTAGATAGTCCTAGTGCCCGCTAGGTAACTTACATTGTCCAAGTTCCCGCTAGGTAACCTAGATAGTCCAAGTTCCCGTTACCTAACCTAGATAGTCCAAGTGCCCGCTAGGCAACCTACATAGTCCAAGAGCCCGTTCGTTAACCTAGAAGTCCAAGTGCCTGCTAGGTAACCTAGACAGTCCAACTGCCATCTAGGTTACCTGCATATTCGAAGTGCCCGTTCGTTAACCTAGATAGTCCAAGTGCCCACTAGGTAACCTACATAGTCCAAGTGCCCGCTAAGTAACCTATATAGTCCAAGTGCCCGCTAGTTAACCTACATAGTCCAAGGGCTCACTTGTTAACATTGATAGTCCAGCTGCCCGCTACTTAACCTAGATCGTCCAAATGCCCGCTAGTTAACCTAGATTGTCCAAGTCCCTGCTAGTTAACCTACATAGCCAAGGGCCCACTATTTACCTAGGTAGTCCAAGTGTCCTCTAGTTAACCTATATACCAAGTGCCCGCTACGTAACCTAGATAGTCCAAGGGCACGCTAGTTAACCTACATAGTCCAAGTGCCCACTAGGCAACCTAGATAGTCCAAGTGCCCGCTAAGGAACCTACATAGTCCAAGTGCACGCTAGTTAACCTAGATAGTCCAAGTGCCCGCTAGTTAACCTACATATTCCAAGTGCCCGCTAGGTAAACTAGATAGTGCAAGTGCCTGCTAGTTAACCTAGATAGTTCTAGTACCCCCTAGGTAACCTAGATCGTCCAAGGGCCCCCTAGTTAGCCTACATAGTCCAAGTGCCCGCTAGGTAACCTAGATAGTCCAAGTGACCGCTAGTTAACCTACATAGTCCAAGTGCCCGCTAAGTAACCTAGATAGTCCAAGTGCCCGCTAGTTAACCTAGATCGTCCAAGGGCCCTCTAGTTAACCTAGATAGTCCAAGTGCCCGCTAGGGGACGTACATAGTCCAAGTGCCCGCTAGGTAACCTAGATAGTCCAAGTGCCCCCTAGGGTATGTACATAGTTCAAGTGCCCGCTAGGTAACCTAGATTGTCCAAGTGTCCGCTAGTTACCCTACATAGTCCAAGTGCCCGCTAGGTAACCTAGATAGTCCAAGGTCCTGCTAGTTAACCTACATAATCCAATGCCCGATAGGGAACCTATGTATTCCAAGTGCCAGTTAGGGAACCTACATACTCCACGTGCCCATAGGGAACCTACATAGTCCAAGTGCCCGTTAGTTAACCTAGATAGTCAAAGTGCCTGCTAGGTAACCTAAATAGTCCAAGTGCTCTCTAGGGAACCTACATAGTCCAAGTGCCCGTTAGTTAACCTAGATAGTCCAATTGCCCGTTAGCTAACCTAGATAGTCGAAGTGTCCGCTAGTTAACCTACATAGTCCAAGTGTCCGTTGGTTAACCTAGATAGTCCAAGTGCCCACTAGGTAACCTAGAGGCCAAGTGCTCGCTAGTTAACCTACATAGTCCAAGTGCCCGCTAGGTAACCTATATAGTCCAAGTGCCCGCTAGGTAACCTACATAGTCCAAGGTCTCACTTGTTAACTTTGATAGTCCAAGTGCCTGCTAGTTAACCTAGATCTTCCAAGTGCCCGCGAGTTAACCTAGATTGTCCAAGTGCCTGCTATTTAACCTACATAGTCCAAGGGCCCACTAGTTAACCTAGATAATCCAAGTGTCCTCTAGTTAACCTACATAGTCCAAGTACCCGCTAGTTAACCTATATACAAAGTGCCTGCTACGTAACCTAGATAGTCCAAGGGCACGCTAGTTAACCTACATAGTCCAAGTGCCCGCTAGGCAACCTAGATAGTCCAAGTGCCCACTAAGGAACCTACATAGTCCAAGTGCACGCTAGTTAACCTAGACAGTCCAAGTGCCCGCTAGGGAACTTACATAGTCCAAGTGCCCACTAGGTAACCTAGATAGTGCAAGTGTCCGCTAGTTAACCTAGATAGTTCAAATACCCGCTAAGTAACCTAGATCGTCCAAGGGCCCACTAGTTAGCCTACATAGTCCAAGTGCCCGCTAGGTAACCTAAATAGTCCAAGTTCCCGTTCGGTAACTAGATAGTCCAAGTGCCCTTTAGGGAACCTGGATAGTCCAAGGGCCCGCTAGTTGACTAACATAGTCCAAGTGCCAAATTGGTAACCTAGATAGTACAAGTGCCCGCTAGGGAACCTAGATAGTTCAAGTGCCTGTTAGCTAACCTAGATAGTCCAAGAGCCCGCTAGGTAACCTAGACTGTCCAAGTGCCCGCTAGGTTACCTACATAGTCTAAGTGCCCGTTCGTTAACCTAGATAGTCCAAGTGCCCGATAGGAAACCTACATAGTCCAAGGGCCCGCTAGGTAACCTAGATAGTGCAAGTGCCCGCTAGGTAACCTAGAGTCCAATTGCTCGCTAGTTAACCTACATAGTCCAAGTGCCCGCTATGTAACCTAGATAGTCCAAGTGCCCGTCCGTTAACCTACATAGTCCAAGTTCCCGCTAGGTAACCTAGATAGTCCAAGTTCCCGTTACCTAACCTAGATAGTCCAAGTGCCCGCTAGGTAACCTAGACAGTACAAGTGCCCGCAAGGTTACCTGCATATTCAAAGTGCCCGTTCGTTAACCTAGAAGTCCAAGTGCCCGCTAGGTAACCTAGACAGTACAAGTGCCCGCAAGTTTACCTGCATATTCCAAGTGCCCATTCGTTAACCTAGATAGTCCAAGTGTCCACTAGGTAACCTACATAGTCCAAGTGCCCGTTAGGTAACCTATATAGTCCAAGTGCCCGCTAGGTAACCTAGATAGTCCAAGGACCCGCTAGTTAAACTACATAGTCCAAGGGCTCACTTGTTAATTTTGATAATCCAGCTGCCCGCTAGTTAACCTAGATCGTCCAAGTGCCTGCTAGTTAATCTACATAGTCCAAGGGCCCACTAGTTGACCTACATAGTCCAAGTGCCCGCTAGGCAACCTAGATAATCCAAGTGCCCGCTAAGGAACCTACATAGTCCAAGTGCATGGTAGTTTACCTAGATATTCCAAATGCCCGCTAGTTAACCTAGATACTCCAAGTGCCCGCTAGGGAACCTACAAAGTCCAAGTGCCTGCTAGTTAACCTAGATAGTCCAAGTGCCCGCTAGTTAACCTAGATAGTCCAAGGGACCGCTAGTTAATCTAGATAGTCCAAGTGCCCGCTAGTTAACCTAGATAGTCCAAGTGCCTGCTAGGTAACCTAGATAGTACAAGTGTCCGCTAGTTAACCTACATATTCCAAGTGCCCACTAGTTAACATAGATAGTCCAAGTGCCCCTAGGGAACGTACATAGTCCAAGTGCCCGCTAGGTAACCTAGATAGTGCAAGTGTCCGCTAGTTAACCTAGATAGTTCAAGTACCCGCTAGGTAACCTAGATCGTCCAAGGGCCCCCTAGTTAGCCTACATAGTCCAAGTGCACGCTAGGTAACCTAGATAGTCCAAGTGCCCTTTCGGTAACCTAGATAGTCCAAGTGCCCGCTATTAAACCTACATAGTCCATGCGCCCGCTAGTTAACCTACATAGTGCAAGTGTCCGCTAGTTAACCTACATATTCCATGTGCCCGCTAGTTAACCTACATAATCTAAGTGCCCGTTAGCTAACCTAGATAGTCCAAGGGACCGCTAGTTGACCTACATAGTCCAAGTGCCAGCTAGGTAACCTAGATAGTACAAGTGCCCGCAAGGGAACCTAGATAGTCCAAGTGCCTGTTAGCTAACCTAGATAGTCCAATTGGCGCCTAGGTAACCTACAGAGTCCAAGTGCCAGCTAGGTAACCTAGATAATCCAAGTGCCCGCTAGGTAACCTAGATAGTCCATGTGCCCGCTAGTTAACCTACGTAGTCCAAGTGCCCGATAGGGAACCTACATAATCCAAGTGCCCGCTAGGCAACTTACATAGTCCAAGTGCCCCTTAGTTAACCTAGATAGTCAAAGTGCCTGCTAGGTAACCTAGATAGTCCAAGTGCCCGCTAGGTAACCTACATAGTCCAAGTGCCCGTTAGGTAACCTAAATAGTCCAAATGCCCGCTAGGGAAACTACACAGTCCAAGTGCCCGCTAGTTAACCTAGATCGTCCAAGTGCCTGCTAGTAAACCTACATAATCCATGGGACCGCTAGTTAACCTACATAGTGCAAGGGCCCGCTAGTTAACCTAGATCGTGCAAGTGTCCACTAGTTAACCTATATAGTCCAAGTGCCCGCTAGTTAACCTGTATACCAAGTGCCCGCTACGTAACCTAGAATGTCCAAGGGCACGCTAGTTAACCTACATAGTACAAGTGCACGCTAGGGAGCCTAGATAGTCCAAGTGCCCGCTCTGGAAACTACATAGTCCAAGTGCCTGCTAGGGAACCTACATAGTCCAAGTGCCCGCTCTGGAACATACATAGTCCAAGTGCCCGCTAGGGTATCTACATATTCCAAGGGCCCGCTAGTTAACCTACGTATTCCAAGTACACGCTAGTTAACGTAGATCTTCCAAGTGCCCGTTAGTTAACCTACATAGATCAAGGGCCCGCTAGTAAACCTACATAGTCCAAGGGCCCGCTAGTTAACCTACATCGTCCATGGGCCCGCTAGTTAACCTAGATAGTCCAAGTGCCCGCTAGTTAACCTACACAGTCCATTGCCCGCTAGGTAACCTAGACAGTTGAAGTGACCACTAGGTTACCTACATAGTCTAAGTGCCTGTTCGTTAACCTCATAGTCCAAGTGCCCGCTAGGTAACCTATATAGTCCAAATGCCCGCTAGTGATCCTAATATTCCAAGTGCCCGCTAGTTAACATAGATAGTCCAAGTGCTCGCTAGGGAACGTACATAGTGCAAGTGCCCGCTAGGTAACCTAGATAGTGCAAGTGCCCGCTAGTTATCCTAGATAGTTCTAGTACCCGCTAGGTAACCTAGATCGTCCAAGGGCCCCCTAGTTAGCCTACATAGTCCAAGTGCCCGCTAGGTAACCTAGATAGTCCAAGTGACCGCTAGTTAACCTACATAGTCCAAGTGCTCGCTAAGTAACCTAGATAGTCAAAGTGCCCCTTAGGTAACCTAGATAGTCCAAGTGCCCGTTACCTAACCTAGATAGTCCAAGTGCCCGTTAGGCAACATACATAGTCCAAGTGCCCGTTCGTTAACCTAGAAGTCCAAGTGCCCGCTATGTAACCTAGACAGTCCAAGTGCCCGCTAGGTTACCTGCATAGTCCAAGTGCCCGTTCGTTAACCTAGATAGTCCAAGTGCCCGCTAGAGAACCTATATAATCCAAGTGCTATCTAGGTAACCTAGATAGTCCAAGGGCCCGCTAGTTAACCTACATAATCCAAGGGCTCGCTTGTTAACTTTGATAGTCCAAGTGCCCGTTAACTAACCTAGATAGTCCAAGAGCCCGCTAGGTAACCTAGACTGTCCAAGTGCCCGCTAGGTTACCTACATAGTCTAAGTGCCCGTTCCTTAACCTAGATAGTCCAAGTGCCCGCTAGAAAACCTACATAGTCCAAGGGCCCACTAGTTAACCTAGATCGTCCATGTGTCCTCTAGTTAACCTACATAGTCCAAGTGCACGCTAGGTAACCTACATAGTGTAAGTGTCCGCCAGATAACCTACATAGTCCAAGTGCCAGTTAGGTAACCTAGATAGTCCAAGTCCCCGCTAGGTAACCTACATAGTGCAAGTGTCCGCTACTTAACCTACGTAGTCCAAGGGCCCGGTAGTTAACCTACATAGACCAAGTGCCCGGTAGTTAACTTACATAGTTCAAGTGTCCGTAGGGAACATACATAGTCCATGTGCCCGCTAGGGAACATTCATAGTCCAAGTGCCCGCTAGGGAACCTACGTAGTCCAAGTGCCCCCTAGGGAATCTACATAGTCCAAGGGCCCGCTAGTTAACGTAGATAGTCCAAGTGCCGCTAGTTAATCTACATAGTCCAAGTGCTCGCTAAGGAACCTACATAGTCCAAGTGCCCGCTCTGGAACCTACAAAGTCCAAGTGCCTGCTAGGGAACCTACATAGTCCAAGTGCCCGCTCTGGAACATACATAGTCCAAGTGCCCGCTACTGAATCTACATAGTCCAAGGGCCCGCTAGTTAACGTAGATAGTCCAAGTACCCGCTAGTTAACCTAGATAGACCAAGTACCCGCTAGGGAACGTACCTTGTCCAAGTGCCCGATAGGGAACCTACATAGTCCAAGTGCCCGCTAGTTAACATAGGTAGTCCAAGTACCCGCTAGGAAACGTACGTAGTCCAAGTGCCCGCTAGTTAACGTACATAGTCCAAGTGCCTGCTAGGTAACGTAGATAGTCCAAGTGCCCACTAGGGAACTTACATAGTCCAAGGGCCCGCTAGGGAACCTACATAGTCCAAGTGCCTGTTAGCTAACATAGATAGTCCCAGTGCCCGCTAGGTAACCTAGATAGTCCAACAGCCCGGTAGGTAACCTACATACTCCAAGTACCCGCTAGATAACGGAGATAGTTCAAGTGCCAGCTAGGTAACCTAGATAGTCCAAGTGCCCGCTAGATAACCTACAAAGTCTAATTGCCCGCTCAGTAATCTATATAGTCCAAATGCCCGCTGGGAGCCTACATAATCCAAATGCCCGCTACGTAACCTAGATAGTCCAAGGGCCTGCTAGGTAACCTACATAGTCCTAGTGCCCCTAGTTAACCTACATTCTCCAAGTGCCTGATAGGTAACCTACATAGTCCTAGTGCCCCTAGTTAACCTACATTCTCCAAGTGCCCGCTAGGTAACCTACATAGTCCAAATACCCTCTAGTTAACCTACATAGTTCAAGTGCCCGATAGGGAAACTACATAATCCAAGTGCCCGCTAGGGAACCTACATAGTCCACGTGCCAGTTAGGTAAACTAGATAGTCCAAATGCCCGCCAGGAAACCCACATAGTCCAAGTGCCCGCTAGGGAACTTACATAGTACAAGGGCCCGCTAGGGAACCTACATAGTCCAAGTGCCCGTTCGTTAACCTACATAGTCCAAGTGCCCACTAGGAAACCTACATAGTCCAAGTGCCCGTTCGTTAACCTAGATAGTCCAAGTGCCCGCTAGGTAACCTAGATAGGCCAAGTGCCCGCTAGGTAACCTATATACTCCAAGTTCCCGCTATGTAACCTAGATAATCAAAGTGCCCGTAAGGTAACCTAGATAGTCCTAGTGCCCGCTAGGTAACTTACATTGTCCAAGTTCCCGCTAGGTAACCTAGATAGTCTAAGTTCCCGTTACCTAACCTAGATAGTCCAAGTGCCCGCTAGGCAACCTACATAGTCCAAGAGCCCGTTCGTTAACCTAGAAGTCCAAGTGCCTGCTAGGTAACCTAGACAGTCCAACTGCCCTCTAGGTTACCTGCATATTCGAAGTGCCCGTTCGTTAACCTAGATAGTCCAAGTGCCCACTAGGTAACCTACATAGTCCAAGTGCCCGCTAAGTAACCTATATAGTCCAAGTGCCCGCTAGTTAACCTACATAGTCCAAGGGCTCACTTGTTAACATTGATAGTCCAGCTGCCCGCTACTTAACCTAGATCGTCCAAATGCCCGCTAGTTAACCTAGATTGTCCAAGTCCCTGCTAGTTAACCTACATAGCCAAGGGCCCACTATTTACCTAGGTAGTCCAAGTGTCCTCTAGTTAACCTATATACCAAGTGCCCGCTACGTAACCTAGATAGTCCAAGGGCACGCTAGTTAACCTACATAGTCCAAGTGCCCACTAGGCAACCTAGATAGTCCAAGTGCCCGCTAAGGAACCTACATAGTCCAAGTGCACGCTAGTTAACCTAGATAGTCCAAGTGCCCGCTAGTTAACCTACATATTCCAAGTGCCCGCTAGGTAAACTAGATAGTGCAAGTGCCCGCTAGTTAACCTAGATAGTTCTAGTACCCCCTAGGTAACCTAGATCGTCCAAGGGCCCCCTAGTTAGCCTACATAGTCCAAGTGCCCGCTAGGTAACCTAGATAGTCCAAGTGACCGCTAGTTAACCTACATAGTCCAAGTGCCCGCTAAGTAACCTAGATAGTCCAAGTGCCCGCTAGTTAACCTAGATCGTCCAAGGGCCCTCTAGTTAACCTAGATAGTCCAAGTGCCCGCTAGGGGACGTACATAGTCCAAGTGCCCGCTAGGTAACCTAGATAGTCCAAGTGCCCCCTAGGGTATGTACATAGTTCAAGTGCCCGCTAGGTAACCTAGATTGTCCAAGTGTCCGCTAGTTACCCTACATAGTCCAAGTGCCCGCTAGGTAACCTAGATAGTCCAAGGTCCTGCTAGTTAACCTACATAATCCAATGCCCGATAGGGAACCTATGTATTCCAAGTGCCAGTTAGGGAACCTACATACTCCACGTGCCCATAGGGAACCTATATAGTCCAAGTGCCCGCTAGGGAACCTACATAGTCCAAGTGCCCGTTAGTTAACCTAGATAGTCAAAGTGCCTGCTAGGTAACCTAAATAGTCCAAGTGCTCTCTAGGGAACCTACATAGTCCAAGTGCCCGTTAGTTAACCTAGATAGTCCAATTGCCCGTTAGCTAACCTAGATAGTCGAAGTGTCCGCTAGTTAACCTACATAGTCCAAGTGTCCGTTGGTTAACCTAGATAGTCCAAGTGCCCACTAGGTAACCTAGAGGCCAAGTGCTCGCTAGTTAACCTACATAGTCCAAGTGCCCGCTAGGTAACCTATATAGTCCAAGTGCCCGCTAGGTAACCTACATAGTCCAAGGTCTCACTTGTTAACTTTGATAGTCCAAGTGCCTGCTAGTTAACCTAGATCTTCCAAGTGCCCGCGAGTTAACCTAGATTGTCCAAGTGCCTGCTATTTAACCTACATAGTCCAAGGGCCCACTAGTTAACCTAGATAATCCAAGTGTCCTCTAGTTAACCTACATAGTCCAAGTACCCGCTAGTTAACCTATATACAAAGTGCCTGCTACGTAACCTAGATAGTCCAAGGGCACGCTAGTTAACCTACATAGTCCAAGTGCCCGCTAGGCAACCTAGATAGTCCAAGTGCCCACTAAGGAACCTACATAGTCCAAGTGCACGCTAGGGAACTTACATAGTCCAAGTGCCCACTAGGTAACCTAGATAGTGCAAGTGTCCGCTAGTTAACCTAGATAGTTCAAATACCCGCTAAGTAACCTAGATCGTCCAAGGGCCCACTAGTTAGCCTACATAGTCCAAGTGCCCGCTAGGTAACCTAAATAGTCCAAGTTCCCGTTCGGTAACTAGATAGTCCAAGTGCCCTTTAGGGAACCTGGATAGTCCAAGGGCCCGCTAGTTGACTAACATAGTGCAAGTGCCAAATTGGTAACCTAGATAGTACAAGTGCCCGCTAGGGAACCTAGATAGTTCAAGTGCCTGTTAGCTAACCTAGATAGTCCAAGAGCCCGCTAGGTAACCTAGACTGTCCAAGTGCCCGCTAGGTTACCTACATAGTCTAAGTGCCCGTTCGTTAACCTAGATAGTCCAAGTGCCCGATAGGAAACCTACATAGACCAAGGGCCCGCTAGGTAACCTAGATAGTGCAAGTGCCCGCTAGGTAACCTAGAGTCCAATTGCTCGCTAGTTAACCTACATAGTCCAAGTGCCCGCTATGTAACCTAGATAGTCCAAGTGCCCGTCCGTTAACCTACATAGTCCAAGTTCCCGCTAGGTAACCTAGATAGTCCAAGTTCCCGTTACCTAACCTAGATAGTCCAAGTGCCCGCTAGGTAACCTAGACAGTACAAGTGCCAGCAAGGTTACCTGCATATTCAAAGTGCCCGTTCGTTAACCTAGAAGTCCAAGTGCCCGCTAGGTAACCTAGACAGTACAAGTGCCCGCAAGTTTACCTGCATATTCCAAGTGCCCATTCGTTAACCTAGATAGTCCAAGTGTCCACTAGGTAACCTACATAGTCCAAGTGCCCGTTAGGTAACCTATATAGTCCAAGTGCCCGCTAGGTAACCTAGATAGTCCAAGGACCCGCTAGTTAAACTACATAGTCCAAGGGCTCACTTGTTAATTTTGATAATCCAGCTGCCCGCTAGTTAACCTAGATCGTCCAAGTGCCTGCTAGTTAATCTACATAGTCCAAGGGCCCACTAGTTGACCTACATAGTCCAAGTGCCCGCTAGGCAACCTAGATAATCCAAGTGCCCGCTAAGGAACCTACATAGTCCAAGTGCATGGTAGTTTACCTAGATATTCCAAATGCCCGCTAGTTAACCTAGATAGTCCAAGTGCCTGCTAGGTAACCTACATATTCCAAGTGCCCGCTAGTTAACATAGATACTCCAAGTGCCCGCTAGGGAACCTACATAGTCCAAGTGCCTGCTAGTTAACCTAGATAGTCCAAGTGCCCGCTAGTTAACCTAGATAGTCCAAGGGACCGCTAGTTAATCTAGATAGTCCAAGTGCCCGCTAGTTAACCTAGATAGTCCAAGTGCCTGCTAGGTAACCTAGATAGTACAAGTGTCCGCTAGTTAACCTACATATTCCAAGTGCCCGCTAGTTAACATAGATAGTCCAAGTGCCCCTAGGGAACGTACATAGTCCAAGTGCCCGCTAGGTAACCTAGATAGTGCAAGTGTCCGCTAGTTAACCTAGATAGTTCAAGTACCCGCTAGGTAACCTAGATCGTCCAAGGGCCCCCTAGTTAGCCTACATAGTCCAAGTGCCCGCTAGGTAACCTAGATAGTCCAAGTGCCCTTTCGGTAACCTAGATAGTCCAAGTGCCCGCTATTAAACCTACATAGTCCATGCGCCCGCTAGTTAACCTACATAGTGCAAGTGTCCGCTAGTTAACCTACATATTCCATGTGCCCGCTAGTTAACCTACATAATCTAAGTGCCCGTTAGCTAACCTAGATAGTCCAAGGGACCGCTAGTTGACCTACATAGTCCAAGTGCCAGCTAGGTAACCTAGATAGTACAAGTGCCCGCAAGGGAACCTAGATAGTCCAAGTGCCTGTTAGCTAACCTAGATAGTCCAATTGGCGCCTAGGTAACCTACAGAGTCCAAGTGCCAGCTAGGTAACCTAGATAATCCAAGTGCCCGCTAGGTAACCTAGATAGTCCATGTGCCCGCTAGTTAACCTACGTAGTCCAAGTGCCCGATAGGGAACCTACATAATCCAAGTGCCCGCTAGGCAACTTACATAGTCCAAGTGCCCCTTAGTTAACCTAGATAGTCAAAGTGCCTGCTAGGTAACCTAGATAGTCCAAGTGCCCGCTAGGTAACCTACATAGTCCAAGTGCCCGTTAGGTAACCTAAATAGTCCAAATGCCCGCTAGGGAAACTACACAGTCCAAGTGCCCGCTAGTTAACCTAGATCGTCCAAGTGCCTGCTAGTAAACCTACATAATCCATGGGACCGCTAGTTAACCTACATAGTGCAAGGGCCCGCTAGTTAACCTAGATCGTGCAAGTGTCCACTAGTTAACCTATATAGTCCAAGTGCCCGCTAGTTAACCTGTATACCAAGTGCCCGCTACGTAACCTAGAATGTCCAAGGGCACGCTAGTTAACCTACATAGTACAAGTGCACGCTAGGGAGCCTAGATAGTCCAAGTGCCCGCTCTGGAAACTACATAGTCCAAGTGCCTGCTAGGGAACCTACATAGTCCAAGTGCCCGCTCTGGAACATACATAATCCAAGTGCCCGCTAGGTAACCTATATAGTCCAAATGCCCGCTAGTGATCCTAATATTCCAAGTGCCCGCTAGTTAACATAGATAGTCCAAGTGCTCGCTAGGGAACGTACATAGTGCAAGTGCCCGCTAGGTAACCTAGATAGTGCAAGTGCCCGCTAGTTATCCTAGATAGTTCTAGTACCCGCTAGGTAACCTAGATCGTCCAAGGGCCCCCTAGTTAGCCTACATAGTCCAAGTGCCCGCTAGGTAACCTAGATAGTCCAAGTGACCGCTAGTTAACCTACATAGTCCAAGTGCTCGCTAAGTAACCTAGATAGTCAAAGTGCCCCTTAGGTAACCTAGATAGTCCAAGTGCCCGTTACCTAACCTAGATAGTCCAAGTGCCCGTTAGGCAACATACATAGTCCAAGTGCCCGTTCGTTAACCTAGAAGTCCAAGTGCCCGCTATGTAACTTAGACAGTCCAAGTGCCCGCTAGGTTACCTGCATAGTCCAAGTGCCCGTTCGTTAACCTAGATAGTCCAAGTGCCCGCTAGAGAACCTATATAATCCAAGTGCTATCTAGGTAACCTAGATAGTCCAAGGGCCCGCTAGTTAACCTACATAATCCAAGGGCTCGCTTGTTAACTTTGATAGTCCAAGTGCCCGTTAACTAACCTAGATAGTCCAAGAGCCCGCTAGGTAACCTAGACTGTCCAAGTGCCCGCTAGGTTACCTACATAGTCTAAGTGCCCGTTCCTTAACCTAGATAGTCCAAGTGCCCGCTAGAAAACCTACATAGTCCAAGGGCCCACTAGTTAACCTAGATCGTCCATGTGTCCTCTAGTTAACCTACATAGTCCAAGTGCACGCTAGGTAACCTACATAGTGTAAGTGTCCGCCAGATAACCTACATAGTCCAAGTGCCAGTTAGGTAACCTAGATAGTCCAAGTCCCCGCTAGGTAACCTACATAGTGCAAGTGTCCGCTACTTAACCTACGTAGTCCAAGGGCCCGGTAGTTAACCTACATAGACCAAGTGCCCGGTAGTTAACTTACATAGTTCAAGTGTCCGTAGGGAACATACATAGTCCATGTGCCCGCTAGGGAACATTCATAGTCCAAGTGCCCGCTAGGGAACCTACGTAGTCCAAGTGCCCGCTAGGGAATCTACATAGTCCAAGGGCCCGCTAGTTAACGTAGATAGTCCAAGTGCCGCTAGTTAATCTACATAGTCCAAGTGCTCGCTAAGGAACCTACATAGTCCAAGTGCCCGCTCTGGAACCTACAAAGTCCAAGTGCCTGCTAGGGAACCTACATAGTCCAAGTGCCCGCTCTGGAACATACATAGTCCAAGTGCCCGCTACTGAATCTACATAGTCCAAGGGCCCGCTAGTTAACGTAGATAGTCCAAGTACCCGCTAGTTAACCTAGATAGACCAAGTACCCGCTAGGGAACGTACCTTGTCCAAGTGCCCGATAGGGAACCTACATAGTCCAAGTGCCCGCTAGTTAACATAGGTAGTCCAAGTACCCGCTAGGAAACGTACGTAGTCCAAGTGCCCGCTAGTTAACGTACATAGTCCAAGTGCCTGCTAGGTAACGTAGATAGTCCAAGTGCCCACTAGGGAACTTACATAGTCCAAGGGCCCGCTAGGGAACCTACATAGTCCAAGTGCCTGTTAGCTAACATAGATAGTCCCAGTGCCCGCTAGGTAACCTAGATAGTCCAACAGCCCGGTAGGTAACCTACATACTCCAAGTACCCGCTAGATAACGGAGATAGTTCAAGTGCCAGCTAGGTAACCTAGATAGTCCAAGTGCCCGCTAGATAACCTACAAAGACTAATTGCCCGCTCAGTAATCTATATAGTCCAAATGCCCGCTGGGAGCCTACATAATCCAAATGCCCGCTACGTAACCTAGATAGTCCAAGGGCCTGCTAGGTAACCTACATAGTCCTAGTGCCCCTAGTTAACCTACATTCTCCAAGTGCCTGATAGGTAACCTACATAGTCCTAGTGCCCCTAGTTAACCTACATTCTCCAAGTGCCCGCTAGGTAACCAACATAGTCCAAATACCCTCTAGTTAACCTACATAGTTCAAGTGCCCGATAGGGAAACTACATAATCCAAGTGCCCGCTAGGGAACCTACATAGTCCACGTGCCAGTTAGGTAAACTAGATAGTCCAAATGCCCACCAGGAAACCCACATAGTCCAAGTGCCCGCTAGGGAACTTACATAGTACAAGGGCCCGCTAGGGAACCTACATAGTCCAAGTGCCCGTTCGTTAACCTACATAGTCCAAGTGCCCACTAGGAAACCTACATAGTCCAAGTGCCCGTTCGTTAACCTAGATAGTCCAAGTGCCCGCTAGGTAACCTAGATAGGCCAAGTGCCCGCTAGGTAACCTATATACTCCAAGTTCCCGCTATGTAACCTAGATAATCAAAGTGCCCGTAAGGTAACCTAGATAGTCCTAGTGCCCGCTAGGTAACTTACATTGTCCAAGTTCCCGCTAGGTAACCTAGATAGTCCAAGTTCCCGTTACCTAACCTAGATAGTCCAAGTGCCCGCTAGGCAACCTACATAGTCCAAGAGCCCGTTCGTTAACCTAGAAGTCCAAGTGCCTGCTAGGTAACCTAGACAGTCCAACTGCCCTCTAGGTTACCTGCATATTCGAAGTGCCCGTTCGTTAACCTAGATAGTCCAAGTGCCCACTAGGTAACCTACATAGTCCAAGTGCCCGCTAAGTAACCTATATAGTCCAAGTGCCCGCTAGTTAACCTACATAGTCCAAGGGCTCACTTGTTAACATTGATAGTCCAGCTGCCCGCTACTTAACCTAGATCGTCCAAATGCCCGCTAGTTAACCTAGATTGTCCAAGTCCCTGCTAGTTAACCTACATAGCCAAGGGCCCACTATTTACCTAGGTAGTCCAAGTGTCCTCTAGTTAACCTATATACCAAGTGCCCGCTACGTAACCTAGATAGTCCAAGGGCACGCTAGTTAACCTACATAGTCCAAGTGCCCACTAGGCAACCTAGATAGTCCAAGTGCCCGCTAAGGAACCTACATAGTCCAAGTGCACGCTAGTTAACCTAGATAGTCCAAGTGCCCGCTAGTTAACCTACATATTCCAAGTGCCCGCTAGGTAAACTAGATAGTGCAAGTGCCCGCTAGTTAACCTAGATAGTTCTAGTACCCCCTAGGTAACCTAGATCGTCCAAGGGCCCCCTAGTTAGCCTACATAGTCCAAGTGCCCGCTAGGTAACCTAGATAGTCCAAGTGACCGCTAGTTAACCTACATAGTCCAAGTGCCCGCTAAGTAACCTAGATAGTCCAAGTGCCCGCTAGTTAACCTAGATCGTCCAAGGGCCCTCTAGTTAACCTAGATAGTCCAAGTGCCCGCTAGGGGACGTACATAGTCCAAGTGCCCGCTAGGTAACCTAGATAGTCCAAGTGCCCCCTAGGGTATGTACATAGTTCAAGTGCCCGCTAGGTAACCTAGATTGTCCAAGTGTCCGCTAGTTACCCTACATAGTCCAAGTGCCCGCTAGGTAACCTAGATAGTCCAAGGTCCTGCTAGTTAACCTACATAATCCAATGCCCGATAGGGAACCTATGTATTCCAAGTGCCAGTTAGGGAACCTACATACTCCACGTGCCCATAGGGAACCTATATAGTCCAAGTGCCCGCTAGGGAACCTACATAGTCCAAGTGCCCGTTAGTTAACCTAGATAGTCAAAGTGCCTGCTAGGTAACCTAAATAGTCCAAGTGCTCTCTAGGGAACCTACATAGTCCAATTGCCCGTTAGCTAACCTAGATAGTCGAAGTGTCCGCTAGTTAACCTACATAGTCCAAGTGTCCGTTGGTTAACCTAGATAGTCCAAGTGCCCACTAGGTAACCTAGAGGCCAAGTGCTCGCTAGTTAACCTACATAGTCCAAGTGCCCGCTAGGTAACCTATATAGTCCAAGTGCCCGCTAGGTAACCTACATAGTCCAAGGTCTCACTTGTTAACTTTGATAGTCCAAGTGCCTGCTAGTTAACCTAGATCTTCCAAGTGCCCGCGAGTTAACCTAGATTGTCCAAGTGCCTGCTATTTAACCTACATAGTCCAAGGGCCCACTAGTTAACCTAGATAATCCAAGTGTCCTCTAGTTAACCTACATAGTCCAAGTACCCGCTAGTTAACCTATATACAAAGTGCCTGCTACGTAACCTAGATAGTCCAAGGGCACGCTAGTTAACCTACATAGTCCAAGTGCCCGCTAGGCAACCTAGATAGTCCAAGTGCCCACTAAGGAACCTACATAGTCCAAGTGCACGCTAGTTAACCTAGACAGTCCAAGTGCCCGCTAGGGAACTTACATAGTCCAAGTGCCCACTAGGTAACCTAGATAGTGCAAGTGTCCGCTAGTTAACCTAGATAGTTCAAATACCCGCTAAGTAACCTAGATCGTCCAAGGGCCCACTAGTTAGCCTACATAGTCCAAGTGCCCGCTAGGTAACCTAAATAGTCCAAGTTCCCGTTCGGTAACTAGATAGTCCAAGTGCCCTTTAGGGAACCTGGATAGTCCAAGGGCCCGCTAGTTGACTAACATAGTGCAAGTGCCAAATTGGTAACCTAGATAGTACAAGTGCCCGCTAGGGAACCTAGATAGTTCAAGTGCCTGTTAGCTAACCTAGATAGTCCAAGAGCCCGCTAGGTAACCTAGACTGTCCAAGTGCCCGCTAGGTTACCTACATAGTCTAAGTGCCCGTTCGTTAACCTAGATAGTCCAAGTGCCCGATAGGAAACCTACATAGTCCAAGGGCCCGCTAGGTAACCTAGATAGTGCAAGTGCCCGCTAGGTAACCTAGAGTCCAATTGCTTGCTAGTTAACCTACATAGTCCAAGTGCCCGCTATGTAACCTAGATAGTCCAAGTGCCCGTCCGTTAACCTACATAGTCCAAGTTCCCGCTAGGTAACCTAGATAGTCCAAGTTCCCGTTACCTAACCTAGATAGTCCAAGTGCCCGCTAGGTAACCTAGACAGTACAAGTGCCCGCAAGGTTACCTGCATATTCAAAGTGCCCGTTCGTTAACCTAGAAGTCCAAGTGCCCGCTAGGTAACCTAGACAGTACAAGTGCCCGCAAGTTTACCTGCATATTCCAAGTGCCCATTCGTTAACCTAGATAGTCCAAGTGTCCACTAGGTAACCTACATAGTCCAAGTGCCCGTTAGGTAACCTATATAGTCCAAGTGCCCGCTAGGTAACCTAGATAGTCCAAGGACCCGCTAGTTAAACTACATAGTCCAAGGGCTCACTTGTTAATTTTGATAATCCAGCTGCCCGCTAGTTAACCTAGATCGTCCAAGTGCCTGCTAGTTAATCTACATAGTCCAAGGGCCCACTAGTTGACCTACATAGTCCAAGTGCCCGCTAGGCAACCTAGATAATCCAAGTGCCCGCTAAGGAACCTACATAGTCCAAGTGCATGGTAGTTTACCTAGATATTCCAAATGCCCGCTAGTTAACCTAGATAGTCCAAGTGCCTGCTAGGTAACCTACATATTCCAAGTGCCCGCTAGTTAACATAGATACTCCAAGTGCCTGCTAGGGAACCTACATAGTCCAAGTGCCTGCTAGTTAACCTAGATAGTCCAAGTGCCCGCTAGTTAACCTAGATAGTCCAAGGGACCGCTAGTTAATCTAGATAGTCCAAGTGCCCGCTAGTTAACCTAGATAGTCCAAGTGCCTGCTAGGTAACCTAGATAGTACAAGTGTCCGCTAGTTAACCTACATATTCCAAGTGCCCGCTAGTTAACATAGATAGTCCAAGTGCCCCTAGGGAACGTACATAGTCCAAGTGCCCGCTAGGTAACCTAGATAGTGCAAGTGTCCGCTAGTTAACCTAGATAGTTCAAGTACCCGCTAGGTAACCTAGATCGTCCAAGGGCCCCCTAGTTAGCCTACATAGTCCAAGTGCACGCTAGGTAACCTAGATAGTCCAAGTGCCCTTTCGGTAACCTAGATAGTCCAAGTGCCCGCTATTAAACCTACATAGTCCATGCGCCCGCTAGTTAACCTACATAGTGCAAGTGTCCGCTAGTTAACCTACATATTCCATGTGCCCGCTAGTTAACCTACATAATCTAAGTGCCCGTTAGCTAACCTAGATAGTCCAAGGGACCGCTAGTTGACCTACATAGTCCAAGTGCCAGCTAGGTAACCTAGATAGTACAAGTGCCCGCAAGGGAACCTAGATAGTCCAAGTGCCTGTTAGCTAACCTAGATAGTCCAATTGGCGCCTAGGTAACCTACAGAGTCCAAGTGCCAGCTAGGTAACCTAGATAATCCAAGTGCCCGCTAGGTAACCTAGATAGTCCATGTGCCCGCTAGTTAACCTACGTAGTCCAAGTGCCCGATAGGGAACCTACATAATCCAAGTGCCCGCTAGGCAACTTACATAGTCCAAGTGCCCCTTAGTTAACCTAGATAGTCAAAGTGCCTGCTAGGTAACCTAGATAGTCCAAGTGCCCGCTAGGTAACCTACATAGTCCAAGTGCCCGTTAGGTAACCTAAATAGTCCAAATGCCCGCTAGGGAAACTACACAGTCCAAGTGCCCGCTAGTTAACCTAGATCGTCCAAGTGCCTGCTAGTAAACCTACATAATCCATGGGACCGCTAGTTAACCTACATAGTGCAAGGGCCCGCTAGTTAACCTAGATCGTGCAAGTGTCCACTAGTTAACCTATATAGTCCAAGTGCCCGCTAGTTAACCTGTATACCAAGTGCCCGCTACGTAACCTAGAATGTCCAAGGGCACGCTAGTTAACCTACATAGTACAAGTGCACGCTAGGGAGCCTAGATAGTCCAAGTGCCCGCTCTGGAAACTACATAGTCCAAGTGCCTGCTAGGGAACCTACATAGTCCAAGTGCCCGCTCTGGAACATACATAGTCCAAGTGCCCGCTAGGGTATCTACATATTCCAAGGGCCCGCTAGTTAACCTACGTATTCCAAGTACACGCTAGTTAACGTAGATCTTCCAAGTGCCCGTTAGTTAACCTACATAGATCAAGGGCCCGCTAGTAAACCTACATAGTCCAAGGGCCCGCTAGTTAACCTACATCGTCCATGGGCCCGCTAGTTAACCTAGATAGTCCAAGTGCCCGCTAGTTAACCTACACAGTCCATTGCCCGCTAGGTAACCTAGACAGTTGAAGTGACCACTAGGTTACCTACATAGTCTAAGTGCCTGTTCGTTAACCTCATAGTCCAAGTGCCCGCTAGGTAACCTATATAGTCCAAATGCCCGCTAGTGATCCTAATATTCCAAGTGCCCGCTAGTTAACATAGATAGTCCAAGTGCTCGCTAGGGAACGTACATAGTGCAAGTGCCCGCTAGGTAACCTAGATAGTGCAAGTGCCCGCTAGTTATCCTAGATAGTTCTAGTACCCGCTAGGTAACCTAGATCGTCCAAGGGCCCCCTAGTTAGCCTACATAGTCCAAGTGCCCGCTAGGTAACCTAGATAGTCCAAGTGACCGCTAGTTAACCTACATAGTCCAAGTGCTCGCTAAGTAACCTAGATAGTCAAAGTGCCCCTTAGGTAACCTAGATAGTCCAAGTGCCCGTTACCTAACCTAGATAGTCCAAGTGCCCGTTAGGCAACATACATAGTCCAAGTGCCCGTTCGTTAACCTAGAAGTCCAAGTGCCCGCTATGTAACCTAGACAGTCCAAGTGCCCGCTAGGTTACCTGCATAGTCCAAGTGCCCGTTCGTTAACCTAGATAGTCCAAGTGCCCGCTAGAGAACCTATATAATCCAAGTGCTATCTAGGTAACCTAGATAGTCCAAGGGCCCGCTAGTTAACCTACATAATCCAAGGGCTCGCTTGTTAACTTTGATAGTCCAAGTGCCCGTTAACTAACCTAGATAGTCCAAGAGCCCGCTAGGTAACCTAGACTGTCCAAGTGCCCGCTAGGTTACCTACATAGTCTAAGTGCCCGTTCCTTAACCTAGGTAGTCCAAGTGCCCGCTAGAAAACCTACATAGTCCAAGGGCCCACTAGTTAACCTAGATCGTCCATGTGTCCTCTAGTTAACCTACATAGTCCAAGTGCACGCTAGGTAACCTACATAGTGTAAGTGTCCGCCAGATAACCTACATAGTCCAAGTGCCAGTTAGGTAACCTAGATAGTCCAAGTCCCCGCTAGGTAACCTACATAGTGCAAGTGTCCGCTACTTAACCTACGTAGTCCAAGGGCCCGGTAGTTAACCTACATAGACCAAGTGCCCGGTAGTTAACTTACATAGTTCAAGTGTCCGTAGGGAACATACATAGTCCATGTGCCCGCTAAGGAACATTCATAGTCCAAGTGCCCGCTAGGGAACCTACGTAGTCCAAGTGCCCGCTAGGGAATCTACATAGTCCAAGGGCCCGCTAGTTAACGTAGATAGTCCAAGTGCCGCTAGTTAATCTACATAGTCCAAGTGCTCGCTAAGGAACCTACATAGTCCAAGTGCCCGCTCTGGAACCTACAAAGTCCAAGTGCCTGCTAGGGAACCTACATAGTCCAAGTGCCCGCTCTGGAACATACATAGTCCAAGTGCCCGCTACTGAATCTACATAGTCCAAGGGCCCGCTAGTTAACGTAGATAGTCCAAGTACCCGCTAGTTAACCTAGATAGACCAAGTACCCGCTAGGGAACGTACCTTGTCCAAGTGCCCGATAGGGAACCTACATAGTCCAAGTGCCCGCTAGTTAACATAGGTAGTCCAAGTACCCGCTAGGAAACGTACGTAGTCCAAGTGCCCGCTAGTTAACGTACATAGTCCAAGTGCCTGCTAGGTAACGTAGATAGTCCAAGTGCCCACTAGGGAACTTACATAGTCCAAGGGCCCGCTAGGGAACCTACATAGTCCAAGTGCCTGTTAGCTAACATAGATAGTCCCAGTGCCCGCTAGGTAACCTAGATAGTCCAACAGCCCGGTAGGTAACCTACATACTCCAAGTACCCGCTAGATAACGGAGATAGTTCAAGTGCCAGCTAGGTAACCTAGATAGTCCAAGTGCCCGCTAGATAACCTACAAAGTCTAATTGCCCGCTCAGTAATCTATATAGTCCAAATGCCCGCTGGGAGCCTACATAATCCAAATGCCCGCTACGTAACCTAGATAGTCCAAGGGCCTGCTAGGTAACCTACATAGTCCTAGTGCCCCTAGTTAACCTACATTCTCCAAGTGCCTGATAGGTAACCTACATAGTCCTAGTGCCCCTAGTTAACCTACATTCTCCAAGTGCCCGCTAGGTAACCTACATAGTCCAAATACCCTCTAGTTAACCTACATAGTTCAAGTGCCCGATAGGGAAACTACATAATCCAAGTGCCCGCTAGGGAACCTACATAGTCCACGTGCCAGTTAGGTAAACTAGATAGTCCAAATGCCCGCCAGGAAACCCACATAGTCCAAGTGCCCGCTAGGGAACTTACATAGTACAAGGGCCCGCTAGGGAACCTACATAGTCCAAGTGCCCGTTCGTTAACCTACATAGTCCAAGTGCCCACTAGGAAACCTACATAGTCCAAGTGCCCGTTCGTTAACCTAGATAGTCCAAGTGCCCGCTAGGTAACCTAGATAGGCCAAGTGCCCGCTAGGTAACCTATATACTCCAAGTTCCCGCTATGTAACCTAGATAATCAAAGTGCCCGTAAGGTAACCTAGATAGTCCTAGTGCCCGCTAGGTAACTTACATTGTCCAAGTTCCCGCTAGGTAACCTAGATAGTCCAAGTTCCCGTTACCTAACCTAGATAGTCCAAGTGCCCGCTAGGCAACCTACATAGTCCAAGAGCCCGTTCGTTAACCTAGAAGTCCAAGTGCCTGCTAGGTAACCTAGACAGTCCAACTGCCCTCTAGGTTACCTGCATATTCGAAGTGCCCGTTCGTTAACCTAGATAGTCCAAGTGCCCACTAGGTAACCTACATAGTCCAAGTGCCCGCTAAGTAACCTATATAGTCCAAGTGCCCGCTAGTTAACCTACATAGTCCAAGGGCTCATGTTAACATTGATAGTCCAGCTGCCCGCTACTTAACCTAGATCGTCCAAATGCCCGCTAGTTAACCTAGATTGTCCAAGTCCCTGCTAGTTAACCTACATAGCCAAGGGCCCACTATTTACCTAGGTAGTCCAAGTGTCCTCTAGTTAACCTATATACCAAGTGCCCGCTACGTAACCTAGATAGTCCAAGGGCACGCTAGTTAACCTACATAGTCCAAGTGCCCACTAGGCAACCTAGATAGTCCAAGTGCCCGCTAAGGAACCTACATAGTCCAAGTGCACGCTAGTTAACCTAGATAGTCCAAGTGCCCGCTAGTTAACCTACATATTCCAAGTGCCCGCTAGGTAAACTAGATAGTGCAAGTGCCCGCTAGTTAACCTAGATAGTTCTAGTACCCCCTAGGTAACCTAGATCGTCCAAGGGCCCCCTAGTTAGCCTACATAGTCCAAGTGCCCGCTAGGTAACCTAGATAGTCCAAGTGACCGCTAGTTAACCTACATAGTCCAAGTGCCCGCTAAGTAACCTAGATAGTCCAAGTGCCCGCTAGTTAACCTAGATCGTCCAAGGGCCCTCTAGTTAACCTAGATAGTCCAAGTGCCCGCTAGGGGACGTACATAGTCCAAGTGCCCGCTAGGTAACCTAGATAGTCCAAGTGCCCCCTAGGGTATGTACATAGTTCAAGTGCCCGCTAGGTAACCTAGATTGTCCAAGTGTCCGCTAGTTACCCTACATAGTCCAAGTGCCCGCTAGGTAACCTAGATAGTCCAAGGTCCTGCTAGTTAACCTACATAATCCAATGCCCGATAGGGAACCTATGTATTCCAAGTGCCAGTTAGGGAACCTACATACTCCACGTGCCCATAGGGAACCTATATAGTCCAAGTGCCCGCTAGGGAACCTACATAGTCCAAGTGCCCGTTAGTTAACCTAGATAGTCAAAGTGCCTGCTAGGTAACCTAAATAGTCCAAGTGCTCTCTAGGGAACCTACATAGTCCAAGTGCCCGTTAGTTAACCTAGATAGTCCAATTGCCCGTTAGCTAACCTAGATAGTCGAAGTGTCCGCTAGTTAACCTACATAGTCCAAGTGTCCGTTGGTTAACCTAGATAGTCCAAGAGCCCACTAGGTAACCTAGAGGCCAAGTGCTCGCTAGTTAACCTACATAGTCCAAGTGCCCGCTAGGTAACCTATATAGTCCAAGTGCCCGCTAGGTAACCTACATAGTCCAAGGTCTCACTTGTTAACTTTGATAGTCCAAGTGCCTGCTAGTTAACCTAGATCTTCCAAGTGCCCGCGAGTTAACCTAGATTGTCCAAGTGCCTGCTATTTAACCTACATAGTCCAAGGGCCCACTAGTTAACCTAGATAATCCAAGTGTCCTCTAGTTAACCTACATAGTCCAAGTACCCGCTAGTTAACCTATATACAAAGTGCCTGCTACGTAACCTAGATAGTCCAAGGGCACGCTAGTTAACCTACATAGTCCAAGTGCCCGCTAGGCAACCTAGATAGTCCAAGTGCCCACTAAGGAACCTACATAGTCCAAGTGCACGCTAGTTAACCTAGACAGTCCAAGTGCCCGCTAGGGAACTTACATAGTCCAAGTGCCCACTAGGTAACCTAGATAGTGCAAGTGTCCGCTAGTTAACCTAGATAGTTCAAATACCCGCTAAGTAACCTAGATCGTCCAAGGGCCCACTAGTTAGCCTACATAGTCCAAGTGCCCGCTAGGTAACCTAAATAGTCCAAGTTCCCGTTCGGTAACTAGATAGTCCAAGTGCCCTTTAGGGAACCTGGATAGTCCAAGGGCCCGCTAGTTGACTAACATAGTGCAAGTGCCAAATTGGTAACCTAGATAGTACAAGTGCCCACTAGGGAACCTAGATAGTTCAAGTGCCTGTTAGCTAACCTAGATAGTCCAAGAGCCCGCTAGGTAACCTAGACTGTCCAAGTGCCCGCTAGGTTACCTACATAGTCTAAGTGCCCGTTCGTTAACCTAGATAGTCCAAGTGCCCGATAGGAAACCTACATAGTCCAAGGGCCCGCTAGGTAACCTAGATAGTGCAAGTGCCCGCTAGGTAACCTAGAGTCCAATTGCTCGCTAGTTAACCTACATAGTCCAAGTGCCCGCTATGTAACCTAGATAGTCCAAGTGCCCGTCCGTTAACCTACATAGTCCAAGTTCCCGCTAGGTAACCTAGATAGTCCAAGTTCCCGTTACCTAACCTAGATAGTCCAAGTGCCCGCTAGGTAACCTAGACAGTACAAGTGCCCGCAAGGTTACCTGCATATTCAAAGTGCCCGTTCGTTAACCTAGAAGTCCAAGTGCCCGCTAGGTAACCTAGACAGTACAAGTGCCCGCAAGTTTACCTGCATATTCCAAGTGCCCATTCGTTAACCTAGATAGTCCAAGTGTCCACTAGGTAACCTACATAGTCCAAGTGCCCGTTAGGTAACCTATATAGTCCAAGTGCCCGCTAGGTAACCTAGATAGTCCAAGGACCCGCTAGTTAAACTACATAGTCCAAGGGCTCACTTGTTAATTTTGATAATCCAGCTGCCCGCTAGTTAACCTAGATCGTCCAAGTGCCTGCTAGTTAATCTACATAGTCCAAGGGCCCACTAGTTGACCTACATAGTCCAAGTGCCCGCTAGGCAACCTAGATAATCCAAGTGCCCGCTAAGGAACCTACATAGTCCAAGTGCATGGTAGTTTACCTAGATATTCCAAATGCCCGCTAGTTAACCTAGATAGTCCAAGTGCCTGCTAGGTAACCTACATATTCCAAGTGCCCGCTAGTTAACATAGATACTCCAAGTGCCCGCTAGGGAACCTACATAGTCCAAGTGCCTGCTAGTTAACCTAGATAGTCCAAGTGCCCGCTAGTTAACCTAGATAGTCCAAGGGACCGCTAGTTAATCTAGATAGTCCAAGTGCCCGCTAGTTAACCTAGATAGTCCAAGTGCCTGCTAGGTAACCTAGATAGTACAAGTGTCCGCTAGTTAACCTACATATTCCAAGTGCCCGCTAGTTAACATAGATAGTCCAAGTGCCCCTAGGGAACGTACATAGTCCAAGTGCCCGCTAGGTAACCTAGATAGTGCAAGTGTCCGCTAGTTAACCTAGATAGTTCAAGTACCCGCTAGGTAACCTAGATCGTCCAAGGGCCCCCTAGTTAGCCTACATAGTCCAAGTGCCCGCTAGGTAACCTAGATAGTCCAAGTGCCCTTTCGGTAACCTAGATAGTCCAAGTGCCCGCTATTAAACCTACATAGTCCATGCGCCCGCT
Source organism: Tenrec ecaudatus (assembly GCF_050624435.1). NCBI lineage: Eukaryota > Metazoa > Chordata > Mammalia > Afrosoricida > Tenrecidae > Tenrec > Tenrec ecaudatus. The sequence continues at coordinate 1,104,903 of NW_027457550.1, read as the reverse complement.
AGTTAACCTACATAGTGCAAGTGTCCGCTAGTTAACCTACATATTCCATGTGCCCGCTAGTTAACCTACATAATCTAAGTGCCCGTTAGCTAACCTAGATAGTCCAAGGGACCGCTAGTTGACCTACATAGTCCAAGTGCCAGCTAGGTAACCTAGATAGTACAAGTGCCCGCAAGGGAACCTAGATAGTCCAAGTGCCTGTTAGCTAACCTAGATAGTCCAATTGGCGCCTAGGTAACCTACAGAGTCCAAGTGCCAGCTAGGTAACCTAGATAATCCAAGTGCCCGCTAGGTAACCTAGATAGTCCATGTGCCCGCTAGTTAACCTACGTAGTCCAAGTGCCCGATAGGGAACCTACATAATCCAAGTGCCCGCTAGGCAACTTACATAGTCCAAGTGCCCCTTAGTTAACCTAGATAGTCAAAGTGCCTGCTAGGTAACCTAGATAGTCCAAGTGCCCGCTAGGTAACCTACATAGTCCAAGTGCCCGTTAGGTAACCTAAATAGTCCAAATGCCCGCTAGGGAAACTACACAGTCCAAGTGCCCGCTAGTTAACCTAGATCGTCCAAGTGCCTGCTAGTAAACCTACATAATCCATGGGACCGCTAGTTAACCTACATAGTGCAAGGGCCCGCTAGTTAACCTAGATCGTGCAAGTGTCCACTAGTTAACCTATATAGTCCAAGTGCCCGCTAGTTAACCTGTATACCAAGTGCCCGCTACGTAACCTAGAATGTCCAAGGGCACGCTAGTTAACCTACATAGTACAAGTGCACGCTAGGGAGCCTAGATAGTCCAAGTGCCCGCTCTGGAAACTACATAGTCCAAGTGCCTGCTAGGGAACCTACATAGTCCAAGTGCCCGCTCTGGAACATACATAATCCAAGTGCCCGCTAGGGTATCTACATATTCCAAGGGCCCGCTAGTTAACCTACGTATTCCAAGTACACGCTAGTTAACGTAGATCTTCCAAGTGCCCGTTAGTTAACCTACATAGATCAAGGGCCCGCTAGTAAACCTACATAGTCCAAGGGCCCGCTAGTTAACCTACATCGTCCATGGGCCCGCTAGTTAACCTAGATAGTCCAAGTGCCCGCTAGTTAACCTACACAGTCCATTGCCCGCTAGGTAACCTAGACAGTTGAAGTGACCACTAGGTTACCTACATAGTCTAAGTGCCTGTTCGTTAACCTCATAGTCCAAGTGCCCGCTAGGTAACCTATATAGTCCAAATGCCCGCTAGTGATCCTAATATTCCAAGTGCCCGCTAGTTAACATAGATAGTCCAAGTGCTCGCTAGGGAACGTACATAGTGCAAGTGCCCGCTAGGTAACCTAGATAGTGCAAGTGCCCGCTAGTTATCCTAGATAGTTCTAGTACCCGCTAGGTAACCTAGATCGTCCAAGGGCCCCCTAGTTAGCCTACATAGTCCAAGTGCCCGCTAGGTAACCTAGATAGTCCAAGTGACCGCTAGTTAACCTACATAGTCCAAGTGCTCGCTAAGTAACCTAGATAGTCAAAGTGCCCCTTAGGTAACCTAGATAGTCCAAGTGCCCGTTACCTAACCTAGATAGTCCAAGTGCCCGTTAGGCAACATACATAGTCCAAGTGCCCGTTCGTTAACCTAGAAGTCCAAGTGCCCGCTATGTAACTTAGACAGTCCAAGTGCCCGCTAGGTTACCTGCATAGTCCAAGTGCCCGTTCGTTAACCTAGATAGTCCAAGTGCCCGCTAGAGAACCTATATAATCCAAGTGCTATCTAGGTAACCTAGATAGTCCAAGGGCCCGCTAGTTAACCTACATAATCCAAGGGCTCGCTTGTTAACTTTGATAGTCCAAGTGCCCGTTAACTAACCTAGATAGTCCAAGAGCCCGCTAGGTAACCTAGACTGTCCAAGTGCCCGCTAGGTTACCTACATAGTCTAAGTGCCCGTTCCTTAACCTAGATAGTCCAAGTGCCCGCTAGAAAACCTACATAGTCCAAGGGCCCACTAGTTAACCTAGATCGTCCATGTGTCCTCTAGTTAACCTACATAGTCCAAGTGCACGCTAGGTAACCTACATAGTGTAAGTGTCCGCCAGATAACCTACATAGTCCAAGTGCCAGTTAGGTAACCTAGATAGTCCAAGTCCCCGCTAGGTAACCTACATAGTGCAAGTGTCCGCTACTTAACCTACGTAGTCCAAGGGCCCGGTAGTTAACCTACATAGACCAAGTGCCCGGTAGTTAACTTACATAGTTCAAGTGTCCGTAGGGAACATACATAGTCCATGTGCCCGCTAGGGAACATTCATAGTCCAAGTGCCCGCTAGGGAACCTACGTAGTCCAAGTGCCCGCTAGGGAATCTACATAGTCCAAGGGCCCGCTAGTTAACGTAGATAGTCCAAGTGCCGCTAGTTAATCTACATAGTCCAAGTGCTCGCTAAGGAACCTACATAGTCCAAGTGCCCGCTCTGGAACCTACAAAGTCCAAGTGCCTGCTAGGGAACCTACATAGTCCAAGTGCCCGCTCTGGAACATACATAGTCCAAGTGCCCGCTACTGAATCTACATAGTCCAAGGGCCCGCTAGTTAACGTAGATAGTCCAAGTACCCGCTAGTTAACCTAGATAGACCAAGTACCCGCTAGGGAACGTACCTTGTCCAAGTGCCCGATAGGGAACCTACATAGTCCAAGTGCCCGCTAGTTAACATAGGTAGTCCAAGTACCCGCTAGGAAACGTACGTAGTCCAAGTGCCCGCTAGTTAACGTACATAGTCCAAGTGCCTGCTAGGTAACGTAGATAGTCCAAGTGCCCACTAGGGAACTTACATAGTCCAAGGGCCCGCTAGGGAACCTACATAGTCCAAGTGCCTGTTAGCTAACATAGATAGTCCCAGTGCCCGCTAGGTAACCTAGATAGTCCAACAGCCCGGTAGGTAACCTACATACTCCAAGTACCCGCTAGATAACGGAGATAGTTCAAGTGCCAGCTAGGTAACCTAGATAGTCCAAGTGCCCGCTAGATAACCTACAAAGTCTAATTGCCCGCTCAGTAATCTATATAGTCCAAATGCCCGCTGGGAGCCTACATAATCCAAATGCCCGCTACGTAACCTAGATAGTCCAAGGGCCTGCTAGGTAACCTACATAGTCCTAGTGCCCCTAGTTAACCTACATTCTCCAAGTGCCTGATAGGTAACCTACATAGTCCTAGTGCCCCTAGTTAACCTACATTCTCCAAGTGCCCGCTAGGTAACCTACATAGTCCAAATACCCTCTAGTTAACCTACATAGTTCAAGTGCCCGCTAGGGAAACTACATAATCCAAGTGCCCGCTAGGGAACCTACATAGTCCACGTGCCAGTTAGGTAAACTAGATAGTCCAAATGCCCGCCAGGAAACCCACATAGTCCAAGTGCCCGCTAGGGAACTTACATAGTACAAGGGCCCGCTAGGGAACCTACATAGTCCAAGTGCCCGTTCGTTAACCTACATAGTCCAAGTGCCCACTAGGAAACCTACATAGTCCAAGTGCCCGTTCGTTAACCTAGATAGTCCAAGTGCCCGCTAGGTAACCTAGATAGGCCAAGTGCCCGCTAGGTAACCTATATACTCCAAGTTCCCGCTATGTAACCTAGATAATCAAAGTGCCCGTAAGGTAACCTAGATAGTCCTAGTGCCCGCTAGGTAACTTACATTGTCCAAGTTCCCGCTAGGTAACCTAGATAGTCCAAGTTCCCGTTACCTAACCTAGATAGTCCAAGCGCCCGCTAGGCAACCTACATAGTCCAAGAGCCCGTTCGTTAACCTAGAAGTCCAAGTGCCTGCTAGGTAACCTAGACAGTCCAACTGCCCTCTAGGTTACCTGCATATTCGAAGTGCCCGTTCGTTAACCTAGATAGTCCAAGTGCCCACTAGGTAACCTACATAGTCCAAGTGCCCGCTAAGTAACCTATATAGTCCAAGTGCCCGCTAGTTAACCTACATAGTCCAAGGGCTCACTTGTTAACATTGATAGTCCAGCTGCCCGCTACTTAACCTAGATCGTCCAAATGCCCGCTAGTTAACCTAGATTGTCCAAGTCCCTGCTAGTTAACCTACATAGCCAAGGGCCCACTATTTACCTAGGTAGTCCAAGTGTCCTCTAGTTAACCTATATACCAAGTGCCCGCTACGTAACCTAGATAGTCCAAGGGCACGCTAGTTAACCTACATAGTCCAAGTGCCCACTAGGCAACCTAGATAGTCCAAGTGCCCGCTAAGGAACCTACATAGTCCAAGTGCACGCTAGTTAACCTAGATAGTCCAAGTGCCCGCTAGTTAACCTACATATTCCAAGTGCCCGCTAGGTAAACTAGATAGTGCAAGTGCCCGCTAGTTAACCTAGATAGTTCTAGTACCCCCTAGGTAACCTAGATCGTCCAAGGGCCCCCTAGTTAGCCTACATAGTCCAAGTGCCCGCTAGGTAACCTAGATAGTCCAAGTGACCGCTAGTTAACCTACATAGTCCAAGTGCCCGCTAAGTAACCTAGATAGTCCAAGTGCCCGCTAGTTAACCTAGATCGTCCAAGGGCCCTCTAGTTAACCTAGATAGTCCAAGTGCCCGCTAGGGGACATACATAGTCCAAGTGCCCGCTAGGTAACCTAGATAGTCCAAGTGCCCCCTAGGGTATGTACATAGTTCAAGTGCCCGCTAGGTAACCTACATTGTCCAAGTGTCCGCTAGTTACCCTACATAGTCCAAGTGCCCGCTAGGTAACCTAGATAGTCCAAGGTCCTGCTAGTTAACCTACATAATCCAATGCCCGATAGGGAACCTATGTATTCCAAGTGCCAGTTAGGGAACCTACATACTCCACGTGCCCATAGGGAACCTATATAGTCCAAGTGCCCGCTAGGGAACCTACATAGTCCAAGTGCCCGTTAGTTAACCTAGATAGTCAAAGTGCCTGCTAGGTAACCTAAATAGTCCAAGTGCTCTCTAGGGAACCTACATAGTCCAAGTGCCCGTTAGTTAACCTAGATAGTCCAATTGCCCGTTAGCTAACCTAGATAGTCGAAGTGTCCGCTAGTTAACCTACATAGTCCAAGTGTCCGTTGGTTAACCTAGATAGTCCAAGTGCCCACTAGGTAACCTAGAGGCCAAGTGCTCGCTAGTTAACCTACATAGTCCAAGTGCCCGCTAGGTAACCTACATAGTCCAAGGTCTCACTTGTTAACTTTGATAGTCCAAGTGCCTGCTAGTTAACCTAGATCTTCCAAGTGCCCGCGAGTTAACCTAGATTGTCCAAGTGCCTGCTATTTAACCTACATAGTCCAAGGGCCCACTAGTTAACCTAGATAATCCAAGTGTCCTCTAGTTAACCTACATAGTCCAAGTACCCGCTAGTTAACCTATATACAAAGTGCCTGCTACGTAACCTAGATAGTCCAAGGGCACGCTAGTTAACCTACATAGTCCAAGTGCCCGCTAGGCAACCTAGATAGTCCAAGTGCCCACTAAGGAACCTACATAGTCCAAGTGCACGCTAGTTAACCTAGACAGTCCAAGTGCCCGCTAGGGAACTTACATAGTCCAAGTGCCCACTAGGTAACCTAGATAGTGCAAGTGTCCGCTAGTTAACCTAGATAGTTCAAATACCCGCTAAGTAACCTAGATCGTCCAAGGGCCCACTAGTTAGCCTACATAGTCCAAGTGCCCGCTAGGTAACCTAAATAGTCCAAGTTCCCGTTCGGTAACTAGATAGTCCAAGTGCCCTTTAGGGAACCTGGATAGTCCAAGGGCCCGCTAGTTGACTAACATAGTCCAAGTGCCAAATTGGTAACCTAGATAGTACAAGTGCCCGCTAGGGAACCTAGATAGTTCAAGTGCCTGTTAGCTAACCTAGATAGTCCAAGAGCCCGCTAGGTAACCTAGACTGTCCAAGTGCCCGCTAGGTTACCTACATAGTCTAAGTGCCCGTTCGTTAACCTAGATAGTCCAAGTGCCCGATAGGAAACCTACATAGTCCAAGGGCCCGCTAGGTAACCTAGATAGTGCAAGTGCCCGCTAGGTAACCTAGAGTCCAATTGCTCGCTAGTTAACCTACATAGTCCAAGTGCCCGCTATGTAACCTAGATAGTCCAAGTGCCCGTCCGTTAACCTACATAGTCCAAGTTCCCGCTAGGTAACCTAGATAGTCCAAGTTCCCGTTACCTAACCTAGATAGTCCAAGTGCCCGCTAGGTAACCTAGACAGTACAAGTGCCCGCAAGGTTACCTGCATATTCAAAGTGCCCGTTCGTTAACCTAGAAGTCCAAGTGCCCGCTAGGTAACCTAGACAGTACAAGTGCCCGCAAGTTTACCTGCATATTCCAAGTGCCCATTCGTTAACCTAGATAGTCCAAGTGTCCACTAGGTAACCTACATAGTCCAAGTGCCCGTTAGGTAACCTATATAGTCCAAGTGCCCGCTAGGTAACCTAGATAGTCCAAGGACCCGCTAGTTAAACTACATAGTCCAAGGGCTCACTTGTTAATTTTGATAATCCAGCTGCCCGCTAGTTAACCTAGATCGTCCAAGTGCCTGCTAGTTAATCTACATAGTCCAAGGGCCCACTAGTTGACCTACATAGTCCAAGTGCCCGCTAGGCAACCTAGATAATCCAAGTGCCCGCTAAGGAACCTACATAGTCCAAGTGCATGGTAGTTTACCTAGATATTCCAAATGCCCGCTAGTTAACCTAGATAGTCCAAGTGCCTGCTAGGTAACCTACATATTCCAAGTGCCCGCTAGTTAACATAGATACTCCAAGTGCCCGCTAGGGAACCTACATAGTCCAAGTGCCTGCTAGTTAACCTAGATAGTCCAAGTGCCCGCTAGTTAACCTAGATAGTCCAAGGGACCGCTAGTTAATCTAGATAGTCCAAGTGCCCGCTAGTTAACCTAGATAGTCCAAGTGCCTGCTAGGTAACCTAGATAGTACAAGTGTCCGCTAGTTAACCTACATATTCCAAGTGCCCGCTAGTTAACATAGATAGTCCAAGTGCCCCTAGGGAACGTACATAGTCCAAGTGCCCGCTAGGTAACCTAGATAGTGCAAGTGTCCGCTAGTTAACCTAGATAGTTCAAGTACCCGCTAGGTAACCTAGATCGTCCAAGGGCCCCCTAGTTAGCCTACATAGTCCAAGTGCCCGCTAGGTAATCTAGATAGTCCAAGTGCCCTTTCGGTAACCTAGATAGTCCAAGTGCCCGCTATTAAACCTACATAGTCCATGCGCCCGCTAGTTAACCTACATAGTGCAAGTGTCCGCTAGTTAACCTACATATTCCATGTGCCCGCTAGTTAACCTACATAATCTAAGTGCCCGTTAGCTAACCTAGATAGTCCAAGGGACCGCTAGTTGACCTACATAGTCCAAGTGCCAGCTAGGTAACCTAGATAGTACAAGTGCCCGCAAGGGAACCTAGATAGTCCAAGTGCCTGTTAGCTAACCTAGATAGTCCAATTGGCGCCTAGGTAACCTACAGAGTCCAAGTGCCAGCTAGGTAACCTAGATAATCCAAGTGCCCGCTAGGTAACCTAGATAGTCCATGTGCCCGCTAGTTAACCTACGTAGTCCAAGTGCCCGATAGGGAACCTACATAATCCAAGTGCCCGCTAGGCAACTTACATAGTCCAAGTGCCCCTTAGTTAACCTAGATAGTCAAAGTGCCTGCTAGGTAACCTAGATAGTCCAAGTGCCCGCTAGGTAACCTACATAGTCCAAGTGCCCGTTAGGTAACCTAAATAGTCCAAATGCCCGCTAGGGAAACTACACAGTCCAAGTGCCCGCTAGTTAACCTAGATCGTCCAAGTGCCTGCTAGTAAACCTACATAATCCATGGGACCGCTAGTTAACCTACATAGTGCAAGGGCCCGCTAGTTAACCTAGATCGTGCAAGTGTCCACTAGTTAACCTATATAGTCCAAGTGCCCGCTAGTTAACCTGTATACCAAGTGCCCGCTACGTAACCTAGAATGTCCAAGGGCACGCTAGTTAACCTACATAGTACAAGTGCACGCTAGGGAGCCTAGATAGTCCAAGTGCCCGCTCTGGAAACTACATAGTCCAAGTGCCTGCTAGGGAACCTACATAGTCCAAGTGCCCGCTCTGGAACATACATAGTCCAAGTGCCCGCTAGGGTATCTACATATTCCAAGGGCCCGCTAGTTAACCTACGTATTCCAAGTACACGCTAGTTAACGTAGATCTTCCAAGTGCCCGTTAGTTAACCTACATAGATCAAGGGCCCGCTAGTAAACCTACATAGTCCAAGGGCCCGCTAGTTAACCTACATCGTCCATGGGCCCGCTAGTTAACCTAGATAGTCCAAGTGCCCGCTAGTTAACCTACACAGTCCATTGCCCGCTAGGTAACCTAGACAGTTGAAGTGACCACTAGGTTACCTACATAGTCTAAGTGCCTGTTCGTTAACCTCATAGTCCAAGTGCCCGCTAGGTAACCTATATAGTCCAAATGCCCGCTAGTGATCCTAATATTCCAAGTGCCCGCTAGTTAACATAGATAGTCCAAGTGCTCGCTAGGGAACGTACATAGTGCAAGTGCCCGCTAGGTAACCTAGATAGTGCAAGTGCCCGCTAGTTATCCTAGATAGTTCTAGTACCCGCTAGGTAACCTAGATCGTCCAAGGGCCCCCTAGTTAGCCTACATAGTCCAAGTGCCCGCTAGGTAACCTAGATAGTCCAAGTGACCGCTAGTTAACCTACATAGTCCAAGTGCTCGCTAAGTAACCTAGATAGTCAAAGTGCCCCTTAGGTAACCTAGATAGTCCAAGTGCCCGTTACCTAACCTAGATAGTCCAAGTGCCCGTTAGGCAACATACATAGTCCAAGTGCCCGTTCGTTAACCTAGAAGTCCAAGTGCCCGCTATGTAACCTAGACAGTCCAAGTGCCCGCTAGGTTACCTGCATAGTCCAAGTGCCCGTTCGTTAACCTAGATAGTCCAAGTGCCCGCTAGAGAACCTATATAATCCAAGTGCTATCTAGGTAACCTAGATAGTCCAAGGGCCCGCTAGTTAACCTACATAATCCAAGGGCTCGCTTGTTAACTTTGATAGTCCAAGTGCCCGTTAACTAACCTAGATAGTCCAAGAGCCCGCTAGGTAACCTAGACTGTCCAAGTGCCCGCTAGGTTACCTACATAGTCTAAGTGCCCGTTCCTTAACCTAGATAGTCCAAGTGCCCGCTAGAAAACCTACATAGTCCAAGGGCCCACTAGTTAACCTAGATCGTCCATGTGTCCTCTAGTTAACCTACATAGTCCAAGTGCACGCTAGGTAACCTACATAGTGTAAGTGTCCGCCAGATAACCTACATAGTCCAAGTGCCAGTTAGGTAACCTAGATAGTCCAAGTCCCCGCTAGGTAACCTACATAGTGCAAGTGTCCGCTACTTAACCTACGTAGTCCAAGGGCCCGGTAGTTAACCTACATAGACCAAGTGCCCGGTAGTTAACTTACATAGTTCAAGTGTCCGTAGGGAACATACATAGTCCATGTGCCCGCTAGGGAACATTCATAGTCCAAGTGCCCGCTAGGGAACCTACGTAGTCCAAGTGCCCGCTAGGGAATCTACATAGTCCAAGGGCCCGCTAGTTAACGTAGATAGTCCAAGTGCCGCTAGTTAATCTACATAGTCCAAGTGCTCGCTAAGGAACCTACATAGTCCAAGTGCCCGCTCTGGAACCTACAAAGTCCAAGTGCCTGCTAGGGAACCTACATAGTCCAAGTGCCCGCTCTGGAACATACATAGTCCAAGTGCCCGCTACTGAATCTACATAGTCCAAGGGCCCGCTAGTTAACGTAGATAGTCCAAGTACCCGCTAGTTAACCTAGATAGACCAAGTACCCGCTAGGGAACGTACCTTGTCCAAGTGCCCGATAGGGAACCTACATAGTCCAAGTGCCCGCTAGTTAACATAGGTAGTCCAAGTACCCGCTAGGAAACGTACGTAGTCCAAGTGCCCGCTAGTTAACGTACATAGTCCAAGTGCCTGCTAGGTAACGTAGATAGTCCAAGTGCCCACTAGGGAACTTACATAGTCCAAGGGCCCGCTAGGGAACCTACATAGTCCAAGTGCCTGTTAGCTAACATAGATAGTCCCAGTGCCCGCTAGGTAACCTAGATAGTCCAACAGCCCGGTAGGTAACCTACATACTCCAAGTACCCGCTAGATAACGGAGATAGTTCAAGTGCCAGCTAGGTAACCTAGATAGTCCAAGTGCCCGCTAGATAACCTACAAAGTCTAATTGCCCGCTCAGTAATCTATATAGTCCAAATGCCCGCTGGGAGCCTACATAATCCAAATGCCCGCTACGTAACCTAGATAGTCCAAGGGCCTGCTAGGTAACCTACATAGTCCTAGTGCCCCTAGTTAACCTACATTCTCCAAGTGCCTGATAGGTAACCTACATAGTCCTAGTGCCCCTAGTTAACCTACATTCTCCAAGTGCCCGCTAGGTAACCTACATAGTCCAAATACCCTCTAGTTAACCTACATAGTTCAAGTGCCCGATAGGGAAACTACATAATCCAAGTGCCCGCTAGGGAACCTACATAGTCCACGTGCCAGTTAGGTAAACTAGATAGTCCAAATGCCCGCCAGGAAACCCACATAGTCCAAGTGCCCGCTAGGGAACTTACATAGTACAAGGGCCCGCTAGGGAACCTACATAGTCCAAGTGCCCGTTCGTTAACCTACATAGTCCAAGTGCCCACTAGGAAACCTACATAGTCCAAGTGCCCGTTCGTTAACCTAGATAGTCCAAGTGCCCGCTAGGTAACCTAGATAGGCCAAGTGCCCGCTAGGTAACCTATATACTCCAAGTTCCCGCTATGTAACCTAGATAATCAAAGTGCCCGTAAGGTAACCTAGATAGTCCTAGTGCCCGCTAGGTAACTTACATTGTCCAAGTTCCCGCTAGGTAACCTAGATAGTCCAAGTTCCCGTTACCTAACCTAGATAGTCCAAGCGCCCGCTAGGCAACCTACATAGTCCAAGAGCCCGTTCGTTAACCTAGAAGTCCAAGTGCCTGCTAGGTAACCTAGACAGTCCAACTGCCCTCTAGGTTACCTGCATATTCGAAGTGCCCGTTCGTTAACCTAGATAGTCCAAGTGCCCACTAGGTAACCTACATAGTCCAAGTGCCCGCTAAGTAACCTATATAGTCCAAGTGCCCGCTAGTTAACCTACATAGTCCAAGGGCTCACTTGTTAACATTGATAGTCCAGCTGCCCGCTACTTAACCTAGATCGTCCAAATGCCCGCTAGTTAACCTAGATTGTCCAAGTCCCTGCTAGTTAACCTACATAGCCAAGGGCCCACTATTTACCTAGGTAGTCCAAGTGTCCTCTAGTTAACCTATATACCAAGTGCCCGCTACGTAACCTAGATAGTCCAAGGGCACGCTAGTTAACCTACATAGTCCAAGTGCCCACTAGGCAACCTAGATAGTCCAAGTGCCCGCTAAGGAACCTACATAGTCCAAGTGCACGCTAGTTAACCTAGATAGTCCAAGTGCCCGCTAGTTAACCTACATATTCCAAGTGCCCGCTAGGTAAACTAGATAGTGCAAGTGCCCGCTAGTTAACCTAGATAGTTCTAGTACCCCCTAGGTAACCTAGATCGTCCAAGGGCCCCCTAGTTAGCCTACATAGTCCAAGTGCCCGCTAGGTAACCTAGATAGTCCAAGTGACCGCTAGTTAACCTACATAGTCCAAGTGCCCGCTAAGTAACCTAGATAGTCCAAGTGCCCGCTAGTTAACCTAGATCGTCCAAGGGCCCTCTAGTTAACCTAGATAGTCCAAGTGCCCGCTAGGGGACATACATAGTCCAAGTGCCCGCTAGGTAACCTAGATAGTCCAAGTGCCCCCTAGGGTATGTACATAGTTCAAGTGCCCGCTAGGTAACCTACATTGTCCAAGTGTCCGCTAGTTACCCTACATAGTCCAAGTGCCCGCTAGGTAACCTAGATAGTCCAAGGTCCTGCTAGTTAACCTACATAATCCAATGCCCGATAGGGAACCTATGTATTCCAAGTGCCAGTTAGGGAACCTACATACTCCACGTGCCCATAGGGAACCTATATAGTCCAAGTGCCCGCTAGGGAACCTACATAGTCCAAGTGCCCGTTAGTTAACCTAGATAGTCAAAGTGCCTGCTAGGTAACCTAAATAGTCCAAGTGCTCTCTAGGGAACCTACATAGTCCAAGTGCCCGTTAGTTAACCTAGATAGTCCAATTGCCCGTTAGCTAACCTAGATAGTCGAAGTGTCCGCTAGTTAACCTACATAGTCCAAGTGTCCGTTGGTTAACCTAGATAGTCCAAGTGCCCACTAGGTAACCTAGAGGCCAAGTGCTCGCTAGTTAACCTACATAGTCCAAGTGCCCGCTAGGTAACCTACATAGTCCAAGGTCTCACTTGTTAACTTTGATAGTCCAAGTGCCTGCTAGTTAACCTAGATCTTCCAAGTGCCCGCGAGTTAACCTAGATTGTCCAAGTGCCTGCTATTTAACCTACATAGTCCAAGGGCCCACTAGTTAACCTAGATAATCCAAGTGTCCTCTAGTTAACCTACATAGTCCAAGTACCCGCTAGTTAACCTATATACAAAGTGCCTGCTACGTAACCTAGATAGTCCAAGGGCACGCTAGTTAACCTACATAGTCCAAGTGCCCGCTAGGCAACCTAGATAGTCCAAGTGCCCACTAAGGAACCTACATAGTCCAAGTGCACGCTAGTTAACCTAGACAGTCCAAGTGCCCGCTAGGGAACTTACATAGTCCAAGTGCCCACTAGGTAACCTAGATAGTGCAAGTGTCCGCTAGTTAACCTAGATAGTTCAAATACCCGCTAAGTAACCTAGATCGTCCAAGGGCCCACTAGTTAGCCTACATAGTCCAAGTGCCCGCTAGGTAACCTAAATAGTCCAAGTTCCCGTTCGGTAACTAGATAGTCCAAGTGCCCTTTAGGGAACCTGGATAGTCCAAGGGCCCGCTAGTTGACTAACATAGTCCAAGTGCCAAATTGGTAACCTAGATAGTACAAGTGCCCGCTAGGGAACCTAGATAGTTCAAGTGCCTGTTAGCTAACCTAGATAGTCCAAGAGCCCGCTAGGTAACCTAGACTGTCCAAGTGCCCGCTAGGTTACCTACATAGTCTAAGTGCCCGTTCGTTAACCTAGATAGTCCAAGTGCCCGATAGGAAACCTACATAGTCCAAGGGCCCGCTAGGTAACCTAGATAGTGCAAGTGCCCGCTAGGTAACCTAGAGTCCAATTGCTCGCTAGTTAACCTACATAGTCCAAGTGCCCGCTATGTAACCTAGATAGTCCAAGTGCCCGTCCGTTAACCTACATAGTCCAAGTTCCCGCTAGGTAACCTAGATAGTCCAAGTTCCCGTTACCTAACCTAGATAGTCCAAGTGCCCGCTAGGTAACCTAGACAGTACAAGTGCCCGCAAGGTTACCTGCATATTCAAAGTGCCCGTTCGTTAACCTAGAAGTCCAAGTGCCCGCTAGGTAACCTAGACAGTACAAGTGCCCGCAAGTTTACCTGCATATTCCAAGTGCCCATTCGTTAACCTAGATAGTCCAAGTGTCCACTAGGTAACCTACATAGTCCAAGTGCCCGTTAGGTAACCTATATAGTCCAAGTGCCCGCTAGGTAACCTAGATAGTCCAAGGACCCGCTAGTTAAACTACATAGTCCAAGGGCTCACTTGTTAATTTTGATAATCCAGCTGCCCGCTAGTTAACCTAGATCGTCCAAGTGCCTGCTAGTTAATCTACATAGTCCAAGGGCCCACTAGTTGACCTACATAGTCCAAGTGCCCGCTAGGCAACCTAGATAATCCAAGTGCCCGCTAAGGAACCTACATAGTCCAAGTGCATGGTAGTTTACCTAGATATTCCAAATGCCCGCTAGTTAACCTAGATAGTCCAAGTGCCTGCTAGGTAACCTACATATTCCAAGTGCCCGCTAGTTAACATAGATACTCCAAGTGCCCGCTAGGGAACCTACATAGTCCAAGTGCCTGCTAGTTAACCTAGATAGTCCAAGTGCCCGCTAGTTAACCTAGATAGTCCAAGGGACCGCTAGTTAATCTAGATAGTCCAAGTGCCCGCTAGTTAACCTAGATAGTCCAAGTGCCTGCTAGGTAACCTAGATAGTACAAGTGTCCGCTAGTTAACCTACATATTCCAAGTGCCCGCTAGTTAACATAGATAGTCCAAGTGCCCCTAGGGAACGTACATAGTCCAAGTGCCCGCTAGGTAACCTAGATAGTGCAAGTGTCCGCTAGTTAACCTAGATAGTTCAAGTACCCGCTAGGTAACCTAGATCGTCCAAGGGCCCCCTAGTTAGCCTACATAGTCCAAGTGCCCGCTAGGTAACCTAGATAGTCCAAGTGCCCTTTCGGTAACCTAGATAGTCCAAGTGCCCGCTATTAAACCTACATAGTCCATGCGCCCGCTAGTTAACCTACATAGTGCAAGTGTCCGCTAGTTAACCTACATATTCCATGTGCCCGCTAGTTAACCTACATAATCTAAGTGCCCGTTAGCTAACCTAGATAGTCCAAGGGACCGCTAGTTGACCTACATAGTCCAAGTGCCAGCTAGGTAACCTAGATAGTACAAGTGCCCGCAAGGGAACCTAGATAGTCCAAGTGCCTGTTAGCTAACCTAGATAGTCCAATTGGCGCCTAGGTAACCTACAGAGTCCAAGTGCCAGCTAGGTAACCTAGATAATCCAAGTGCCCGCTAGTTAACCTACGTAGTCCAAGTGCCCGATAGGGAACCTACATAATCCAAGTGCCCGCTAGGCAACTTACATAGTCCAAGTGCCCCTTAGTTAACCTAGATAGTCAAAGTGCCTGCTAGGTAACCTAGATAGTCCAAGTGCCCGCTAGGTAACCTACATAGTCCAAGTGCCCGTTAGGTAACCTAAATAGTCCAAATGCCCGCTAGGGAAACTACACAGTCCAAGTGCCCGCTAGTTAACCTAGATCGTCCAAGTGCCTGCTAGTAAACCTACATAATCCATGGGACCGCTAGTTAACCTACATAGTGCAAGGGCCCGCTAGTTAACCTAGATCGTGCAAGTGTCCACTAGTTAACCTATATAGTCCAAGTGCCCGCTAGTTAACCTGTATACCAAGTGCCCGCTACGTAACCTAGAATGTCCAAGGGCACGCTAGTTAACCTACATAGTACAAGTGCACGCTAGGGAGCCTAGATAGTCCAAGTGCCCGCTCTGGAAACTACATAGTCCAAGTGCCTGCTAGGGAACCTACATAGTCCAAGTGCCCGCTCTGGAACATACATAGTCCAAGTGCCCGCTAGGGTATCTACATATTCCAAGGGCCCGCTAGTTAACCTACGTATTCCAAGTACACGCTAGTTAACGTAGATCTTCCAAGTGCCCGTTAGTTAACCTACATAGATCAAGGGCCCGCTAGTAAACCTACATAGTCCAAGGGCCCGCTAGTTAACCTACATCGTCCATGGGCCCGCTAGTTAACCTAGATAGTCCAAGTGCCCGCTAGTTAACCTACACAGTCCATTGCCCGCTAGGTAACCTAGACAGTTGAAGTGACCACTAGGTTACCTACATAGTCTAAGTGCCTGTTCGTTAACCTCATAGTCCAAGTGCCCGCTAGGTAACCTATATAGTCCAAATGCCCGCTAGTGATCCTAATATTCCAAGTGCCCGCTAGTTAACATAGATAGTCCAAGTGCTCGCTAGGGAACGTACATAGTGCAAGTGCCCGCTAGGTAACCTAGATAGTGCAAGTGCCCGCTAGTTATCCTAGATAGTTCTAGTACCCGCTAGGTAACCTAGATCGTCCAAGGGCCCCCTAGTTAGCCTACATAGTCCAAGTGCCCGCTAGGTAACCTAGATAGTCCAAGTGACCGCTAGTTAACCTACATAGTCCAAGTGCTCGCTAAGTAACCTAGATAGTCAAAGTGCCCCTTAGGTAACCTAGATAGTCCAAGTGCCCGTTACCTAACCTAGATAGTCCAAGTGCCCGTTAGGCAACATACATAGTCCAAGTGCCCGTTCGTTAACCTAGAAGTCCAAGTGCCCGCTATGTAACCTAGACAGTCCAAGTGCCCGCTAGGTTACCTGCATAGTCCAAGTGCCCGTTCGTTAACCTAGATAGTCCAAGTGCCCGCTAGAGAACCTATATAATCCAAGTGCTATCTAGGTAACCTAGATAGTCCAAGGGCCCGCTAGTTAACCTACATAATCCAAGGGCTCGCTTGTTAACTTTGATAGTCCAAGTGCCCGTTAACTAACCTAGATAGTCCAAGAGCCCGCTAGGTAACCTAGACTGTCCAAGTGCCCGCTAGGTTACCTACATAGTCTAAGTGCCCGTTCCTTAACCTAGATAGTCCAAGTGCCCGCTAGAAAACCTACATAGTCCAAGGGCCCACTAGTTAACCTAGATCGTCCATGTGTCCTCTAGTTAACCTACATAGTCCAAGTGCACGCTAGGTAACCTACATAGTGTAAGTGTCCGCCAGATAACCTACATAGTCCAAGTGCCAGTTAGGTAACCTAGATAGTCCAAGTCCCCGCTAGGTAACCTACATAGTGCAAGTGTCCGCTACTTAACCTACGTAGTCCAAGGGCCCGGTAGTTAACCTACATAGACCAAGTGCCCGGTAGTTAACTTACATAGTTCAAGTGTCCGTAGGGAACATACATAGTCCATGTGCCCGCTAGGGAACATTCATAGTCCAAGTGCCCGCTAGGGAACCTACGTAGTCCAAGTGCCCGCTAGGGAATCTACATAGTCCAAGGGCCCGCTAGTTAACGTAGATAGTCCAAGTGCCGCTAGTTAATCTACATAGTCCAAGTGCTCGCTAAGGAACCTACATAGTCCAAGTGCCCGCTCTGGAACCTACAAAGTCCAAGTGCCTGCTAGGGAACCTACATAGTCCAAGTGCCCGCTCTGGAACATACATATTCCAAGTGCCCGCTACTGAATCTACATAGTCCAAGGGCCCGCTAGTTAACGTAGATAGTCCAAGTACCCGCTAGTTAACCTAGATAGACCAAGTACCCGCTAGGGAACGTACCTTGTCCAAGTGCCCGTTAGGGAACCTACATAGTCCAAGTGCCCGCTAGTTAACATAGGTAGTCCAAGTACCCGCTAGGAAACGTACGTAGTCCAAGTGCCCGCTAGTTAACGTACATAGTCCAAGTGCCTGCTAGGTAACGTAGATAGTCCAAGTGCCCACTAGGGAACTTACATAGTCCAAGGGCCCGCTAGGGAACCTACATAGTCCAAGTGCCTGTTAGCTAACATAGATAGTCCCAGTGCCCGCTAGGTAACCTAGATAGTCCAACAGCCCGGTAGGTAACCTACATACTCCAAGTACCCGCTAGATAACGGAGATAGTTCAAGTGCCAGCTAGGTAACCTAGATAGTCCAAGTGCCCGCTAGATAACCTACAAAGTCTAATTGCCCGCTCAGTAATCTATATAGTCCAAATGCCCGCTGGGAGCCTACATAATCCAAATGCCCGCTACGTAACCTAGATAGTCCAAGGGCCTGCTAGGTAACCTACATAGTCCTAGTGCCCCTAGTTAACCTACATTCTCCAAGTGCCTGATAGGTAACCTACATAGTCCTAGTGCCCCTAGTTAACCTACATTCTCCAAGTGCCCGCTAGGTAACCTACATAGTCCAAATACCCTCTAGTTAACCTACATAGTTCAAGTGCCCGATAGGGAAACTACATAATCCAAGTGCCCGCTAGGGAACCTACATAGTCCACGTGCCAGTTAGGTAAACTAGATAGTCCAAATGCCCGCCAGGAAACCCACATAGTCCAAGTGCCCGCTAGGGAACTTACATAGTACAAGGGCCCGCTAGGGAACCTACATAGTCCAAGTGCCCGTTCGTTAACCTACATAGTCCAAGTGCCCACTAGGAAACCTACATAGTCCAAGTGCCCGTTCGTTAACCTAGATAGTCCAAGTGCCCGCTAGGTAACCTAGATAGGCCAAGTGCCCGCTAGGTAACCTATATACTCCAAGTTCCCGCTATGTAACCTAGATAATCAAAGTGCCCGTAAGGTAACCTAGATAGTCCTAGTGCCCGCTAGGTAACTTACATTGTCCAAGTTCCCGCTAGGTAACCTAGATAGTCCAAGTTCCCGTTACCTAACCTAGATAGTCCAAGTGCCCGCTAGGCAACCTACATAGTCCAAGAGCCCGTTCGTTAACCTAGAAGTCCAAGTGCCTGCTAGGTAACCTAGACAGTCCAACTGCCCTCTAGGTTACCTGCATATTCGAAGTGCCCGTTCGTTAACCTAGATAGTCCAAGTGCCCACTAGGTAACCTACATAGTCCAAGTGCCCGCTAAGTAACCTATATAGTCCAAGTGCCCGCTAGTTAACCTACATAGTCCAAGGGCTCACTTGTTAACATTGATAGTCCAGCTGCCCGCTACTTAACCTAGATCGTCCAAATGCCCGCTAGTTAACCTAGATTGTCCAAGTCCCTGCTAGTTAACCTACATAGCCAAGGGCCCACTATTTACCTAGGTAGTCCAAGTGTCCTCTAGTTAACCTATATACCAAGTGCCCGCTACGTAACCTAGATAGTCCAAGGGCACGCTAGTTAACCTACATAGTCCAAGTGCCCACTAGGCAACCTAGATAGTCCAAGTGCCCGCTAAGGAACCTACATAGTCCAAGTGCACGCTAGTTAACCTAGATAGTCCAAGTGCCCGCTAGTTAACCTACATATTCCAAGTGCCCGCTAGGTAAACTAGATAGTGCAAGTGCCTGCTAGTTAACCTAGATAGTTCTAGTACCCCCTAGGTAACCTAGATCGTCCAAGGGCCCCCTAGTTAGCCTACATAGTCCAAGTGCCCGCTAGGTAACCTAGATAGTCCAAGTGACCGCTAGTTAACCTACATAGTCCAAGTGCCCGCTAAGTAACCTAGATAGTCCAAGTGCCCGCTAGTTAACCTAGATCGTCCAAGGGCCCTCTAGTTAACCTAGATAGTCCAAGTGCCCGCTAGGGGACGTACATAGTCCAAGTGCCCGCTAGGTAACCTAGATAGTCCAAGTGCCCCCTAGGGTATGTACATAGTTCAAGTGCCCGCTAGGTAACCTAGATTGTCCAAGTGTCCGCTAGTTACCCTACATAGTCCAAGTGCCCGCTAGGTAACCTAGATAGTCCAAGGTCCTGCTAGTTAACCTACATAATCCAATGCCCGATAGGGAACCTACATAGTCCAAGTGCCCGCTGAGGAACCTACATAGTCCAAGTGCCCGATAGGGAACCTATGTATTCCAAGTGCCAGTTAGGGAACCTACATACTCCACGTGCCCATAGGGAACCTATATAGTCCAAGTGCCCGCTAGGGAACCTACATAGTCCAAGTGCCCGTTAGTTAACCTAGATAGTCAAAGTGCCTGCTAGGTAACCTAAATAGTCCAAGTGCTCTCTAGGGAACCTACATAGTCCAAGTGCCCGTTAGTTAACCTAGATAGTCCAATTGCCCGTTAGCTAACCTAGATAGTCGAAGTGTCCGCTAGTTAACCTACATAGTCCAAGTGTCCGTTGGTTAACCTAGATAGTCCAAGTGCCCACTAGGTAACCTAGAGGCCAAGTGCTCGCTAGTTAACCTACATAGTCCAAGTGCCCGCTAGGTAACCTATATAGTCCAAGTGCCCGCTAGGTAACCTACATAGTCCAAGATCTCACTTGTTAACTTTGATAGTCCAAGTGCCTGCTAGTTAACCTAGATCTTCCAAGTGCCCGCGAGTTAACCTAGATTGTCCAAGTGCCTGCTATTTAACCTACATAGTCCAAGGGCCCACTAGTTAACCTAGATAATCCAAGTGTCCTCTAGTTAACCTACATAGTCCAAGTACCCGCTAGTTAACCTATATACAAAGTGCCTGCTACGTAACCTAGATAGTCCAAGGGCACGCTAGTTAACCTACATAGTCCAAGTGCCCGCTAGGCAACCTAGATAGTCCAAGTGCCCACTAAGGAACCTACATAGTCCAAGTGCACGCTAGTTAACCTAGACAGTCCAAGTGCCCGCTAGGGAACTTACATAGTCCAAGTGCCCACTAGGTAACCTAGATAGTGCAAGTGTCCGCTAGTTAACCTAGATAGTTCAAATACCCGCTAAGTAACCTAGATCGTCCAAGGGCCCACTAGCTAGCCTACATAGTCCAACTGCCCGCTAGGTAACCTAAATAGTCCAAGTTCCCGTTCGGTAACTAGATAGTCCAAGTGCCCTTTAGGGAACCTGGATAGTCCAAGGGCCCGCTAGTTGACTAACATAGTCCAAGTGCCAAATTGGTAACATAGATAGTACAAGTGCCCGCTAGGGAACCTAGATAGTTCAAGTGCCTGTTAGCTAACCTAGATAGTCCAAGAGCCCGCTAGGTAACCTAGACTGTCCAAGTGCCCGCTAGGTTACCTACATAGTCTAAGTGCCCGTTCGTTAACCTAGATAGTCCAAGTGCCCGATAGGAAACCTACATAGTCCAAGGGCCCGCTAGGTAACCTAGATAGTGCAAGTGCCCGCTAGGTAACCTAGAGTCCAATTGCTCGCTAGTTAACCTACATAGTCCAAGTGCCCGCTATGTAACCTAGATAGTCCAAGTGCCCGTCCGTTAACCTACATAGTCCAAGTTCCCGCTAGGTAACCTAGATAGTCCAAGTTCCCGTTACCTAACCTAGATAGTCCAAGTGCCCGCTAGGTAACCTAGACAGTACAAGTGCCCGCAAGGTTACCTGCATATTCAAAGTGCCCGTTCGTTAACCTAGAAGTCCAAGTGCCCGCTAGGTAACCTAGACAGTACAAGTGCCCGCAAGTTTACCTGCATATTCCAAGTGCCCATTCGTTAACCTAGATAGTCCAAGTGTCCACTAGGTAACCTACATAGTCCAAGTGCCCGCTAGGTAACCTAGATAGTCCAAGGACCCGCTAGTTAAACTACATAGTCCAAGGGCTCACTTGTTAATTTTGATAATCCAGCTGCCCGCTAGTTAACCTAGATCGTCCAAGTGCCTGCTAGTTAATCTACATAGTCCAAGGGCCCACTAGTTGACCTACATAGTCCAAGTGCCCGCTAGGCAACCTAGATAATCCAAGTGCCCGCTAAGGAACCTACATAGTCCAAGTGCATGGTAGTTTACCTAGATATTCCAAATGCCCGCAAGTTAACCTAGATAGTCCAAGTGCCTGCTAGGTAACCTACATATTCCAAGTGCCCGCTAGTTAACATAGATACTCCAAGTGCCCGCTAGGGAACCTACATAGTCCAAGTGCCTGCTAGTTAACCTAGATAGTCCAAGTGCCCGCTAGTTAACCTAGATAGTCCAAGGGACCGCTAGTTAATCTAGATAGTCCAAGTGCCCGCTAGTTAACCTAGATAGTCCAAGTGCCTGCTAGGTAACCTAGATAGTACAAGTGTCCGCTAGTTAACCTACATATTCCAAGTGCCCGCTAGTTAACATAGATAGTCCAAGTGCCCCTAGGGAACGTACATAGTCCAAGTGCCCGCTAGGTAACCTAGATAGTGCAAGTGTCCGCTAGTTAACCTAGATAGTTCAAGTACCCGCTAGGTAACCTAGATCGTCCAAGGGCCCCCTAGTTAGCCTACATAGTCCAAGTGCCCGCTAGGTAACCTAGATAGTCCAAGTGCCCTTTCGGTAACCTAGATAGTCCAAGTGCCCGCTATTAAACCTACATAGTCCATGCGCCCGCTAGTTAACCTACATAGTGCAAGTGTCCGCTAGTTAACCTACATATTCCATGTGCCCGCTAGTTAACCTACATAATCTAAGTGCCCGTTAGCTAACCTAGATAGTCCAAGGGACCGCTAGTTGACCTACATAGTCTAAGTGCCAGCTAGGTAACCTAGATAGTACAAGTGCCCGCAAGGGAACCTAGATAGTCCAAGTGCCTGTTAGCTAACCTAGATAGTCCAATTGGCGCCTAGGTAACCTACAGAGTCCAAGTGCCAGCTAAGTAACCTAGATAATCCAAGTGCCTGCTAGGTAACCTAGATAGTCCAAGTGCCCGCTAGGTAACCTACATAGTCCAAGTGCCCGTTAGGTAACCTAAATAGTCCAAATGCCCGCTAGGGAAACTACACAGTCCAAGTGCCCGCTAGTTAACCTAGATCGTCCAAGTACCTGCTAGTAAACCTACATAATCCATGGGACCGCTAGTTAACCTACATAGTGCAAGGGCCCGCTAGTTAACCTAGATCGTGCAAGTGTCCACTAGTTAACCTATATAGTCCAAGTGCCCGCTAGTTAACCTGTATACCAAGTGCCCGCTACGTAACCTAGAATGTCCAAGGGCACGCTAGTTAACCTACATAGTACAAGTGCACGCTAGGGAGCCTAGATAGTCCAAGTGCCCGCTCTGGAAACTACATAGTCCAAGTGCCTGCTAGGGAACCTACATAGTCCAAGTGCCCGCTCTGGAACATACATAGTCCAAGTGCCCGCTAGGGTATCTACATATTCCAAGGGCCCGCTAGTTAACCTACGTATTCCAAGTACACGCTAGTTAACGTAGATCTTCCAAGTGCCCGTTAGTTAACCTACATAGATCAAGGGCCCGCTAGTAAACCTACATAGTCCAAGGGCCCGCTAGTTAACCTACATCGTCCATGGGCCCGCTAGTTAACCTAGATAGTCCAAGTGCCCGCTAGTTAACCTACACAGTCCATTGCCCGCTAGGTAACCTAGACAGTTGAAGTGACCACTAGGTTACCTACATAGTCTAAGTGCCTGTTCGTTAACCTCATAGTCCAAGTGCCCGCTAGGTAACCTATATAGTCCAAATGCCCGCTAGTGATCCTAATATTCCAAGTGCCCGCTAGTTAACATAGATAGTCCAAGTGCTCGCTAGGGAACGTACATAGTGCAAGTGCCCGCTAGGTAACCTAGATAGTGCAAGTGCCCGCTAGTTATCCTAGATAGTTCTAGTACCCGCTAGGTAACCTAGATCGTCCAAGGGCCCCCTAGTTAGCCTACATAGTCCAAGTGCCCGCTAGGTAACCTAGATAGTCCAAGTGCCCGTTAGGCAACATACACAGTCCAAGTGCCCGTTCGTTAACCTAGAAGTCCAAGTGCCCGCTATGTAACCTAGACAGTCCAAGTGCCCGCTAGGTTACCTGCATAGTCCAAGTGCCCGTTCGTTAACCTAGATAGTCCAAGTGCCCGCTAGAGAACCTATATAATCCAAGTGCTATCTAGGTAACCTAGATAGTCCAAGGGCCCGCTAGTTAACCTACATAATCCAAGGGCTCGCTTGTTAACTTTGATAGTCCAAGTGCCCGTTAACTAACCTAGATAGTCCAAGAGCCCGCTAGGTAACCTAGACTGTCCAAGTGCCCGCTAGGTTACCTACATAGTCTAAGAGCCCGTTCCTTAACCTAGATAGTCCAAGTGCCCGCTAGAAAACCTACATAGTCCAAGGGCCCACTAGTTAACCTATATCGTCCATGTGTCCTCTAGTTAACCTACATAGTCCAAGTGCACGCTAGGTAACCTACATAGTGTAAGTGTCCGCCAGATAACCTACATAGTCCAAGTGCCAGTTAGGTAACCTAGATAGTCCAAGTCCCCGCTAGGTAACCTACATAGTGCAAGTGTCCGCTACTTAACCTACGTAGTCCAAGGGCCCGGTAGTTAACCTACATAGACCAAGTGCCCGGTAGTTAACTTACATAGTTCAAGTGTCCGTAGGGAACATACATAGTCCATGTGCCCGCTAGGGAACATTCATAGTCCAAGTGCCCGCTAGGGAACCTACGTAGTCCAAGTGCCCGCTAGGGAATCTACATAGTCCAAGGGCCCGCTAGTTAACGTAGATAGTCCAAGTGCCGCTAGTTAATCTACATAGTCCAAGTGCTCGCTAAGGAACCTACATAGTCCAAGTGCCCGCTCTGGAACCTACAAAGTCCAAGTGCCTGCTAGGGAACCTACATAGTCCAAGTGCCCGCTCTGGAACATACATAGTCCAAGTGCCCGCTACTGAATCTACATAGTCCAAGGGCCCGCTAGTTAACGTAGATAGTCCAAGTACCCGCTAGTTAACCTAGATAGACCAAGTACCCGCTAGGGAACGTACCTTGTCCAAGTGCCCGATAGGGAACCTACATAGTCCAAGTGCCCGCTAGTTAACATAGGTAGTCCAAGTACCCGCTAGGAAACGTACGTAGTCCAAGTACCCGCTAGATAACGGAGATAGTTCAAGTGCCAGCTAGGTAACCTAGATAGTCCAAGTGCCCACTAGATAACCTACAAAGTCTAATTGCCCGCTCAGTAATCTATATAGTCCAAATGCCCGCTGGGAGCCTACATAATCCAAATGCCCGCTACGTAACCTAGATAGTCCAAGGGCCTGCTAGGTAACCTACATAGTCCTAGTGCCCC
The DNA here is from genome assembly GCF_050624435.1 of Tenrec ecaudatus. Classification (NCBI taxonomy): domain Eukaryota; kingdom Metazoa; phylum Chordata; class Mammalia; order Afrosoricida; family Tenrecidae; genus Tenrec; species Tenrec ecaudatus. Next base: position 1,080,432 of record NW_027457550.1, on the reverse strand, counting down.
TAGTTAACCTACATTCTCCAAGTGCCTGATAGGTAACCTACATAGTCCTAGTGCCCCTAGTTAACCTACATTCTCCAAGTGCCCGCTAGGTAACCTACATAGTCCAAATACCCTCTAGTTAACCTACATAGTTCAAGTGCCCGATAGGGAAACTACATAATCCAAGTGCCCGCTAGGGAACCTACATAGTCCACGTGCCAGTTAGGTAAACTAGATAGTCCAAATGCCCGCCAGGAAACCCACATAGTCCAAGTGCCCGCTAGGGAACTTACATAGTACAAGGGCCCGCTAGGGAACCTACATAGTCCAAGTGCCCGTTCGTTAACCTACATAGTCCAAGTGCCCACTAGGAAACCTACATAGTCCAAGTGCCCGTTCGTTAACCTAGATAGTCCAAGTGCCCGCTAGGTAACCTAGATAGGCCAAGTGCCCGCTAGGTAACCTATATACTCCAAGTTCCCGCTATGTAACCTAGATAATCAAAGTGCCCGTAAGGTAACCTAGATAGTCCTAGTGCCCGCTAGGTAACTTACATTGTCCAAGTTCCCGCTAGGTAACCTAGATAGTCCAAGTTCCCGTTACCTAACCTAGATAGTCCAAGTGCCCGCTAGGCAACCTACATAGTCCAAGAGCCCGTTCGTTAACCTAGAAGTCCAAGTGCCTGCTAGGTAACCTAGACAGTCCAACTGCCCTCTAGGTTACCTGCATATTCGAAGTGCCCGTTCGTTAACCTAGATAGTCCAAGTGCCCACTAGGTAACCTACATAGTCCAAGTGCCCGCTAAGTAACCTATATAGTCCAAGTGCCCGCTAGTTAACCTACATAGTCCAAGGGCTCACTTGTTAACATTGATAGTCCAGCTGCCCGCTACTTAACCTAGATCGTCCAAATGCCCGCTAGTTAACCTAGATTGTCCAAGTCCCTGCTAGTTAACCTACATAGCCAAGGGCCCACTATTTACCTAGGTAGTCCAAGTGTCCTCTAGTTAACCTATATACCAAGTGCCCGCTACGTAACCTAGATAGTCCAAGGGCACGCTAGTTAACCTACATAGTCCAAGTGCCCACTAGGCAACCTAGATAGTCCAAGTGCCCGCTAAGGAACCTACATAGTCCAAGTGCACGCTAGTTAACCTAGATAGTCCAAGTGCCCGCTAGTTAACCTACATATTCCAAGTGCCCGCTAGGTAAACTAGATAGTGCAAGTGCCCGCTAGTTAACCTAGATAGTTCTAGTACCCCCTAGGTAACCTAGATCGTCCAAGGGCCCCCTAGTTAGCCTACATAGTCCAAGTGCCCGCTAGGTAACCTAGATAGTCCAAGTGACCGCTAGTTAACCTACATAGTCCAAGTGCCCGCTAAGTAACCTAGATAGTCCAAGTGCCCTTTAGGTAACCTAGATTGTCCAATTGCCCGCTAGGTACCCTACATTGTCCAAGTTCCCGCTAGGTAACCTAGATAGTCCAAGTGCCCGTTACCTAACCTAGATAGTCCAAGTGCCCGCTAGGCAACATACATAGTCCAAGTGCCCGTTAGTTAACCTAGATAGTCAAAGTGCCTGCTAGGTAACCTAGATAGTCCAAGTGCCCGCTAGGTAACCTACATAGTCCAAGTGCCCGCTAGGTAACCTAAATAGTCCAAATGCCCGCTAGGGAAACTACATAGTCCAAGGGCCCACTAGTTAACCTAGATCGTCCATGTGTCCTCTAGTTAACCTACATAGTCCAAGTGCACGCTAGGTAACCTACATAGTGTAAGTGTCCGCCAGATAACCTACATAGTCCAAGTGCCAGTTAGGTAACCTAGATAGTCCAAATGCCCGCTAGGTCACCTACATAGTGCAAGTGTCCGCTAGTTAACCTACGTAGTCCAAGGGCCCGGTAGTTAACCTACATAGTCCAAGTGCCCGGTAGTTAACTTACATAGTTCGAGTGTCTGTAGGGAACATACATAGTCCAAGTGCCCGCTAGGGAACATTCATAGTCCAAGTGCCCGCTAGGGAACCTACGTAGTCCAAGTGCCCGCTAGGGAATCTACATAGTCCAAGGGCCCGCTAGTTAACGTAGATAGTCCAAGTGCCTGCTAGGGAACCTACATAGTCCAAGGGCCCGCTAGTTATCGTAGATAGTCCAAGTACCCGTTAGTTAACCTAGATAGACCAAGTACCCGCTAGGGAACGTACCTTGTCCAAGTGCCCGTTAGGGAACCTACATAGTCCAAGTGCCCGCTAGTTAACATAGGTAGTCCAAGTACCCGCTAGGAAACGTACGTAGTCCAAGTGCCCGCTAGTTAACGTACATAGTCCAAGTGCCTGCTAGGTAACGTAGATAGTCCAAGTGCCCGCTAGGGAACTTACATAGTCCAACAGCCCGGTAGGTAACCTACATACTCCAAGTACCCGCTAGGTAACGTAGATAGTCCAAGTGCCCGCTAGATAACCTACAAAGTCTAATTGCCCGCTCAGTAATCTATATAGTCCAAATGCCCGCTGGGAGCCTACGTAATCCAAATGCCCCCTACGTAACCTAGATAGTCCAAGGGCCTGCTAGGTAACATACATAGTCCTAGTGCCCCTAGTTAACCTACATTCTCCAAGTGCCCGATAGGTAACCTACATAGTCCTAGTGCCCCTAGTTAACCTACATTCTCCAAGTGCCCGCTAGGTAACCTACATAGTCCAAATACCCTCTAGTTAACCTACATAGTTCAAGTGCCCGATAGGGAACCTACATAATGCAAGTGCCCGCTAGGGAACCTACACAGTCCAAGTGCCAGTTAGGTAAACTAGATAGTCCAAATGCCCGCCAGGAAACCCACATAGTCCAAGTGCCCGCTAGGGAACTTACATAGTACAAGGGCCCGCTAGGGAACCTACATAGTCCAAGGGCCCGCTAGGTAACCTAGATAGTCCAAGTGCCCGCTAGGTAACCTAGATAGTCCAAGTGTCCGCTAGGTAACCTAGAGTCCAAGTGCCCGCTATGTAACCTAGATAGTCAAAGTGCCCGTTAGGTAACCTAGATAGTCCAAGTGCCCGCTAGGTAACTTACATTGACCAAGTTCCCGCTAGGTAACCTAGATAGTCCAAGTGCCCCTTACCTAACCTAGATAATCCAAGTGCCCCCTAGGCAACCTTCATAGTCCAAGAGCCCGTTCGTTAACCTAGAAGTCCAAGTGCCCGCTAGGTAACCTAGACAGTACAAGTGCACGCTAGTTACCTGCATATTCCATGTGCTGAATATTGCATGGACTACCACGGGTGGGTGCTTGTCAGTATAACGGGCACACGCAGCAATTTCAATTGTCAAGACCCACCTGGCTTGATCAAGGTTCTTTATTCCAGTGAAAAAGATTTTTATCCAAATTCTAGAGGAGCACCAGTGTGCCTCTGGGAGCTACAGCTGGGCCTGCTGAACAGCGGCTCCAGAGTTTTCATTTTCTGACTAAAATTCAGCACGGAATTTCATGGATCTAAGGAAACCGTGAATTGTGGACGTACCAGATTCTCACATCTTCATTGTCTAATGGAAGCTGAAGTTTCCCAGTCTGATCCGGCTGGCACTTCATTTCTGGCAATGATCATTCAATTGTGGACGTTCAGCCTTCTTCGGAATTCTCTTATACCGGCATGTTCCCGCGCCACATAAAGACCACTCGGTGGAGGTTTATGTGACTCAGGACAACTCTTTATTTCAGGCGTCTAGAACAAAGGGAATTCACAGAGGTTGATGATCACTTATTAAAGTCCCGTTTCTCTATGATGCCCACTGATGACACTTCTACATCTGAGGGCAAAGAGCTCGTGCAGCATGATATTCTCATTTCAGCCATGCCGCCTGCAGTTCCTTCCTTGCAGAAAAACCTTTCCCAGTGTACTTCTTTAAAATGCTGCAAAATAGTGGGACAGAAGATTTCGGTTTAGCGTTAACTTTAAAGGGGCAGAGGTACAGGCACGTGGGCATGTTTAGAGACAGTGTTTCACTGATCTAGGGTAAAGGGTGAAGCGCCTAGGTTCCCGTGCTTCACTACTGTATGGCCTCAAGATGATGTGTAGGCACAGCGGCAAATCCATCGGTGGCAGTTCTCTCATTGTCATTGCGATGGGAAGATTCCTTATTCGCTAGGAACTGTTTTACCGTGGAAGACGGGTCACCACAGAGCTGTCTCTTTTGTGTTGAGACAAACTTTGCTGAATTTACATGCCAGCAGTTGCGTGTCCTCCCTTTCTTTTAAGGTCGATGGAGACGCACGAGAGTAAGGAGAATAGTGAATGGTGGCCATTCATAAGCCAGGATCATCAGAAACCGCAGAGTAAATTTTAGGAACGTAGACGTAGGACAGCGGAGAAAACTTCACTCAGGGACTTCAGTGAACTCTCCTTACAATGCTGAGGCCTGACACGCCTAGTGCCTGGGGGCAACCCGGCTCCTGCCCTAGGTAGTTTTGTTGAGCTTGCCTCCCTCAGGTGGTGCCTTTTCTCTCCCAGCAATATTGCTCCGTGAACTTCTGCCAATGATGAAAACTGTTTGCCATGGCTTTGTCCTTTCACCTCATTGGCCTCATCTTTGAAGTACAAATGCTTTTCTACAGGGGTGCTGCCTCCCTGAGCTTTCCTTTGTCTTGGCTCAATCGATGCAGATTCCTGTGCTGAATACGCCATGGACTAGCACAGGTGGGTTCTTGTCAGTATACCGGGCAAACGCAGCAATTTAGATTGTCAAGACCCACCTGGCTTGATCAAGGTTCTTTATTCCAGTGAAAACGATTTTTATCCAAATTCTAGAGGAGCACCAGTGTGCCTCTGGGAGCTACACTCGGGCCTGCTGAAGAGCGGCTCCGGAGTTTTCATTTTCTGACTAAAATTCAGCACGGAATTTCATGGATCTAAGGAAACCGTGAATTGTGGACGTACCAGATTCTCACATCTTCATTGTCTAATGGAAGCTGAAGTTTCCCAGTCTGATCCGGCTGCCACTTCATTTCTGGCAATGACCATTCAATTGTGGACGTTCAGCCTTCTTCGGAATTCTCTTATACCGGCATGTTCCCGCGCCACATAAAGATCCTCGGTGGAGGTTTATGTGACTCAGGACAACTCTTTATTTCAGGCGTCTAGAACAAAGGGAATTCACAGAGGTTGATGATCACTTATTAAAGTCCCGTTTCTCTATGATCCCACTGATGACACTTCTACATCTGAGGGCAAAGAGCTCGTGCAGCATGATATTCTCATTTCAGCCATGCCGCCTGCAGTTTCTTCCTTGCAGAAAAATCTTTCCCAGTGTACTTCTTTAAAATGCTGCAAAATAGTGGGACAGAAGATTTCGGTTTAGCGTTAACTTTAAACGGGCAGAGGTACAGGCATGTGGGCATGTTTAGAGACAGTGTTTCACTGATCTCGGGTAAAGGGTGAAGCGCCTAGGTTCCCGTGCTTCACTACTGTATGGCCTCAAGATGATGTGTAGGCACAGCGGCAAATCCATCGGTGGCAGTTCTCTCATTGTCATTGCGATGGGAAGATTCCTTATTCGCTAGGAACTGTTTTACCGTGGAAGACGGGTCACCACAGAGCTGTCTCTTTTGTGTTGAGACAAACTTTGCTGAATTTACCTGCCAGCAGTTGCGTGTCCTCCCTTTCTTTTAAGGTCGATGGAGACGCACGAGTGTAAGGAGAATGGTGAATGGTGGCCGTTCATCAGCCAGGATCATCAGAAACCGCAGAGTAAATTTTAGGAACGTAGACGTAGGACAGCGGAGAAAACTTCACTCAGGGACTTCAGTGAACTCTCCTTACAATGCTGAGGCCTGACACGCCTAGTGCCTGGGGGCAACCCGGCTCCTGCCCTAGGTAGTTTTGTTGAGCGTGCCTCCCTCAGGTGGTGCCTTTTCTCTCACAGCAATATTGCTCCGTGAAATTCTGCCGATGTTGAAAACTGTTTGCCATGGCTTTGTCCTTTCACCTCATTGGCCTCATCTTTGAAGTACAAATGCTTTTCTACAGGGGTGCTGCCTCCCTGAGCTTTCCTTTGTCTTGGCTCAATCGATGCAGATTCCTGTGCTGAATACGCCATGGACTAGCACAGGTGGGTTCTTGTCAGTATACCGGGCAAAAGCAGCAATTTAGATTGTCAAGACCCACCTGGCTTGATCAAGGTTCTTTATTCCAGTGAAAACGATTTTTATCCAAATTATAGAGGAGCACCAGTGTGCCTCTGGGAGCTACACCCGGGCCTGCTGAAGAGCGGCTCCGGAGTTTTCATTTTCTGACTAAAATTCAGCACGGAATTTCATGGATCTAAGGAAACCGTGAATTGTGGACGTACCAGATTCTCACATCTTCATTGTCTAATCGAAGCTGAAGTTTCCCAGTCTGATCCGGCTGCCACTTCATTTCTGGCAATGACCATTCAATTGTGGACGTTCAGCCTTCTTCGGAATTCTCTTATACCGGCATGTTCCCGCGCCACATAAAGACCACTCGGTGGAGGTTTATGTGACTCAGGACAACTCTTTATTTCAGGCGTCTAGAACAAAGGGAATTCACAGAGGTTGATGATCACTTATTAAAGTCCCGTTTCTCTATGATGCCCACTGATGACACTTCTACATCTGAGGGCAAAGAGCTCGTGCAGCATGATATTCTCATTTCAGCCATGCCGCCTGCAGTTTCTTCCTTGCAGAAAAATCTTTCCCAGTGTACTTCTTTAAAATGCTGCAAAATAGTGGGACAGAAGATTTCGGTTTAGCGTTAACTTTAAAAGGGCAGAGGTACAGGCATGTGGGCATGTTTAGAGACAGTGTTTCACTGATCTAAGGTAAAGGGTGAAGCGCCTGGGTTCCCGTGCTTCACTACTGTATGGCCTCAAGATGATGTGTAGGCACAGCGGCAAATCCATCGGTGGCAATTCTCTCATATTGTCATTGCGATGGGAAGATTCCTTATTCGCTAGGAACTGTTTTACCGTGGAAGACGGGTCACCACAGAGCTGTCTCTTTTGTGTTGAGACAAACTTTGCTGAATTTACCTGCCAGCAGTTGCGTGTCCTCCCTTTCTTTTAAGGTCGATGGAGACGCACGAGTGTAAGGAGAATGGTGAATGGTGGCCGTTCATCAGCCAGGATCATCAGAAACCGCAGAGTAAATTTTAGGAACGTAGACGTAGGACAGCGGAGAAAACTTCACTCAGGGACTTCAGTGAACTCTCCTTACAATGCTTAGGCCTGACACGCCTAGTGCCTGGGGGCAACCCGGCTCCTGCCCTAGGTAGTTTTGTTTAGCGTGCCTCCCTCAGGTGGTGCCTTTTCTCTCCCAGCAATATTGCTCCGTGAAATTCTGCTGATGATGAAAACTGTTTGCCATGGCTTTGTCCTTTCACCTCATTGGCCTCATCTTTGAAGTACAAATGCTTTTCTACAGGGGTGCTGCCTCCCTGAGCTTTCCTTTGTCTTGGCTCAATCGATGCAGATTCCTGTGCTGAATACGCCATGGACTAGCACAGGTGGGTTCTTGTCAGTATACTGGGCAAACGCCGCAATTTCGATGGTCAAGACCCACCTGGCTTGATCAAGGTTCTTTATTCCAGTGAAAACGATTTTTATCCAAATTCTAGAGGAGCACCAGTGTGCCTCTGGGAGCTACACCCGGGCCTGCTGAAGAGCGGCTCCGGAGTTTTCATTTTCTGACTAAAATTCAACACGGAATTTCATGGATCTAAGGAAACCGTGAATTGTGGACGTACCAGATTCTCACATCTTCATTGTCTAATGGAAGCTGAAGTTTCCCAGTCTGAACCGGCTGCCACTTCATTTCTGGCAATGACCATTCAATTGTGGACGTTCAGCCTTCTTCGGAATTCTCTTATACTGGCATGTTCCCGCGCCACATAAAGACCACTCGGTGGAGGTTTATGTGACTCAGGACAACTCTTTATTTCAGGCGTCTAGAACAAAGGGAATTCACAGAGGTTGATGATCACTTATTAAGTCCCGTTTCTCTATGATGCCCACTGATGACACTTCTACATCTGAGGGCAAAAAGCTAGTGCAGCATGATAGTCTCATTTCAGCCATGCCGCCTGCAGTTTCTTCCTTGCAGAAAAATCTTTCCCAGTGTACTTCTTTAAAATGCTGCAAAATAGTGGGACAGAAGATTTCGGTTTAGCGTTAACTTTAAACGGGCATAGGTACAGGCATGTGGGCATGTTTAGAGACAGTGTTTCACTGATCTAGGGTAAAGGGTGAAGCGCCTGGGTTCCCGTGCTTCACTACTGTATGGCCTCAAGATGATGTGTAGGCACAGCGGCAAATCCATCGGTGGCAATTCTCTCATATTGTCATTGCGATGGGAAGATTCCTCATTCGCTAGGAACTGTTTTACCGTGGAAGACGGGTCACCACAGAGCTGTCTCTTTTGTGTTGACACAAACATTGCTGAATTTACCTGCCAGTAGTTGCGTGTCCTCCCTTTCTTTTAAGGTCGATGGAGACGCACGAGTGTAAGGAGAATGGTGAATGGTGGCCGTTCATCAGCCAGGATCATCAGAAACCGCAGAGTAAATTTTAGGAACGTAGACGTAGGACAGCGGAGAAAACTTCACTCAGGGACTTCAGTGAACTCTCCTTACAATGCTGAGGCCTGACACGCCTAGTGCCTGGGGGCAACCTGGCTCCTGCCCTAGGTAGTTTTGTTGAGCGTGCCTCCCTCAGGTGGTGCCTTTTCCCTCCCAGCAATATTGCTCCGTGAAATTCTGCCGATGATGAAAACTGTTTGCCATGGCTTTGTCCTTTCACCTCATTGGCCTAATTTTGAAGTACAAATGCTTTTCGACACGGGTGCTGCCTCCCTGAGCTTTCCTTTGTCTTGGCTCAATCGATGCAGATTCCTGTGCTGAATACGCCATGGACTAGCACAGGTGGGTTCTTGTCAGTATACCGGGCAAACGCAGCAATTTCGATTGTCAAGACCCACCTGGTTTGATCAAGGTTCTTTATTCCAGTGAAAACGATTTTTATCCAAATTCTAGAGGAGCACCATTGTGCCTCTGGGAGCTACACCCGGGCCTGCTGAACAGCGGCTCCGGAGTTTTCATTTTCTGACTAAAATTCAACACGGAATTTCATGGATCTAAGGAAACCGTGAATTGTGGACGTACCAGTTTCTCACATCTTCATTGTCCAATGGAAGCTGAAGTTTCCCAGTCTGAACCGGCTGCCACTTCATTTCTGGCAATGACCATTCAATTGTGGACGTTCAGCCTTCTTCGGAATTCTCTTATACCGGCATGTTCCCGCGCCACATAAAGACCACTCGGTGGAGGTTTATGTGACTCAGGACAACTCTTTATTTCAGGCGTCTAGAACAAAGGGAATTCACAGAGGTTGATGATCACTTATTAAAGTCCCGTTTCTCTATGATGCCCACTGATGACACTTCTACATCTGAGGGCAAAGAGCTCGTGCAGCATGATATTCTCATTTCAGCCATGCCGCCTGCAGTTTCTTCCTTGCAGAAAAATCTTTCCCAGTGTACTTCTTTAAAATGCTGCAAAATAGTGGGACAGAAGATTTCGGTTTAGCGTTAACTTTAAAAGGGCAGAGGTACAGGCATGTGGGCATGTTTAGAGACAGTGTTTCACTGATCTAAGGTAAAGGGTGAAGCGCCTGGGTTCCCGTGCTTCACTACTGTATGGCCTCAAGATGATGTGTAGGCACAGCGGCAAATCCATCGGTGGCAATTCTCTCATATTGTCATTGCGATGGGAAGATTCCTTATTCGCTAGGAACTGTTTTACCGTGGAAGACGGGTCACCACAGAGCTGTCTCTTTTGTGTTGAGACAAACTTTGCTGAATTTACCTGCCAGCAGTTGCGTGTCCTCCCTTTCTTTTAAGGTCGATGGAGACGCACGAGTGTAAGGAGAATGGTGAATGGTGGCCGTTCATCAGCCAGGATCATCAGAAACCGCAGAGTAAATTTTAGGAACGTAGACGTAGGACAGCGGAGAAAACTTCACTCAGGGACTTCAGTGAACTCTCCTTACAATGCTTAGGCCTGACACGCCTAGTGCCTGGGGGCAACCCGGCTCCTGCCCTAGGTAGTTTTGTTTAGCGTGCCTCCCTCAGGTGGTGCCTTTTCTCTCCCAGCAATATTGCTCCGTGAAATTCTGCTGATGATGAAAACTGTTTGCCATGGCTTTGTCCTTTCACCTCATTGGCCTCATCTTTGAAGTACAAATGCTTTTCTACAGGGGTGCTGCCTCCCTGAGCTTTCCTTTGTCTTGGCTCAATCGATGCAGATTCCTGTGCTGAATACGCCATGGACTAGCACAGGTGGGTTCTTGTCAGTATACCGGGCAAACGCCGCAATTTCGATGGTCAAGACCCACCTGGCTTGATCAAGGTTCTTTATTCCAGTGAAAACGATTTTTATCCAAATTCTAGAGGAGCACCAGTGTGCCTCTGGGAGCTACACCCGGGCCTGCTGAAGAGCGGCTCCGGAGTTTTCATTTTCTGACTAAAATTCAACACGGAATTTCATGGATCTAAGGAAACCGTGAATTGTGGACGTACCAGATTCTCACATCTTCATTGTCTAATGGAAGCTGAAGTTTCCCAGTCTGAACCGGCTGCCACTTCATTTCTGGCAATGACCATTCAATTGTGGACGTTCAGCCTTCTTCGGAATTCTCTTATTCTGGCATGTTCCCGCGCCACATAAAGACCACTCGGTGGAGGTTTATGTGACTCAGGACAACTCTTTATTTCAGGCGTCTAGAACAAAGGGAATTCACAGAGGTTGATGATCACTTATTAAGTCCCGTTTCTCTATGATGCCCACTGATGACACTTCTACATCTGAGGGCAAAAAGCTAGTGCAGCATGATAGTCTCATTTCAGCCATGCCGCCTGCAGTTTCTTCCTTGCAGAAAAATCTTTCCCAGTGTACTTCTTTAAAATGCTGCAAAATAGTGGGACAGAAGATTTCGGTTTAGCGTTAACTTTAAACGGGCATAGGTACAGGCATGTGGGCATGTTTAGAGACAGTGTTTCACTGATCTAGGGTAAAGGGTGAAGCGCCTGGGTTCCCGTGCTTCACTACTGTATGGCCTCAAGATGATGTGTAGGCACAGCGGCAAATCCATCGGTGGCAATTCTCTCATATTGTCATTGCGATGGGAAGATTCCTCATTCGCTAGGAACTGTTTTACCGTGGAAGACGGGTCACCACAGAGCTGTCTCTTTTGTGTTGACACAAACATTGCTGAATTTACCTGCCAGTAGTTGCGTGTCCTCCCTTTCTTTTAAGGTCGATGGAGACGCACGAGTGTAAGGAGAATGGTGAATGGTGGCCGTTCATCAGCCAGGATCATCAGAAACCGCAGAGTAAATTTTAGGAACGTAGACGTAGGACAGCGGAGAAAACTTCACTCAGGGACTTCAGTGAACTCTCCTTACAATGCTGAGGCCTGACACGCCTAGTGCCTGGGGGCAACCTGGCTCCTGCCCTAGGTAGTTTTGTTGAGCGTGCCTCCCTCAGGTGGTGCCTTTTCCCTCCCAGCAATATTGCTCCGTGAAATTCTGCCGATGATGAAAACTGTTTGCCATGGCTTTGTCCTTTCACCTCATTGGCCTAATTTTGAAGTACAAATGCTTTTCGACACGGGTGCTGCCTCGCTGAGCTTTCCTTTGTCTTGGCTCAATCGATGCAGATTCCTGTGCTGAATACGCCATGGACTAGCACAGGTGGGTTCTTGTCAGTATACCGGGCAAACGCAGCAATTTCGATTGTCAAGACCCACCTGGTTTGATCAAGGTTCTTTATTCCAGTGAAAACGATTTTTATCCAAATTCTAGAGGAGCACCATTGTGCCTCTGGGAGCTACACCCGGGCCTGCTGAACAGCGGCTCCGGAGTTTTCATTTTCTGACTAAAATTCAACACGGAATTTCATGGATCTAAGGAAACCATGAATTGTGGACGTACCAGTTTCTCACATCTTCATTGTCCAATGGAAGCTGAAGTTTCCCAGTCTGAACCGGCTGCCACTTCATTTCTGGCAATGACCATTCAATTGTGGACGTTCAGCCTTCTTCGGAATTCTCTTATACCGGCATGTTCCCGCGCCACATAGAAACGACTCGGTGGAGGTTTATGTGACTCAGGACAACTCTTTATTTCAGGCGTCTAGAACAAAGGGAATTCACAGAGGTTGATGATCACTTATTAAAGTCCCGTTTCTCTATGATGCCCACTGATGACACTTCTACATCTGAGGGCAAAGAGCTCGTGCAGCATGATATTCTCATTTCAGCCATGCCGCCTGCAGTTTCTTCCTTGCAGAAAAATCTTTCCCAGTGTACTTCTTTAAAATGCTGCAAAATAGTGGGACAGAAGATTTCGGTTTAGCGTTAACTTTAAAAGGGCAGAGGTACAGGCATGTGGGCATGTTTAGAGACAGTGTTTCACTGATCTAAGGTAAAGGGTGAAGCGCCTGGGTTCCCGTGCTTCACTACTGTATGGCCTCAAGATGATGTGTAGGCACAGCGGCAAATCCATCGGTGGCAATTCTCTCATATTGTCATTGCGATGGGAAGATTCCTTATTCGCTAGGAACTGTTTTACCGTGGAAGACGGGTCACCACAGAGCTGTCTCTTTTGTGTTGAGACAAACTTTGCTGAATTTACCTGCCAGCAGTTGCGTGTCCTCCCTTTCTTTTAAGGTCGATGGAGACGCACGAGTGTAAGGAGAATGGTGAATGGTGGCCGTTCATCAGCCAGGATCATCAGAAACCGCAGAGTAAATTTTAGGAACGTAGACGTAGGACAGCGGAGAAAACTTCACTCAGGGACTTCAGTGAACTCTCCTTACAATGCTTAGGCCTGACACGCCTAGTGCCTGGGGGCAACCCGGCTCCTGCCCTAGGTAGTTTTGTTTAGCGTGCCTCCCTCAGGTGGTGCCTTTTCTCTCCCAGCAATATTGCTCCGTGAAATTCTGCTGATGATGAAAACTGTTTGCCATGGCTTTGTCCTTTCACCTCATTGGCCTCATCTTTGAAGTACAAATGCTTTTCTACAGGGGTGCTGCCTCCCTGAGCTTTCCTTTGTCTTGGCTCAATCGATGCAGATTCCTGTGCTGAATACGCCATGGACTAGCACAGGTGGGTTCTTGTCAGTATACCGGGCAAACGCCGCAATTTCGATGGTCAAGACCCACCTGGCTTGATCAAGGTTCTTTATTCCAGTGAAAACGATTTTTATCCAAATTCTAGAGGAGCACCAGTGTGCCTCTGGGAGCTACACCCGGGCCTGCTGAAGAGCGGCTCCGGAGTTTTCATTTTCTGACTAAAATTCAACACGGAATTTCATGGATCTAAGGAAACCGTGAATTGTGGACGTACCAGATTCTCACATCTTCATTGTCTAATGGAAGCTGAAGTTTCCCAGTCTGAACCGGCTGCCACTTCATTTCTGGCAATGACCATTCAATTGTGGACGTTCAGCCTTCTTCGGAATTCTCTTATACTGGCATGTTCCCGCGCCACATAAAGACCACTCGGTGGAGGTTTATGTGACTCAGGACAACTCTTTATTTCAGGCGTCTAGAACAAAGGGAATTCACAGAGGTTGATGATCACTTATTAAGTCCCGTTTCTCTATGATGCCCACTGATGACACTTCTACATCTGAGGGCAAAAAGCTAGTGCAGCATGATAGTCTCATTTCAGCCATGCCGCCTGCAGTTTCTTCCTTGCAGAAAAATCTTTCCCAGTGTACTTCTTTAAAATGCTGCAAAATAGTGGGACAGAAGATTTCGGTTTAGCGTTAACTTTAAACGGGCTAGGTACAGGCATGTGGGCATGTTTAGAGACAGTGTTTCACTGATCTAGGGTAAAGGGTGAAGCGCCTGGGTTCCCGTGCTTCACTACTGTATGGCCTCAAGATGATGTGTAGGCACAGCGGCAAATCCATCGGTGGCAATTCTCTCATATTGTCATTGCGATGGGAAGATTCCTTATTCGCTAGGAACTGTTTTACCGTGGAAGACGGGTCACTACAGAGCTGTATCTTTTGTGTTGAGACAAACTTTGCTGAATTTACCTGCCAGCAGTTGCGTGTCCTCCCTTTCTTTTAAGGTCGATGGAGACGCACGAGTGTAAGGAGAATGGTGAATGGTGGCCGTTCATCAGCCAGGATCATCAGAAACCGCAGAGTAAATTTTAGGAACGTAGACGTAGGACAGCGGAGAAAACTTCACTCAGGGACTTCAGTGAACTCTCCTTACAATGCTTAGGCCTGACACGCCTAGTGCCTGGGGGCAACCCGGCTCCTGCCCTAGGTAGTTTTGTTTAGCGTGCCTCCCTCAGGTGGTGCCTTTTCTCTCCCAGCAATATTGCTCCGTGAAATTCTGCTGATGATGAAAACTGTTTGCCATGGCTTTGTCCTTTCACCTCATTGGCCTCATCTTTGAAGTACAAATGCTTTTCTACAGGGGTGCTGCCTCCCTGAGCTTTCCTTTGTCTTGGCTCAATCGATGCAGATTCCTGTGCTGAATACGCCATGGACTAGCACAGGTGGGTTCTTGTCAGTATACCGGGCAAACGCCGCAATTTCGATGGTCAAGACCCACCTGGCTTGATCAAGGTTCTTTATTCCAGTGAAAACGATTTTTATCCAAATTCTAGAGGAGCACCAGTGTGCCTCTGGGAGCTACACCCGGGCCTGCTGAAGAGCGGCTCCGGAGTTTTCATTTTCTGACTAAAATTCAACACGGAATTTCATGGATCTAAGGAAACCGTGAATTGTGGACGTACCAGATTCTCACATCTTCATTGTCTAATGGAAGCTGAAGTTTCCCAGTCTGAACCGGCTGCCACTTCATTTCTGGCAATGACCATTCAATTGTGGACGTTCAGCCTTCTTCGGAATTCTCTTATACTGGCATGTTCCCGCGCCACATAAAGACCACTCGGTGGAGGTTTATGTGACTCAGGACAACTCTTTATTTCAGGCGTCTAGAACAAAGGGAATTCACAGAGGTTGATGATCACTTATTAAGTCCCGTTTCTCTATGATGCCCACTGATGACACTTCTACATCTGAGGGCAAAAAGCTAGTGCAGCATGATAGTCTCATTTCAGCCATGCCGCCTGCAGTTTCTTCCTTGCAGAAAAATCTTTCCCAGTGTACTTCTTTAAAATGCTGCAAAATAGTGGGACAGAAGATTTCGGTTTAGCGTTAACTTTAAACGGGCATAGGTACAGGCATGTGGGCATGTTTAGAGACAGTGTTTCACTGATCTAGGGTAAAGGGTGAAGCGCCTGGGTTCCCGTGCTTCACTACTGTATGGCCTCAAGATGATGTGTAGGCACAGCGGCAAATCCATCGGTGGCAATTCTCTCATATTGTCATTGCGATGGGAAGATTCCTCATTCGCTAGGAACTGTTTTACCGTGGAAGACGGGTCACCACAGAGCTGTCTCTTTTGTGTTGACACAAACATTGCTGAATTTACCTGCCAGTAGTTGCGTGTCCTCCCTTTCTTTTAAGGTCGATGGAGACGCACGAGTGTAAGGAGAATGGTGAATGGTGGCCGTTCATCAGCCAGGATCATCAGAAACCGCAGAGTAAATTTTAGGAACGTAGACGTAGGACAGCGGAGAAAACTTCACTCAGGGACTTCAGTGAACTCTCCTTACCATGCTGAGGCCTGACACGCCTAGTGCCTGGGGGCAACCTGGCTCCTGCCCTAGGTAGTTTTGTTGAGCGTGCCTCCCTCAGGTGGTGCCTTTTCCCTCCCAGCAATATTGCTCCGTGAAATTCTGCCGATGATGAAAACTGTTTGCCATGGCTTTGTCCTTTCACCTCATTGGCCTAATTTTGAAGTACAAATGCTTTTCGACAAGGGTGCTGCCTCCCTGAGCTTTCCTTTGTCTTGGCTCAATCGATGCAGATTCCTGTGCTGAATACGCCATGGACTAGCACAGGTGGGTTCTTGTCAGTATACCGGGCAAACGCAGCAATTTCGATTGTCAAGACCCACCTGGTTTGATCAAGGTTCTTTATTCCAGTGAAAACGATTTTTATCCAAATTCTAGAGGAGCACCATTGTGCCTCTGGGAGCTACACCCGGGCCTGCTGAACAGCGGCTCCGGAGTTTTCATTTTCTGACTAAAATTCAACACGGAATTTCATGGATCTAAGGAAACCGTGAATTGTGGACGTACCAGTTTCTCACATCTTCATTGTCCAATGGAAGCTGAAGTTTCCCAGTCTGAACCGGCTGCCACTTCATTTCTGGCAATGACCATTCAATTGTGGACGTTCAGCCTTCTTCGGAATTCTCTTATACCGGCATGTTCCCGCGCCACATAGAAACGACTCGGTGGAGGTTTATGTGACTCAGGACAACTCTTTATTTCAGGCGTCTAGAACAAAGGGAATTCACAGAGGTTGATGATCACTTATTAAAGTCCCGTTTCTCTATGATGCCCACTGATGACACTTCTACATCTGAGGGCAAAGAGCTCGTGCAGCATGATATTCTCATTTCAGCCATGCCGCCTGCAGTTTCTTCCTTGCAGAAAAATCTTTCCCAGTGTACTTCTTTAAAATGCTGCAAAATAGTGGGACAGAAGATTTCGGTTTAGCGTTAACTTTAAACGGGCATCGGTACAGGCATGTGGGCATGTTTAGAGACAGTGTTTCACTGATCTAGGGTAAAGGGTGAAGCGCCTGGGTTCCCGTGCTTCACTACTGTATGGCCTCAAGATGATGTGTAGGCACTGCGGCAAATCCATCGGTGGCAATTCTCTCATATTGTCATTGCGATGGGAAGATTCCTCATTCGCTAGGAACTGTTTTACCGTGGAAGACGGGTCACCACAGAGCTGTCTCTTTTGTGTTGACACAAACATTGCTGAATTTACCTGCCAGTAGTTGCGTGTCCTCCCTTTCTTTTAAGGTCGATGGAGACGCACGAGTGTAAGGAGAATGGTGAATGGTGGCCGTTCATCAGCCAGGATCATCAGAAACCGCAGAGTAAATTTTAGGAACGTAGACGTAGGACAGCGGAGAAAACTTCACTCAGGGACTTCAGTGAACTCTCCTTACAATGCTGAGGCCTGACACGCCTAGTGCCTGGGGGCAACCTGGCTCCTGCCCTAGGTAGTTTTGTTGAGCGTGCCTCCCTCAGGTGGTGCCTTTTCCCTCCCAGCAATATTGCTCCGTGAAATTCTGCCGATGATGAAAACTGTTTGCCATGGCTTTGTCCTTTCACCTCATTGGCCTAATTTTGAAGTACAAATGCTTTTCGACACGGGTGCTGCCTCCCTGAGCTTTCCTTTGTCTTGGCTCAATCGATGCAGATTCCTGTGCTGATTACGCCATGGACTAGCACAGGTGGGTTCTTGTCAGTATACCGGGCAAACGCCGCAATTTCGATTGTCAAGACCCACCTGGTTTGATCAAGGTTCTTTATTCCAGTGAAAACGATTTTTATCCAAATTCTAGAGGAGCACCATTGTGCCTCTGGGAGCTACACCCGGGCCTGCTGAAGAGCGGCTCCGTAGTTTTCATTTTCTGACTAAAATTCAACACGGAATTTCATGGATCTAAGGAAACCGTGAATTGTGGACGTACCAGTTTCTCACATCTTCATTGTCCAATGGAAGCTGAAGTTTCCCAGTCTGAACCGGCTGCCACTTCATTTCTGGCAATGACCATTCAATTGTGGACGTTCAGCCTTCTTCGGAATTCTCTTATACCGGCATGTTCCCGTGCCACATAGAAACGACTCGGTGGAGGTTTATGTGACTCAGGACAACTCTTTATTTCAGGCGTCTAGAACAAAGGGAATTCACAGAGGTTGATGATCACTTATTAAAGTACCGTTTCTCTATGATGCCCATTGATGACACTTCTACACCTGAGGTCAAAGAGCTCGTGCAGCATGATATTCTCATTTCAGCCATGCCGCCTGCAGTTTCTTCCTTGCAGAAAAATCTTTCCCAGTGTACTTCTTTAAAATGCTGCAAAATAGTGGGACAGAAGATTTCGGTTTAGCGTTAACTTTAAACGGGCAGAGGTACAGGCATGTGGGCATGTTTAGAGACAGTGTTTCACTGGTCTAGGGTAAAGGGTGAAGCGCCTGGGTTCCCGTGCTTCACTACTGTATGGCCTCAAGATGATGTGTAGGCACTGCGGCAAATCCATCGGTGGCAATTCTCTCATATTGTCATTGCGATGGGAAGATTCCTTATTCGCTAGATATTGTTTTACCGTGGAAGACGGGTCACCACAGAGCTGTCTCTTTTGTGTTGGTACAAACTTTGCTGAATTTACCTGCCAGCAGTTGCGTGTCTTCCCTTTCTTTTAAGGTCGATGGAGACGCACGAGTGTAAGGAGAATGGTGAATGGTGGCCGTTCATAAGCCAGAATCATCAGAAACCGCAGAGTAAATTTTAGGAACGTAGACGTAGGACAGCGGAGAAAAATTCACTCAGGGACTTCAGGGAACTCTCCTTACAATGCTGAGGCCTGACACGCCTAGTGACTGGGGGCAACCCGGCTCCTGCCCTAGGTAGTTTTGTTGAGCTTGCCTCCCTCAGGTGGTGCCTTTTCTCTCCCAGCAATATTGCTCCGTGAAATTCTGCTGATGATGAAAACTGTTTGCCATGGCTTTGTCCTTTCACCTCATTGGCCTCATCTTTGAAGTACAAATGCTTTTCTACACGGGTGCTGCCTCGCTGAGCTTTCCTTTGTCTTGGCTCAATCGATGCAGATTCCTGTGCTGAATACGCCATGGACTAGCACAGGTGGGTTCTTGTCAGTATACCGGGCAAACGCAGCAATTTCGATTGTCAAGACCCACCTGGCTTGATCAAGGTTCTTTATTCCAGTGAAAACGATTTTTATCCAAATTCTAGAGGAGCACCAGTGTGCCTCTGGGAGCTACACCCGGGCCTGCTGAAGAGCGGCTCCGGAGTTTTCATTTTCTGACTAAAATTCAGCACGGAATTTCATGGATCTAAGGAAACCGTGAATTGTGGACGTACCAGATTCTCACATCTTCATTGTCTAATGGAAGCTGAAGTTTCCCAGTCTGATCCGGCTGCCACTTCATTTCTGGCAATGACCATTCAATTGTGGACGTTCAGCCTTCTTCGGAATTCTCTTATACCGGCATGTTCCCGCGCCCCATAAAGACCACTCGTTGGAGGTTTATGTGACTCAGGACAACTCTTTATTTCAGGCGTCTAGAACAAAGGGAATTCACAGAGGTTGATGATCACTTATTAAAGTCCCGTTTCTCTATGATGCCCACTGATGACACTTCTACATCTGAGGGCAAAGAGCTCGTGCAGCATGATATTCTCATTTCAGCCATGCCGCCTGCAGTTTCTTCCTTGCAGAAAAATCTTTCCCAGTGTACTTCTTTAAAATGCTGCAAAATAGTGGGACAGAAGATTTAGGTTTAGCGTTAACTTTAAACGGGCAAAGGTACAGGCATGTGGGCATGTTTAGAGACAGTGTTTCACTGATCTAAGGTAAAGGGTGAAGCGCCTGGGTTCCCGTGCTTCACTACTGTATGGCCTCAAGATGATGTGTAGGCACAGCGGCAAATCCATCGGTGGCAATTCTCTCATATTGTCATTGCGATGGGAAGATTCCTTATTCGCTAGGAACTGTTTTACCGTGGAAGACGGGTCACCACAGAGCTGTCTCTTTTGTGTTGACACAAACTTTGCTGAATTTACCTGCCAGCAGTTGCGTGTCCTCCCTTTCTTTTAAGGTCGATGGAGACGCACGAGTGTAAGGAGAATGGTGAATGGTGGCCGTTCATAAGCCAGGATCATCAGAAACCGCAGAGTAAATTTTAGGAACGTAGACGTAGGACAGCGGAGAAAACTTCACTCAGGGACTTCAGTGAACTCTCCTTACAATGCTGAGGCCTGACACGCCTAGTGCCTGGGGGCAACCTGGCTCCTGCCCTAGGTAGTTTTGTTGAGCGTGCCTCCCTTAGGTGGTGCCTTTTCCCTCCCAGCAATATTGCTCCGTGATATTCTGCTGATGATGAAAACTGTTTGCCATGGCTTTGTCCTTTCACCTCATTGGCCTAATCTTTGAAGTACAAATGCTTTTCTACACGGGTGCTGCCTCCCTGAGCTTTCCTTTGTCTTGGCTCAATCAATGCAGATTCCTGTGCTGAATACGCCATGGACTAGCACAGGTGGGTTCTTGTCAGTATACCGGACAAACGCCGCAATTTCGATTGTCAAGACCCACCTGGTTTGATCAAGGTTCTTTATTCCAGTGAAAACGATTTTTATCCAAATTCTAGAGGAGCACCATTGTGCCTCTGGGAGCTACACCCGGGCCTGCTGAAGAGCGGCTCCGGAGTTTTCATTTTCTGACTAAAATTCAACACGGAATTTCATGGATCTAAGGAAACCGTGAATTGTGGACGTACCAGTTTCTCACATCTTCATTGTCCAATGGAAGCTGAAGTTTCCCAGTCTGAACCGGCTGCCACTTCATTTCTGGCAATGACCATTCAATTGTGGACGTTCAGCCTTCTTCGGAATTCTCTTATACCGGCATGTTCCCGCGCCACATAAAGACGACTCGGTGGAGGTTTATGTGACTCAGGACAACTCTTTATTTCAGGCGTCTAGAACAAAGGGAATTCACAGAGGTTGATGATCACTTATTAAAGTCCCGTTTCTCTATGATGCCCATTGATGACAGTTCTACACCTGAGGTCAAAGAGCTCGTGCAGCATGATATTCTCATTTCAGCCATGCCGCCTGCAGTTTCTTCCTTGCAGAAAAATCTTTCCCAGTGTACTTCTTTAAAATGCTGCAAAATAGTGGGACAGAAGATTTCGGTTTAGCGTTAACTTTAAACGGGCAGAGGTACAGGCATGTGGGCATGTTTAGAGACAGTGTTTCACTGGTCTAGGGTAAAGGGTGAAGCGCCTGGGTTCCCGTGCTTCACTACTGTATGGCCTCAAGATGATGTGTAGGCACTGCGGCAAATCCATCGGTGGCAAATCTCTCATATTGTCATTGCGATGGGAAGATTCCTTATTCGCTAGATATTGTTTTACCGTGGAAGACGGGTCACCACAGAGCTGTCTCTTTTGTGTTGGTACAAACGTTGCTGAATTTACCTGCCAGCAGTTGCGTGTCCTCCCTTTCTTTAAGGTCGATGGAGACGCACGAGTGTAAGGAGAACGGTGAATGGTGGCCGTTCATAAGCCAGGATCAACAGAAACCGCAGAGTAAATTTTAGGAACGTAGACGTAGGATAGCGGAGAAAACCACTCAGGGACTTCAGGGAACTCTCCTTAAAATGCTGAGGCCTGACACGCCTAGTGCCTGGGGGCAACCCGGCTCCTGCCCTAGGTAGTTTTGTTGAGCTTGCCTCCCTCAGGTGGTGCCTTTTCTCTCCCAGCAATATTGCTCCGTGAAATTCTGCCGATGATGAAAAATGTTTGCCATGGCTTTGTCCTTTCACCTCATTGGCCTCATCTTTGAAGTACAAATGCTTTTCTACACGGGTGCTGCCTCCCTGAGCTTTCCTTTGTCTTGGCTCAATCGATGCAGATTCCTGTGCTGAATACGCCATGGACTAGCACAGGTGGGTTCTTGTCAGTATACCGGGCAAACGCAGCAATTTCGATTGTCAAGACCCACCTGGCTTGATCAAGGTTCTTTATTCCATTGAAAACGATTTTTATCCAAATTCTAGAGGAGCTCCAGTTTGCCTCTGGGAGCTACACCCGGGCCTGCTGAACAGCGGCTCCGGAGTTTTCATTTTCTGACTAAAATTCAACACGGAATTTCATGGATCTAAGGAAACCGTGAATTGTGGACGTACCAGATTCTCACATCTTCATTTTCTAATGGAAGCTGAAGTTTCCCAATCTGATCCGGCTGCCACTTCATTTCTGGCAATGACCATTCAATTGTGGACGTTCAGCCTTCTTCGGAAATCTCTTATACCGGAATGTTCCCGCGCCACATAAAGACCACTCGGTGGAGGTTTATGTGACTCAGGACAACTCTTTATTTCAGGCGTCTAGAACAAAGGGAATTCACAGAGGTTGATGATCACTTATTAAAGTCTCGTTTCTCTATGATGTCCATTGATGACACTTCTACACCTGAGGTCAAAGAGCTCGTGCAGCATGATATTCTCATTTCAGCCATGCCGCCTGCAGTTTCTTCCTTGCAGAAAAATCTTTCCCAGTGTACTTCTTTAAAATGCTGCAAAATAGTGGGACAGAAGATTTCGGTTTAGCGTTAACTTTAAACGGGCATAGGTACAGGCATGTGGGCATGTTTAGAGACAGTGTTTCACTGGTCTAGGGTAAAGCGTGAAGCGCCTGGGTTCCCGTGCTTCACTACTGTATGGCCTCAAGATGATGTGTAGGCACAGCGGCAAATCCATCGGTGGCAATTCTCTCATATTGTCATTGCGATGGGAAGATTCCTTATTCGCTAGGAATTGTTTTACCGTGGAAGACGGGTCACCACAGAGCTGTCTCTTTTGTGTTGGGACAAACTTTGCTGAATTTACCTGCCAGCAGTTGCGTGTCCTCCCTTTCTTTTAAGGTCGATGGAGACGCACGAGTGTAAGGAGAACGGTGAATGGTGGCCGTTCGTAAGCCAGGATCATTAGAAACCGCAGAGTAAATTTTAGGAACGTAGACGTAGGACAGCGGAGAATACTTCACTCAGGGACTTCAGGGAACTCTCCTTACAATGCTGAGGCCTGACACGCCTAGTGCCTGGGGGCAACCCGGCTCCTGCCCTAGGTAGTTTTGTTGAGCTTGCCTCCCTCAGGTGGTGCCTTTTCTCTCCCAGCAATATTGCTCCGTGAAATTCTGCCGATGATGAAAACTGTTTGCCATGGCTTTGTCCTTTCACCTCATTGGCCTCATCTTTGAAGTACAAATGCTTTTCTACACGGGTGCTGCCTCCCTGAGCTTTCCTTTGTCTTGGCTCAATCGATGCAGATTCCTGTGCTGAATACGCCATGGACTAGCACAGGTGGGTTCTTGTCAGTATACCGGGCAAACGCAGCAATTTCGATTGTCAAGACCCACCTGGCTTGATCAAGGTTCTTTATTCCAGTGAAAACGATTTTTATCCAAATTCTAGAGGAGCACCATTGTGCCTCTGGGAGCTACACCCTGGCCTGCTGAACAGCGGCTCCGGAGTTTTCATTTTCTGACTAAAATTCAACACGGAATTTCATGGATCTAAGGAAACCGTGAATTGTGGACGTACCAGATTCTCACATCTTCATTTTCTAATGGAAGCTGAAGTTTCCCAATCTGATCCGGCTGCCACTTCATTTCTGGTAATGACCATTCAATTGTGGACGTTCAGCCTTCTTCGGAAATCTCTTATACCGGAATGTTCCCGCGCCACATAAAGACCACTCGGTGGAGGTTTATGTGACTCAGGACAACTCTTTATTTCAGGCGTCTAGAACAAAGGTAATTCACAGAGGTTGATGATCACTTATTAATGTCTCGTTTCTCTATGATGTCCATTGATGACACTTCTACACCTGAGGTCAAAGAGCTCGTGCAGCATGATATTCTCATTTCAGCCATGCCGCCTGCAGTTTCTTCCTTGCAGAAAAATCTTTCCCAGTGTACTTCTTTAAAATGCTGCAAAATAGTGGGACAGAAGATTTCGGTTTAGCGTTAACTTTAAACGGGCATAGGTACAGGCATGTGGGCATGTTTAGAGACAGTGTTTCACTGGTCTAGGGTAAAGCGTGAAGCGCCTGGGTTCCCGTGCTTCACTACTGTATGGCCTCAAGATGATGTGTAGGCACAGCGGCAAATCCATCGGTGGCAATTCTCTCATATTGTCATTGCGATGGGAAGATTCCTTATTCGCTAGGAATTGTTTTACCGTGGAAGACGGGTCACCACAGAGCTGTCTCTTTTGTGTTGGGACAAACTTTGCTGAATTTACCTGCCAGCAGTTGCGTGTCCTCCCTTTCTTTTAAGGTCGATGGAGACGCACGAGTGTAAGGAGAACGGTGAATGGTGGCCGTTCGTAAGCCAGGATCATCAGAAACCGCAGAGTAAATTTTAGGAACGTAGACGTAGGACAGCGGAGAATACTTCACTCAGGGACTTCAGGGAACTCTCCTTACAATGCTGAGGCCTGACACGCCTAGTGCCTGGGGGCAACCCGGCTCCTGCCCTAGGTAGTTTTGTTGAGCTTGCCTCCCTCAGGTGGTGCCTTTTCTCTCCCAGCAATATTGCTCCGTGAAATTCTGCCGATGATGAAAACTGTTTGCCATGGCTTTGTCCTTTCACCTCATTGGCCTCATCTTTGAAGTACAAATGCTTTTCTACACGGGTGCTGCCTCCCTGAGCTTTCCTTTGTCTTGGCTCAATCGATGCAGATTCCTGTGCTGAATACGCCATGGACTAGCACAGGTGGGTTCTTGTCAGTATACCGGGCAAACGCAGCAATTTCGATTGTCAAGACCCACCTGGCTTGATCAAGGTTCTTTATTCCAGTGAAAACGATTTTTATCCAAATTCTAGAGGAGCACCATTGTGCCTCTGGGAGCTACACCCTGGCCTGCTGAACAGCGGCTCCGGAGTTTTCATTTTCTGACTAAAATTCAACACGGAATTTCATGGATCCAAGGAAACCGTGAATTGTGGACGTACCAGATTCTCACATCTTCATTTTCTAATGGAAGCTGAAGTTTCCCAATCTGATCCGGCTGCCACTTCATTTCTGGTAATGACCATTCAATTGTGGACGTTCAGCCTTCTTCGGAAATCTCTTATACCGGAATGTTCCCGCGCCACATAAAGACCACTCGGTGGAGGTTTATGTGACTCAGGACAACTCTTTATTTCAGGCGTCTAGAACAAAGGTAATTCACAGAGGTTGATGATCACTTATTAATGTCTCGTTTCTCTATGATGTCCATTGATGACACTTCTACACCTGAGGTCAAAGAGCTCGTGCAGCATGATATTCTCATTTCAGCCATGCCGCCTGCAGTTTCTTCCTTGCAGAAAAATCTTTCCCAGTGTACTTCTTTAAAATGCTGCAAAATAGTGGGACAGAAGATTTCGGTTTAGCGTTAACTTTAAACGGGCATAGGTACAGGCATGTGGGCATGTTTAGAGACAGTGTTTCACTGGTCTAGGGTAAAGCGTGAAGCGCCTGGGTTCCCGTGCTTCACTACTGTATGGCCTCAAGATGATGTGTAGGCACAGCGGCAAATCCATCGGTGGCAATTCTCTCATATTGTCATTGCAATGGGAAGATTCCTTATTCGCTAGGAATTGTTTTACCGTGGAAGACGGGTCACCACAGAGCTGTCTCTTTTGTGTTGGGACAAACTTTGCTGAATTTACCTGCCAGCAGTTGCATGTCCTCCCTTTCTTTTAAGGTCGATGGAGACGCACGAGTGTAAGGAGAACGGTGAATGGTGGCCGTTCGTAAGCCAGGATCATCAGAAACCGCAGAGTAAATTTTAGGAACGTAGACGTAGGACAGCGGAGAATACTTCACTCAGGGACTTCAGGGAACTCTCCTTACAATGCTGAGGCCTGACACGCCTAGTGCCTGGGGGCAACCCGGCTCCTGCCCTAGGTAGTTTTGTTGAGCTTGCCTCCCTCAGGTGGTGCCTTTTCTCTCCCAGCAATATTGCTCCGTGAAATTCTGCCGATGATGAAAACTGTTTGCCATGGCTTTGTCCTTTCACCTCATTGGCCTCATCTTTGAAGTACAAATGCTTTTCTACACGGGTGCTGCCTCCCTGAGCTTTCCTTTGTCTTGGCTCAATCGATGCAGATTCCTGTGCTGAATACGCCATGGACTAGCACAGGTGGGTTCTTGTCAGTATACCGGGCAAACGCAGCAATTTCGATTGTCAAGACCCACCTGGCTTGATCAAGGTTCTTTATTCCAGTGAAAACGATTTTTATCCAAATTCTAGAGGAGCACCAGTGTGCCTCTGGGAGCTACACCCGGTCCTGCTGAACAGCGGCTCCGGAGTTTTCATTTTCTGACTAAAATTCAGCACGGAATTTCATGGATCTAAGGAAACCGTGAATTGTGGACGTACCAGATTCTCACATCTTCATTGTCTAATGGAAGCTGAAGTTTCCCAGTCTGATCCGGCTGCCACTTCATTTCTGGCAATGATCATTCAATTGTGGACGTTCAGCCTTCTTCGGAATTCTCTTATACCGGCATGTTACCGCGCCACATAAAGACCACTCGGTGGAGGTTTATGTGACTCAGGAGAACTCTTTATTTCAGGCGTCTAGAACAAAGGGAATTCACAGATGTTGATGATCACTTATTAAAGACCCGTTTCTCTATGATGCCCACTGATGACACTTCTACACCTGAGGTCAAAGAGCTCGTGCAGCATGATATTCTCATTTCAGCCATGCCGCCTGCAGTTTCTTCCTTGCAGAAAAATCTTTCCCAGTGTACTTCTTTAAAATGCTGCAAAATAGTGGGATAGAAGATTTCGGTTTAGCGTTAACTTTAAACGGGCAAAGGTACAGGCATGTGGGCATGTTTAGAGACAGTGTTTCACTGATCTAAGGTAAAGCGTGAAGCGCCTGGGTTCCCGTGCTTCACTACTGTATGGCCTCAAGATGATGTGTAGGCACAGCGGCAAATCCATCGGTGGCAATTCTCTCATATTGTCATTGCGATGGGAAGATTCCTTATTCGCTAGGAACTGTTTTACCGTGGAAGACGGGTCACCACAGAGCTGTCTCTTTTGTGTTGTCACAAACTTTGCTGAATTTACCTGCCAGCAGTTGCGTGTCCTCCCTTTCTTTTAAGGTCGATGGAGACGCACGAGTGTAAGGAGAATGGTGAATGGTGGCCGTTCATAAGCCAGGATCATCAGAAACCGCAGAGTAAATTTTAGGAACATAGACGTAGGACAGCGGAGAAAACTTCACTCAGGGACTTCAGTGAACTCTCCTTACAATGCTGAGGCCTGACACGCCTAGTGCCTGGGGGCAACCCGGCTCCTGCCCTAGGTAGTTTTGTTTAGCGTGCCTCCCTCAGGTGGTGCCTTTTCTCTCCCAGCAATATTGCTCCGTGAAATTCTGCTGATGATGAAAACTGTTTGCCATGGCTTTGTCCTTTCACCTCATTGGCCTCATCTTTGAAGTACAAATGCTTTTCTACAGGGGTGCTGCCTCCCTGAGCTTTCCTTTGTCTTGGCTCAATCGATGCAGATTCCTGTGCTGAATACGCCATGGACTAGCACAGGTGGGTTCTTGTCAGTATACCGGGCAAACGCCGCAATTTCGATGGTCAAGACCCACCTGGCTTGATCAAGGTTCTTTATTCCAGTGAAAACGATTTTTATCCAAATTCTAGAGGAGCACCAGTGTGCCTCTGGGAGCTACACCCGGGCCTGCTGAAGAGCGGCTCCGGAGTTTTCATTTTCTGACTAAAATTCAACACGGAATTTCATGGATCTAAGGAAACCGTGAATTGTGGACGTACCAGATTCTCACATCTTCATTGTCTAATGGAAGCTGAAGTTTCCCAGTCTGAACCGGCTGCCACTTCATTTCTGGCAATGACCATTCAATTGTGGACGTTCAGCCTTCTTCGGAATTCTCTTATACTGGCATGTTCCCGCGCCACATAAAGACCACTCGGTGGAGGTTTATGTGACTCAGGACAACTCTTTATTTCAGGCGTCTAGAACAAAGGGAATTCACAGAGGTTGATGATCACTTATTAAGTCCCGTTTCTCTATGATGCCCACTGATGACACTTCTACATCTGAGGGCAAAAAGCTAGTGCAGCATGATAGTCTCATTTCAGCCATGCCGCCTGCAGTTTCTTCCTTGCAGAAAAATCTTTCCCAGTGTACTTCTTTAAAATGCTGCAAAATAGTGGGACAGAAGATTTCGGTTTAGCGTTAACTTTAAACGGGCATAGGTACAGGCATGTGGGCATGTTTAGAGACAGTGTTTCACTGATCTAGGGTAAAGGGTGAAGCGCCTGGGTTCCCGTGCTTCACTACTGTATGGCCTCAAGATGATGTGTAGGCACAGCGGCAAATCCATCGGTGGCAATTCTCTCATATTGTCATTGCGATGGGAAGATTCCTCATTCGCTAGGAACTGTTTTACCGTGGAAGACGGGTCACCACAGAGCTGTCTCTTTTGTGTTGGGACAAACTTTGCTGAATTTACCTGCCAGCAGTTGCGTGTCCTCCCTTTCTTTTAAGGTCGATGGAGACGCACGAGTGTAAGGAGAACGGTGAATGGTGGCCGTTCGTAAGCCAGGATCATCAGAAACCGCAGAGTAAATTTTAGGAACGTAGACGTAGGACAGCGGAGAATACTTCACTCAGGGACTTCAGGGAACTCTCCTTACAATGCTGAGGCCTGACACGCCTAGTGCCTGGGGGCAACCCGGCTCCTGCCCTAGGTAGTTTTGTTGAGCTTGCCTCCCTCAGGTGGTGCCTTTTCTCTCCCAGCAATATTGCTCCGTGAAATTCTGCCGATGATGAAAACTGTTTGCCATGGCTTTGTCCTTTCACCTCATTGGCCTCATCTTTGAAGTACAAATGCTTTTCTACACGGGTGCTGCCTCCCTGAGCTTTCCTTTGTCTTGGCTCAATCGATGCAGATTCCTGTGCTGAATACGCCATGGACTAGCACAGGTGGGTTCTTGTCAGTATACCGGGCAAACGCAGCAATTTCGATTGTCAAGACCCACCTGGTTTGATCAAGGTTCTTTATTCCAGTGAAAACGATTTTTATCCAAATTCTAGAGGAGCACCATTGTGCCTCTGGGAGCTACACCCGGGCCTGCTGAACAGCGGCTCCGGAGTTTTCATTTTCTGACTAAAATTCAACACGGAATTTCATGGATCTAAGGAAACCATGAATTGTGGACGTACCAGTTTCTCACATCTTCATTGTCCAATGGAAGCTGAAGTTTCCCAGTCTGAACCGGCTGCCACTTCATTTCTGGCAATGACCATTCAATTGTGGACGTTCAGCCTTCTTCGGAATTCTCTTATACCGGCATGTTCCCGCGCCACATAGAAACGACTCGGTGGAGGTTTATGTGACTCAGGACAACTCTTTATTTCAGGCGTCTAGAACAAAGGGAATTCACAGAGGTTGATGATCACTTATTAAAGTCCCGTTTCTCTATGATGCCCACTGATGACACTTCTACATCTGAGGGCAAAGAGCTCGTGCAGCATGATATTCTCATTTCAGCCATGCCGCCTGCAGTTTCTTCCTTGCAGAAAAATCTTTCCCAGTGTACTTCTTTAAAATGCTGCAAAATAGTGGGACAGAAGATTTCGGTTTAGCGTTAACTTTAAAAGGGCAGAGGTACAGGCATGTGGGCATGTTTAGAGACAGTGTTTCACTGATCTAAGGTAAAGGGTGAAGCGCCTGGGTTCCCGTGCTTCACTACTGTATGGCCTCAAGATGATGTGTAGGCACAGCGGCAAATCCATCGGTGGCAATTCTCTCATATTGTCATTGCGATGGGAAGATTCCTTATTCGCTAGGAACTGTTTTACCGTGGAAGACGGGTCACCACAGAGCTGTCTCTTTTGTGTTGAGACAAACTTTGCTGAATTTACCTGCCAGCAGTTGCGTGTCCTCCCTTTCTTTTAAGGTCGATGGAGACGCACGAGTGTAAGGAGAATGGTGAATGGTGGCCGTTCATCAGCCAGGATCATCAGAAACCGCAGAGTAAATTTTAGGAACGTAGACGTAGGACAGCGGAGAAAACTTCACTCAGGGACTTCAGTGAACTCTCCTTACAATGCTTAGGCCTGACACGCCTAGTGCCTGGGGGCAACCCGGCTCCTGCCCTAGGTAGTTTTGTTTAGCGTGCCTCCCTCAGGTGGTGCCTTTTCTCTCCCAGCAATATTGCTCCGTGAAATTCTGCTGATGATGAAAACTGTTTGCCATGGCTTTGTCCTTTCACCTCATTGGCCTCATCTTTGAAGTACAAATGCTTTTCTACAGGGGTGCTGCCTCCCTGAGCTTTCCTTTGTCTTGGCTCAATCGATGCAGATTCCTGTGCTGAATACGCCATGGACTAGCACAGGTGGGTTCTTGTCAGTATACCGGGCAAACGCCGCAATTTCGATGGTCAAGACCCACCTGGCTTGATCAAGGTTCTTTATTCCAGTGAAAACGATTTTTATCCAAATTCTAGAGGAGCACCAGTGTGCCTCTGGGAGCTACACCCGGGCCTGCTGAAGAGCGGCTCCGGAGTTTTCATTTTCTGACTAAAATTCAACACGGAATTTCATGGATCTAAGGAAACCGTGAATTGTGGACGTACCAGATTCTCACATCTTCATTGTCTAATGGAAGCTGAAGTTTCCCAGTCTGAACCGGCTGCCACTTCATTTCTGGCAATGACCATTCAATTGTGGACGTTCAGCCTTCTTCGGAATTCTCTTATACTGGCATGTTCCCGCGCCACATAAAGACCACTCGGTGGAGGTTTATGTGACTCAGGACAACTCTTTATTTCAGGCGTCTAGAACAAAGGGAATTCACAGAGGTTGATGATCACTTATTAAGTCCCGTTTCTCTATGATGCCCACTGATGAAACTTCTACATCTGAGGGCAAAAAGCTAGTGCAGCATGATAGTCTCATTTCAGCCATGCCGCCTGCAGTTTCTTCCTTGCAGAAAAATCTTTCCCAGTGTACTTCTTTAAAATGCTGCAAAATAGTGGGACAGAAGATTTCGGTTTAGCGTTAACTTTAAACGGGCATAGGTACAGGCATGTGGGCATGTTTAGAGACAGTGTTTCACTGATCTAGGGTAAAGGGTGAAGCGCCTGGGTTCCCGTGCTTCACTACTGTATGGCCTCAAGATGATGTGTAGGCACAGCGGCAAATCCATCGGTGGCAATTCTCTCATATTGTCATTGCGATGGGAAGATTCCTCATTCGCTAGGAACTGTTTTACCGTGGAAGACGGGTCACCACAGAGCTGTCTCTTTTGTGTTGACACAAACATTGCTGAATTTACCTGCCAGTAGTTGCGTGTCCTCCCTTTCTTTTAAGGTCGATGGAGACGCACGAGTGTAAGGAGAATTGTGAATGGTGGCCGTTCATTAGCCAGGATCATCAGAAACCGCAGAGTAAATTTTAGGAACGTAGACGTAGGACAGCGGAGAAAACTTCACTCAGGGACTTCAGTGAACTCTCCTTACAATGCTGAGGCCTGACACGCCTAGTGCCTGGGGGCAACCTGGCTCCTGCCCTAGGTAGTTTTGTTGAGCGTGCCTCCCTCAGGTGGTGCCTTTTCCCTCCCAGCAATATTGCTCCGTGAAATTCTGCCGATGATGAAAACTGTTTGCCATGGCTTTGTCCTTTCACCTCATTGGCCTAATTTTGAAGTACAAATGCTTTTCGACACGGGTGCTGCCTCCCTGAGCTTTCCTTTGTCTTGGCTCAATCGATGCAGATTCCTGTGCTGATTACGCCATGGACTAGCACAGGTGGGTTCTTGTCAGTATACCGGGCAAACGCCGCAATTTCGATTGTCAAGACCCACCTGGTTTGATCAAGGTTCTTTATTCCAGTGAAAACGATTTTTATCCAAATTCTAGAGGAGCACCATTGTGCCTCTGGGAGCTACACCCGGGCCTGCTGAACAGCGGCTCCGGAGTTTTCATTTTCTGACTAAAATTCAACACGGAATTTCATGGATCTAAGGAAACCGTGAATTGTGGACGTACCAGTTTCTCACATCTTCATTGTCCAATGGAAGCTGAAGTTTCCCAGTCTGAACCGGCTGCCACTTCATTTCTGGCAATGACCATTCAATTGTGGACGTTCAGCCTTCTTCGGAATTCTCTTATACCGGCATGTTCCCGTGCCACATAGAAACGACTCGGTGGAGGTTTATGTGACTCAGGACAACTCTTTATTTCAGGCGTCTAGAACAAAGGGAATTCACAGAGGTTGATGATCACTTATTAAAGTACCGTTTCTCTATGATGCCCATTGATGACACTTCTACACCTGAGGTCAAAGAGCTCGTGCAGCATGATATTCTCATTTCAGCCATGCCGCCTGCAGTTTCTTCCTTGCAGAAAAATCTTTCCCAGTGTACTTCTTTAAAATGCTGCAAAATAGTGGGACAGAAGATTTCGGTTTAGCGTTAACTTTAAACGGGCAGAGGTACAGGCATGTGGGCATGTTTAGAGACAGTGTTTCACTGGTCTAGGGTAAAGGGTGAAGCGCCTGGGTTCCCGTGCTTCACTACTGTATGGCCTCAAGATGATGTGTAGGCACTGCGGCAAATCCATCGGTGGCAATTCTCTCATATTGTCATTGCGATGGGAAGATTCCTTATTCGCTAGATATTGTTTTACCGTGGAAGACGGGTCACCACAGAGCTGTCTCTTTTGTGTTGGTACAAACTTTGCTGAATTTACCTGCCAGCAGTTGCGTGTCTTCCCTTTCTTTTAAGGTCGATGGAGACGCACGAGTGTAAGGAGAATGATGAATGGTGGCCGTTCATAAGCCAGAATCATCAGAAACCGCAGAGTAAATTTTAGGAACGTAGACGTAGGACAGCGGAGAAAAATTCACTCAGGGACTTCAGGGAACTCTCCTTACAATGCTGAGGCCTGACACGCCTAGTGACTGGGGGCAACCGGCTCCTGCCCTAGGTAGTTTTGTTGAGCTTGCCTCCCTCAGGTGGTGCCTTTTCTCTCCCAGCAATATTGCTCCGTGAAATTCTGCTGATGATGAAAACTGTTTGCCATGGCTTTGTCCTTTCACCTCATTGGCCTCATCTTTGAAGTACAAATGCTTTTCTACACGGGTGCTGCCTCGCTGAGCTTTCCTTTGTCTTGGCTCAATCGATGCAGATTCCTGTGCTGAATACGCCATGGACTAGCACAGGTGGGTTCTTGTCAGTATACCGGGCAAACGCAGCAATTTCGATTGTCCAGACCCACCTGGCTTGATCAAGGTTCTTTATTCCAGTGAAAACGATTTTTATCCAAATTCTAGAGGAGCACCAGTGTGCCTCTGGGAGCTACACCCGGGCCTGCTGAAGAGCGGCTCCGGAGTTTTCATTTTCTGACTAAAATTCAGCACGGAATTTCATGGATCTAAGGAAACCGTGAATTGTGGACGTACCAGATTCTCACATCTTCATTGTCTAATGGAAGCTGAAGTTTCCCAGTCTGATCCGGCTGCCACTTCATTTCTGGCAATGACCATTCAATTGTGGACGTTCAGCCTTCTTCGGAATTCTCTTATACCGGCATGTTCCCGCGCCCCATAAAGACCACTCATTGGAGGTTTATGTGACTCAGGACAACTCTTTATTTCAGGCGTCTAGAACAAAGGGAATTCACAGAGGTTGATGATCACTTATTAAGTCCCGTTTCTCTATGATGCCCACTGATGACACTTCTACATCTGAGGGCAAAGAGCTCGTGCAGCATGATATTCTCATTTCAGCCATGCCGCCTGCAGTTTCTTCCTTGCAGAAAAATCTTTCCCAGTGTACTTCTTTAAAATGCTGCAAAATAGTGGGACAGAAGATTTCGGTTTAGCGTTAACTTTAAAAGGGCAGAGGTACAGGCATGTGGGCATGTTTAGAGACAGTGTTTCACTGATCTAAGGTAAAGGGTGAAGCGCCTGGGTTCCCGTGCTTCACTACTGTATGGCCTCAAGATGATGTGTAGGCACAGCGGCAAATCCATCGGTGGCAATTCTCTCATATTGTCATTGCGATGGGAAGATTCCTTATTCGCTAGGAACTGTTTTACCGTGGAAGACGGGTCACCACAGAGCTGTCTCTTTTGTGTTGAGACAAACTTTGCTGAATTTACCTGCCAGCAGTTGCGTGTCCTCCCTTTCTTTTAAGGTCGATGGAGACGCACGAGTGTAAGGAGAATGGTGAATGGTGGCCGTTCATCAGCCAGGATCATCAGAAACCGCAGAGTAAATTTTAGGAACGTAGACGTAGGACAGCGGAGAAAACTTCACTCAGGGACTTCAGTGAACTCTCCTTACAATGCTTAGGCCTGACACGCCTAGTGCCTGGGGGCAACCCGGCTCCTGCCCTAGGTAGTTTTGTTTAGCGTGCCTCCCTCAGGTGGTGCCTTTTCTCTCCCAGCAATATTGCTCCGTGAAATTCTGCTGATGATGAAAACTGTTTGCCATGGCTTTGTCCTTTCACCTCATTGGCCTCATCTTTGAAGTACAAATGCTTTTCTACAGGGGTGCTGCCTCCCTGAGCTTTCCTTTGTCTTGGCTCAATCGATGCAGATTCCTGTGCTGAATATGCCATGGACTAGCACAGGTGGGTTCTTGTCAGTATACCGGGCAAACGCCGCAATTTCGATGGTCAAGACCCACCTGGCTTGATCAAGGTTCTTTATTCCAGTGAAAACGATTTTTATCCAAATTCTAGAGGAGCACCAGTGTGCCTCTGGGAGCTACACCCGGGCCTGCTGAAGAGCGGCTCCGGAGTTTTCATTTTCTGACTAAAATTCAACACGGAATTTCATGGATCTAAGGAAACCGTGAATTGTGGACGTACCAGATTCTCACATCTTCATTGTCTAATGGAAGCTGAAGTTTCCCAGTCTGAACCGGCTGCCACTTCATTTCTGGCAATGACCATTCAATTGTGGACGTTCAGCCTTCTTCGGAATTCTCTTATACTGGCATGTTCCCGCGCCACATAAAGACCACTCGGTGGAGGTTTATGTGACTCAGGACAACTCTTTATTTCAGGCGTCTAGAACAAAGGGAATTCACAGAGGTTGATGATCACTTATTAAGTCCCGTTTCTCTATGATGCCCACTGATGACACTTCTACATCTGAGGGCAAAAAGCTAGTGCAGCATGATAGTCTCATTTCAGCCATGCCGCCTGCAGTTTCTTCCTTGCAGAAAAATCTTTCCCAGTGTACTTCTTTAAAATGCTGCAAAATAGTGGGACAGAAGATTTCGGTTTAGCGTTAACTTTAAACGGGCATAGGTACAGGCATGTGGGCATGTTTAGAGACAGTGTTTCACTGATCTAGGGTAAAGGGTGAAGCGCCTGGGTTCCCGTGCTTCACTACTGTATGGCCTCAAGATGATGTGTAGGCACAGCGGCAAATCCATCGGTGGCAATTCTCTCATATTGTCATTGCGATGGGAAGATTCCTCATTCGCTAGGAACTGTTTTACCGTGGAAGTCGGGTCACCACAGAGCTGTCTCTTTTGTGTTGACACAAACATTGCTGAATTTACCTGCCAGTAGTTGCGTGTCCTCCCTTTCTTTTAAGGTCGATGGAGACGCACGAGTGTAAGGAGAATGGTGAATGGTGGCCGTTCATCAGCCAGGATCATCAGAAACCGCAGAGTAAATTTTAGGAACGTAGACGTAGGACAGCGGAGAAAACTTCACTCAGGGACTTCAGTGAACTCTCCTTACAATGCTGAGGCCTGACACGCCTAGTGCCTGGGGGCAACCTGGCTCCTGCCCTAGGTAGTTTTGTTGAGCATGCCTCCCTCAGGTGGTGCCTTTTCCCTCCCAGCAATATTGCTCCGTGAAATTCTGCCGATGATGAAAACTGTTTGCCATGGCTTTGTCCTTTCACCTCATTGGCCTAATTTTGAAGTACAAATGCTTTTCGACACGGGTGCTGCCTCCCTGAGCTTTCCTTTGTCTTGGCTCAATCGATGCAGATTCCTGTGCTGAATACGCCATGGACTAGCACAGGTGGGTTCTTGTCAGTATACCGGGCAAACGCAGCAATTTCGATTGTCAAGACCCACCTGGTTTGATCAAGGTTCTTTATTCCAGTGAAAACGATTTTTATCCAAATTCTAGAGGAGCACCATTGTGCCTCTGGGAGCTACACCCGGGCCTGCTGAACAGCGGCTCCGGAGTTTTCATTTTCTGACTAAAATTCAACACGGAATTTCATGGATCTAAGGAAACCGTGAATTGTGGACGTACCAGTTTCTCACATCTTCATTGTCCAATGGAAGCTGAAGTTTCCCAGTCTGAACCGGCTGCCACTTCATTTCTGGCAATAACCATTCAATTGTGGACGTTCAGCCTTCTTCAGAATTCTCTTATACCGGCATGTTCCCGCGCCACATAGAAACGACTCGGTGGAGGTTTATGTGACTCAGGACAACTCTTTATTTCAGGCGTCTAGAACAAAGGGAATTCACAGAGGTTGATGATCACTTATTAAAGTCCCGTTTCTCTATGATGCCCACTGATGACACTTCTACATCTGAGGGCAAAGAGCTCGTGCAGCATGATATTCTCATTTCAGCCATGCCGCCTGCAGTTTCTTCCTTGCAGAAAAATCTTTCCCAGTGTACTTCTTTAAAATGCTGCAAAATAGTGGGACAGAAGATTTCGGTTTAGCGTTAACTTTAAAAGGGCAGAGGTACAGGCATGTGGGCATGTTTAGAGACAGTGTTTCACTGATCTAAGGTAAAGGGTGAAGCGCCTGGGTTCCCGTGCTTCACTACTGTATGGCCTCAAGATGATGTGTAGGCACAGCGGCAAATCCATCGGTGGCAATTCTCTCATATTGTCATTGCGATGGGAAGATTCCTTATTCGCTAGGAACTGTTTTACCGTGGAAGACGGGTCACCACAGAGCTGTCTCTTTTGTGTTGAGACAAACTTTGCTGAATTTACCTGCCAGCAGTTGCGTGTCCTCCCTTTCTTTTAAGGTCGATGGAGACGCACGAGTGTAAGGAGAATGGTGAATGGTGGCCGTTCATCAGCCAGGATCATCAGAAACCGCAGAGTAAATTTTAGGAACGTAGACGTAGGACAGCGGAGAAAACTTCACTCAGGGACTTCAGTGAACTCTCCTTACAATGCTTAGGCCTGACACGCCTAGTGCCTGGGGGCAACCCGGCTCCTGCCCTAGGTAGTTTTGTTTAGCGTGCCTCCCTCAGGTGGTGCCTTTTCTCTCCCAGCAATATTGCTCCGTGAAATTCTGCTGATGATGAAAACTGTTTGCCATGGCTTTGTCCTTTCACCTCATTGGCCTCATCTTTGAAGTACAAATGCTTTTCTACAGGGGTGCTGCCTCCCTGAGCTTTCCTTTGTCTTGGCTCAATCGATGCAGATTCCTGTGCTGAATACGCCATGGACTAGCACAGGTGGGTTCTTGTCAGTATACCGGGCAAACGCCGCAATTTCGATGGTCAAGACCCACCTGGCTTGATCAAGGTTCTTTATTCCAGTGAAAACGATTTTTATCCAAATTCTAGAGGAGCACCAGTGTGCCTCTGGGAGCTACACCCGGGCCTGCTGAAGAGCGGCTCCGGAGTTTTCATTTTCTGACTAAAATTCAACACGGAATTTCATGGATCTAAGGAAACCGTGAATTGTGGACGTACCAGATTCTCACATCTTCATTGTCTAATGGAAGCTGAAGTTTCCCAGTCTGAACCGGCTGCCACTTCATTTCTGGCAATGACCATTCAATTGTGGACGTTCAGCCTTCTTCGGAATTCTCTTATACTGGCATGTTCCCGCGCCACATAAAGACCACTCGTTGGAGGTTTATGTGACTCAGGACAACTCTTTATTTCAGGCGTCTAGAACAAAGGGAATTCACAGAGGTTGATGATCACTTATTAAGTCCCGTTTCTCTATGATGCCCACTGATGACACTTCTACATCTGAGGGCAAAAAGCTAGTGCAGCATGATAGTCTCATTTCAGCCATGCCGCCTGCAGTTTCTTCCTTGCAGAAAAATCTTTCCCAGTGTACTTCTTTAAAATGCTGCAAAATAGTGGGACAGAAGATTTCGGTTTAGCGTTAACTTTAAACGGGCATCGGTACAGGCATGTGGGCATGTTTAGAGACAGTGTTTCACTGATCTAGGGTAAAGGGTGAAGCGCCTGGGTTCCCGTGCTTCACTACTGTATGGCCTCAAGATGATGTGTAGGCACAGCGGCAAATCCATCGGTGGCAATTCTCTCATATTGTCATTGCGATGGGAAGATTCCTCATTCGCTAGGAACTGTTTTACCGTGGAAGACGGGTCACCACAGAGCTGTCTCTTTTGTGTTGACACAAACATTGCTGAATTTACCTGCCAGTAGTTGCGTGTCCTCCCTTTCTTTTAAGGTCGATGGAGACGCACGAGTGTAAGGAGAATGGTGAATGGTGGCCGTTCATCAGCCAGGATCATCAGAAACCGCAGAGTAAATTTTAGGAACGTAGACGTAGGACAGCGGAGAAAACTTCACTCAGGGACTTCAGTGAACTCTCCTTACAATGCTGAGGCCTGACACGCCTAGTGCCTGGGGGCAACCTGGCTCCTGCCCTAGGTAGTTTTGTTGAGCGTGCCTCCCTCAGGTGGTGCCTTTTCCCTCCCAGCAATATTGCTCCGTGAAATTCTGCCGATGATGAAAACTGTTTGCCATGGCTTTGTCCTTTCACCTCATTGGCCTAATTTTGAAGTACAAATGCTTTTCGACACGGGTGCTGCCTCCCTGAGCTTTCCTTTGTCTTGGCTCAATCGATGCAGATTCCTGTGCTGAATACGCCATGGACTAGCACAGGTGGGTTCTTGTCAGTATACCGGGCAAACGCAGCAATTTCGATTGTCAAGACCCACCTGGTTTGATCAAGGTTCTTTATTCCAGTGAAAACGATTTTTATCCAAATTCTAGAGGAGCACCATTGTGCCTCTGGGAGCTACACCCGGGCCTGCTGAACAGCGGCTCCGGAGTTTTCATTTTCTGACTAAAATTCAACACGGAATTTCATGGATCTAAGGAAACCGTGAATTGTGGACGTACCAGTTTCTCACATCTTCATTGTCCAATGGAAGCTGAAGTTTCCCAGTCTGAACCGGCTGCCACTTCATTTCTGGCAATGACCATTCAATTGTGGACGTTCAGCCTTCTTCGGAATTCTCTTATACCGGCATGTTCCCGCGCCACATAGAAACGACTCGGTGGAGGTTTATGTGACTCAGGACAACTCTTTATTTCAGGCGTCTAGAACAAAGGGAATTCACAGAGGTTGATGATCACTTATTAAAGTCCCGTTTCTCTATGATGCCCACTGATGACACTTCTACATCTGAGGGCAAAGAGCTCGTGCAGCATGATATTCTCATTTCAGCCATGCCGCCTGCAGTTTCTTCCTTGCAGAAAAATCTTTCCCAGTGTACTTCTTTAAAATGCTGCAAAATAGTGGGACAGAAGATTTCGGTTTAGCGTTAACTTTAAACGGGCAGAGGTACAGGCATGTGGGCATGTTTAGAGACAGTGTTTCACTGATCTAAGGTAAAGGGTGAAGCGCCTGGGTTCCCGTGCTTCACTACTGTATGGCCTCAAGATGATGTGTAGGCACAGCGGCAAATCCATCGGTGGCAATTCTCTCATATTGTCATTGCGATGGGAAGATTCCTTATTCGCTAGGAACTGTTTTACCGTGGAAGACGGGTCACCACAGAGCTGTCTCTTTTGTGTTGAGACAAACTTTGCTGAATTTACCTGCCAGCAGTTGCGTGTCCTCCCTTTCTTTTAAGGTCGATGGAGACGCACGAGTGTAAGGAGAATGGTGAATGGTGGCCGTTCATCAGCCAGGATCATCAGAAACCGCAGAGTAAATTTTAGGAACGTAGACGTAGGACAGCGGAGAAAACTTCACTCAGGGACTTCAGTGAACTCTCCTTACAATGCTTAGGCCTGACACGCCTAGTGCCTGGGGGCAACCCGGCTCCTGCCCTAGGTAGTTTTGTTTAGCGTGCCTCCCTCAGGTGGTGCCTTTTCTCTCCCAGCAATATTGCTCCGTGAAATTCTGCTGATGATGAAAACTGTTTGCCATGGCTTTGTCCTTTCACCTCATTGGCCTCATCTTTGAAGTACAAATGCTTTTCTACAGGGGTGCTGCCTCCCTGAGCTTTCCTTTGTCTTGGCTCAATCGATGCAGATTCCTGTGCTGAATACGCCATGGACTAGCACAGGTGGGTTCTTGTCAGTATACCGGGCAAACGCCGCAATTTCGATGGTCAAGACCCACCTGGCTTGATCAAGGTTCTTTATTCCAGTGAAAACGATTTTTATCCAAATTCTAGAGGAGCACCAGTGTGCCTCTGGGAGCTACACCCGGGCCTGCTGAAGAGCGGCTCCGGAGTTTTCATTTTCTGACTAAAATTCAACACGGAATTTCATGGATCTAAGGAAACCGTGAATTGTGGACGTACCAGATTCTCACATCTTCATTGTCTAATGGAAGCTGAAGTTTCCCAGTCTGAACCGGCTGCCACTTCATTTCTGGCAATGACCATTCAATTGTGGACGTTCAGCCTTCTTCGGAATTCTCTTATACTGGCATGTTCCCGCGCCACATAAAGACCACTCGGTGGAGGTTTATGTGACTCAGGACAACTCTTTATTTCAGGCGTCTAGAACAAAGGGAATTCACAGAGGTTGATGATCACTTATTAAGTCCCGTTTCTCTATGATACCCACTGATGACACTTCTACATCTGAGGGCAAAAAGCTAGTGCAGCATGATAGTCTCATTTCAGCCATGCCGCCTGCAGTTTCTTCCTTGCAGAAAAATCTTTCCCAGTGTACTTCTTTAAAATGCTGCAAAATAGTGGGACAGAAGATTTCGGTTTAGCGTTAACTTTAAACGGGCATAGGTACAGGCATGTGGGCATGTTTAGAGACAGTGTTTCACTGATCTAGGGTAAAGGGTGAAGCGCCTGGGTTCCCGTGCTTCACTACTGTATGGCCTCAAGATGATGTGTAGGCACAGCGGCAAATCCATCGGTGGCAATTCTCTCATATTGTCATTGCGATGGGAAGATTCCTCATTCGCTAGGAACTGTTTTACCGTGGAAGACGGGTCACCACAGAGCTGTCTCTTTTGTGTTGACACAAACATTGCTGAATTTACCTGCCAGTAGTTGCGTGTCCTCCCTTTCTTTTAAGGTCGATGGAGACGCACGAGTGTAAGGAGAATGGTGAATGGTGGCCGTTCATTAGCCAGGATCATCAGAAACCGCAGAGTAAATTTTAGGAACGTAGACGTAGGACAGCGGAGAAAACTTCACTCAGGGACTTCAGTGAACTCTCCTTACAATGCTGAGGCCTGACACGCCTAGTGCCTGGGGGCAACCTGGCTCCTGCCCTAGGTAGTTTTGTTGAGCGTGCCTCCCTCAGGTGGTGCCTTTTCCCTCCCAGCAATATTGCTCAGTGAAATTCTGCCGATGATGAAAACTGTTTGCCATGGCTTTGTCCTTTCACCTCATTGGCCTAATTTTGAAGTACAAATGCTTTTCGACACGGGTGCTGCCTCCCTGAGCTTTCCTTTGTCTTGGCTCAATCGATGCAGATTCCTGTGCTGAATACGCCATGGACTAGCACAGGTGGGTTCTTGTCAGTATACCGGGCAAACGCCGCAATTTCGATTGTCAAGACCCACCTGGTTTGATCAAGGTTCTTTATTCCAGTGAAAACGATTTTTATCCAAATTCTAGAGGAGCACCATTGTGCCTCTGGGAGCTACACCCGGGCCTGCTGAAGAGCGGCTCCGTAGTTTTCATTTTCTGACTAAAATTCAACACGGAATTTCATGGATCTAAGGAAACCGTGAATTGTGTACGTACCAGTTTCTCACATCTTCATTGTCCAATGGAAGCTGAAGTTTCCCAGTCTGAACCGGCTGCCACTTCATTTCTGGCAATGACCATTCAATTGTGGACGTTCAGCCTTCTTCGGAATTCTCTTATACCGGCATGTTCCCGTGCCACATAGAAACGACTCGGTGGAGGTTTATGTGACTCAGGACAACTCTTTATTTCAGGCGTCTAGAACAAAGGGAATTCACAGAGGTTGATGATCACTTATTAAAGTACCGTTTCTCTATGATGCCCATTGATGACACTTCTACACCTGAGGTCAAAGAGCTCGTGCAGCATGATATTCTCATTTCAGCCATGCCGCCTGCAGTTTCTTCCTTGCAGAAAAATCTTTCCCAGTGTACTTCTTTAAAATGCTGCAAAATAGTGGGACAGAAGATTTCGGTTTAGCGTTAACTTTAAACGGGCAGAGGTACAGGCATGTGGGCATGTTTAGAGACAGTGTTTCACTGGTCTAGGGTAAAGGGTGAAGCGCCTGGGTTCCCGTGCTTCACTACTGTATGGCCTCAAGATGATGTGTAGGCACTGCGGCAAATCCATCGGTGGCAATTCTCTCATATTGTCATTGCGATGGGAAGATTCCTTATTCGCTAGATATTGTTTTACCGTGGAAGACGGGTCACCACAGAGCTGTCTCTTTTGTGTTGGTACAAACTTTGCTGAATTTACCTGCCAGCAGTTGCGTGTCTTCCCTTTCTTTTAAGGTCGATGGAGACGCACGAGTGTAAGGAGAATGGTGAATGGTGGCCGTTCATAAGCCAGAATCATCAGAAACCGCAGAGTAAATTTTAGGAACGTAGACGTAGGACAGCGGAGAAAAATTCACTCAGGGACTTCAGGGAACTCTCCTTACAATGCTGAGGCCTGACACGCCTAGTGACTGGGGGCAACCCCGCTCCTGCCCTAGGTAGTTTTGTTGAGCTTGCCTCCCTCAGGTGGTGCCTTTTCTCTCCCAGCAATATTGCTCCGTGAAATTCTGCTGATGATGAAAACTGTTTGCCATGGCTTTGTCCTTTCACCTCATTGGCCTCATCTTTGAAGTACAAATGCTTTTCTACACGGGTGCTGCCTCGCTGAGCTTTCCTTTGTCTTGGCTCAATCGATGCAGATTCCTGTGCTGAATACGCCATGGACTAGCACAGGTGGGTTCTTGTCAGTATACCGGGCAAACGCAGCAATTTCGATTGTCAAGACCCACCTGGCTTGATCAAGGTTCTTTATTCCAGTGAAAACGATTTTTATCCAAATTCTAGAGGAGCACCAGTGTGCCTCTGGGAGCTACACCCGGGCCTGCTGAAGAGCGGCTCCGGAGTTTTCATTTTCTGACTAAAATTCAGCACGGAATTTCATGGATCTAAGGAAACCGTGAATTGTGGACGTACCAGATTCTCACATCTTCATTGTCTAATGGAAGCTGAAGTTTCCCAGTCTGATCCGGCTGCCACTTCATTTCTGGCAATGACCATTCAATTGTGGACGTTCAGCCTTCTTCGGAATTCTCTTATACCGGCATGTTCCCGCGCCCCATAAAGACCACTCGTTGGAGGTTTATGTGACTCAGGACAACTCTTTATTTCAGGCGTCTAGAACAAAGGGAATTCACAGAGGTTGATGATCACTTATTAAAGTCCCGTTTCTCTATGATGCCCACTGATGACACTTCTACATCTGAGGGCAAAGAGCTCGTGCAGCATGATATTCTCATTTCAGCCATGCCGCCTGCAGTTTCTTCCTTGCAGAAAAATCTTTCCCAGTGTACTTCTTTAAAATGCTGCAAAATAGTGGGACAGAAGATTTCGGTTTAGCGTTAACTTTAAACGGGCAAAGGTACAGGCATGTGGGCATGTTTAGAGACAGTGTTTCACTGATCTAAGGTAAAGGGTGAAGCGCCTGGGTTCCCGTGCTTCACTACTGTATGGCCTCAAGATGATGTGTAGGCACAGCGGCAAATCCATCGGTGGCAATTCTCTCATATTGTCATTGCGATGGGAAGATTCCTTATTCGCTAGGAACTGTTTTACCGTGGAAGACGGGTCACCACAGAGCTGTCTCTTTTGTGTTGACACAAACTTTGCTGAATTTACCTGCCAGCAGTTGCGTGTCCTCCCTTTCTTTTAAGGTCGATGGAGACGCACGAGTGTAAGGAGAATGGTGAATGGTGGCCGTTCATAAGCCAGGATCATCAGAAACCGCAGAGTAAATTTTAGGAACGTAGATGTAGGACAGCGGAGAAAACTTCACTCAGGGACTTCAGTGAACTCTCCTTACAATGCTGAGGCCTGACACGCCTAGTGCCTGGGGGCAACCTGGCTCCTGCCCTAGGTAGTTTTGTTGAGCGTGCCTCCCTCAGGTGGTGCCTTTTCCCTCCCAGCAATATTGCTCCGTGATATTCTGCTGATGATGAAAACTGTTTGCCATGGCTTTGTCCTTTCACCTCATTGGCCTAATCTTTGAAGTACAAATGCTTTTCTACACGGGTGCTGCCTCCCTGAGCTTTCCTTTGTCTTGGCTCAATCAATGCAGATTCCTGTGCTGAATACGCCATGGACTAGCACAGGTGGGTTCTTGTCAATATACCGGACAAACGCCGCAATTTGGATTGTCAAGACCCACCTGGTTTGATCAAGGTTCTTTATTCCAGTGAAAACGATTTTTATCCAAATTCTAGAGGAGCACCATTGTGCCTCTGGGAGCTACACCCGGGCCTGCTGAAGAGCGGCTCCGGAGTTTTCATTTTCTGACTAAAATTCAACACGGAATTTCATGGATCTAAGGAAACCGTGAA
Organism: Tenrec ecaudatus; assembly: GCF_050624435.1. NCBI lineage: Eukaryota > Metazoa > Chordata > Mammalia > Afrosoricida > Tenrecidae > Tenrec > Tenrec ecaudatus. The sequence goes on along the minus strand of NW_027457550.1, from coordinate 1,035,944 downwards.
TTGTGGACGTACCAGATTCTCACATCTTCATTGTCCAATGGAAGCTGAAGTTTCCCAGTCTGAACCGGCTGCCACTTCATTTCTGGCAATGACCATTCAATTGTGGACGTTCAGCCTTCTTCGGAATTCTCTTATACCGGCATGTTCCCGCGCCACATAAAGACGACTCGGTGGAGGTTTATGTGACTCAGGACAACTCTTTATTTCAGGCGTCTAGAACAAAGGGAATTCACAGAGGTTGATGATCACTTATTAAAGTCCCGTTTCTCTATGATGCCCATTGATGACAGTTCTACACCTGAGGTCAAAGAGCTCGTGCAGCATGATATTCTCATTTCAGCCATGCCGCCTGCAGTTTCTTCCTTGCAGAAAAATCTTTCCCAGTGTACTTCTTTAAAATGCTGCAAAATAGTGGGACAGAAGATTTCGGTTTAGCGTTAACTTTAAACGGGCAGAGGTACAGGCATGTGGGCATGTTTAGAGACAGTGTTTCACTGGTCTAGGGTAAAGGGTGAAGCGCCTGGGTTCCCGTGCTTCACTACTGTATGGCCTCAAGATGATGTGTAGGCACTGCGGCAAATCCATCGGTGGCAAATCTCTCATATTGTCATTGCGATGGGAAGATTCCTTATTCGCTAGATATTGTTTTACCGTGGAAGACGGGTCACCACAGAGCTGTCTCTTTTGTGTTGGTACAAACGTTGCTGAATTTACCTGCCAGCAGTTGCGTGTCCTCCCTTTCTTTTAAGGTCGATGGAGACGCACGAGTGTAAGGAGAACGGTGAATGGTGGCCGTTCATAAGCCAGGATCAACAGAAACCGCAGAGTAAATTTTAGGAACGTAGACGTAGGATAGCGGAGAAAACCACTCAGGGACTTCAGGGAACTCTCCTTAAAATGCTGAGGCCTGACACGCCTAGTGCCTGGGGGCAACCCGGCTCCTGCCCTAGGTAGTTTTGTTGAGCTTGCCTCCCTCAGGTGGTGCCTTTTCTCTCCCAGCAATATTGCTCCGTGAAATTCTGCCGATGATGAAAAATGTTTGCCATGGCTTTGTCCTTTCACCTCATTGGCCTCATCTTTGAAGTACAAATGCTTTTCTACACGGGTGCTGCCTCCCTGAGCTTTCCTTTGTCTTGGCTCAATCGATGCAGATTCCTGTGCTGAATACGCCATGGACTAGCACAGGTGGGTTCTTGTCAGTATACCGGGCAAACGCAGCAATTTCGATTGTCAAGACCCACCTGGCTTGATCAAGGTTCTTTATTCCATTGAAAAGGATTTTTATCCAAATTCTAGAGGAGCTCCAGTTTGCCTCTGGGAGCTACACCCGGGCCTGCTGAACAGCGGCTCCGGAGTTTTCATTTTCTGACTAAAATTCAACACGGAATTTCATGGATCTAAGGAAACCGTGAATTGTGGACGTACCAGATTCTCACATCTTCATTTTCTAATGGAAGCTGAAGTTTCCCAATCTGATCCGGCTGCCACTTCATTTCTGGCAATGACCATTCAATTGTGGACGTTCAGCCTTCTTCGGAAATCTCTTATACCGGAATGTTCCCGCGCCACATAAAGACCACTCGGTGGAGGTTTATGTGACTCAGGACAACTCTTTATTTCAGGCGTCTAGAACAAAGGGAATTCACAGAGGTTGATGATCACTTATTAAAGTCTCGTTTCTCTATGATGTCCATTGATGACACTTCTACACCTGAGGTCAAAGAGCTCGTGCAGCATGATATTCTCATTTCAGCCATGCCGCCTGCAGTTTCTTCCTTGCAGAAAAATCTTTCCCAGTGTACTTCTTTAAAATGCTGCAAAATAGTGGGACAGAAGATTTCGGTTTAGCGTTAACTTTAAACGGGCATAGGTACAGGCATGTGGGCATGTTTAGAGACAGTGTTTCACTGGTCTAGGGTAAAGCGTGAAGCGCCTGGGTTCCCGTGCTTCACTACTGTATGGCCTCAAGATGATGTGTAGGCACAGCGGCAAATCCATCGGTGGCAATTCTCTCATATTGTCATTGCGATGGGAAGATTCCTTATTCGCTAGGAATTGTTTTACCGTGGAAGACGGGTCACCACAGAGCTGTCTCTTTTGTGTTGGGACAAACTTTGCTGAATTTACCTGCCAGCAGTTGCGTGTCCTCCCTTTCTTTTAAGGTCGATGGAGACGCACGAGTGTAAGGAGAACGGTGAATGGTGGCCGTTCGTAAGCCAGGATCATCAGAAACCGCAGAGTAAATTTTAGGAACGTAGACGTAGGACAGCGGAGAATACTTCACTCAGGGACTTCAGGGAACTCTCCTTACAATGCTGAGGCCTGACACGCCTAGTGCCTGGGGGCAACCCGGCTCCTGCCCTAGGTAATTTTGTTGAGCTTGCCTCCCTCAGGTGGTGCCTTTTCTCTCCCAGCAATATTGCTCCGTGAAATTCTGCCGATGATGAAAACTGTTTGCCATGGCTTTGTCCTTTCACCTCATTGGCCTCATCTTTGAAGTACAAATGCTTTTCTACAGGGGTGCTGCCTCCCTGAGCTTTCCTTTGTCTTGGCTCAATCGATGCAGATTCCTGTGCTGAATACGCCATGGACTAGCACAGGTGGGTTCTTGTCAGTATACCGGGCAAACGCAGCAATTTCGATTGTCAAGACCCACCTGGCTTGATCAAGGTTCTTTATTCCAGTGAAAACGATTTTTATCCAAATTCTAGAGGAGCACCATTGTGCCTCTGGGAGCTACACCCTGGCCTGCTGAACAGCGGCTCCGGAGTTTTCATTTTCTGACTAAAATTCAACACGGAATTTCATGGATCCAAGGAAACCGTGAATTGTGGACGTACCAGATTCTCACATCTTCATTTTCTAATGGAAGCTGAAGTTTCCCAATCTGATCCGGCTGCCACTTCATTTCTGGTAATGACCATTCAATTGTGGACGTTCAGCCTTCTTCGGAAATCTCTTATACCGGAATGTTCCCGCGCCACATAAAGACCACTCGGTGGAGGTTTATGTGACTCAGGACAACTCTTTATTTCAGGCGTCTAGAACAAAGGTAATTCACAGAGGTTGATGATCACTTATTAAAGTCTCGTTTCTCTATGATGCCCATTGATGACACTTCTACACCTGAGGTCAAAGAGCTCGTGCAGCATGATATTCTCATTTCAGCCATGCCGCCTGCAGTTTCTTCCTTGCAGAAAAATCTTTCCCAGTGTACTTCTTTAAAATGCTGCAAAATAGTGGGACAGAAGATTTCGGTTTAGCGTTAACTTTAAACGGGCATAGGTACAGGCATGTGGGCATGTTTAAAGACAGTGTTTCACTGGTCTAGGGTAAAGCGTGAAGCGCCTGGGGTCCCGTGCTTCACTACTGTATGGCCTCAAGATGATGTGTAGGCACAGCGGCAAATCCATCGGTGGCAATTCTCTCATATTGTCATTGCGATGGGAAGATTCCTTATTCGCTAGGAATTGTTTTACCGTGGAAGACGGGTCACCACAGAGCTGTCTCTTTTGTGTTGGGACAAACTTTGCTGAATTTACCTGCCAGCAGTTGCGTGTCCTCCCTTTCTTTTAAGGTCGATGGAGACGCACGAGTGTAAGGAGAACGGTGAATGGTGGCCGTTCATAAGCCAGGATCAACAGAAACCGCAGAGTAAATTTTAGGAACGTAGACATAGGACAGCGGAGAATACTTCACTCAGGGACTTCAGGGAACTCTCCTTACAATGCTGAGGCCTGACACGCCTAGTGCCTGGGGGCAACCCGGCTCCTGCCGTAGGTAGTTTTGTTGAGCTTGCCTCCCTCAGGTGGTGCCTTTTCCCTCCCAGCAATATTGCTCCGTGAAATTCTGCCGATGATGAAAACTGTTTGCCATGGCTTTGTCCTTTCACCTCATTGGCCTCATCTTTGAAGTACAAATGCTTTTCTACACGGGTGCTGCCTCCCTGAGCTTTCCTTTGTCTTGGCTCAATCGATGCAGATTCCTGTGCTGATTACGCCATGGACTAGCACAGGTGGGTTCTTGTCAGTATACCGGGCAAACGCCGCAATTTCGATTGTCAAGACCCACCTGGCTTGATCAAGGTTCTTTATTCCAGTGAAAACGATTTTTATCCAAATTCTAGAGGAGCACCAGTGTGCCTCTGGGAGCTACACCCGGTCCTGCTGAACAGCGGCTCCGGAGTTTTCATTTTCTGACTAAAATTCAGCACGGAATTTCATGGATCTAAGGAAACCGTGAATTGTGGACGTACCAGATTCTCACATCTTCATTGTCTAATGGAAGCTGAAGTTTCCCAGTCTGATCCGGCTGCCACTTCATTTCTGGCAATGATCATTCAATTGTGGACGTTCAGCCTTCTTCGGAATTCTCTTATACCGGCATGTTCCCGCGCCACATAAAGACCACTCGGTGGAGGTTTATGTGACTCAGGAGAACTCTTTATTTCAGGCGTCTAGAACAAAGGGAATTCACAGATGTTGATGATCACTTATTAAAGACCCGTTTCTCTATGATGCCCACTGATGACACTTCTACACCTGAGGTCAAAGAGCTCGTGCAGCATGATATTCTCATTTCAGCCATGCCGCCTGCAGTTTCTTCCTTGCAGAAAAATCTTTCCCAGTGTACTTCTTTAAAATGCTGCAAAATAGTGGGATAGAAGATTTCGGTTTAGCGTTAACTTTAAACGGGCAAAGGTACAGGCATGTGGGCATGTTTAGAGACAGTGTTTCACTGATCTAAGGTAAAGCGTGAAGCGCCTGGGTTCCCGTGCTTCACTACTGTATGGCCTCAAGATGATGTGTAGGCACAGCGGCAAATCCATCGGTGGCAATTCTCTCATATTGTCATTGCGATGGGAAGATTCCTTATTCGCTAGGAACTGTTTTACCGTGGAAGACGGGTCACCACAGAGCTGTCTCTTTTGTGTTGACACAAACTTTGCTGAATTTACCTGCCAGCAGTTGCGTGTCCTCCCTTTCTTTTAAGGTCGATGGAGACGCACGAGTGTAAGGAGAATGGTGAATGGTGGCCGTTCATAAGCCAGGATCATCAGAAACCGCAGAGTAAATTTTAGGAACGTAGACGTAGGACAGCGGAGAAAACTTCACTCAGGGACTTCAGTGAACTCTCCTTACAATGCTGAGGCCTGACACGCCTAGTGCCTGGGGGCAACCTGGCTCCTGCCCTAGGTAGTTTTGTTGAGCGTGCCTCCCTCAGGTGGTGCCTTTTCCCTCCCAGCAATATTGCTCCGTGATATTCTGCCGATGATGAAAACTGTTTGCCATGGCTTTGTCCTTTCACCTCATTGGCCTAATCTTTGAAGTACAAATGCTTTTCTACACGGGTGCTGCCTCCCTGAGCTTTCCTTTGTCTTGGCTCAATCGATGCAGATTCCTGTGCTGAATACGCCATGGACTAGCACAGGTGGGTTCTTGTCAGTATACCGGACAAACGCCGCAATTTCGATTGTCAAGACCCACCTGGTTTGATCAAGGTTCTTTATTCCAGTGAAAACGATTTTTATCCAAATTCTAGAGGAGCACCATTGTGCCTCTGGGAGCTACACCCGGGCCTGCTGAAGAGCGGCTCCGGAGTTTTCATTTTCTGACTAAAATTCAACACGGAATTTCATGGATCTAAGGAAACCGTGAATTGTGGACGTACCAGATTCTCACATCTTCATTGTCCAATGGAAGCTGAAGTTTCCCAGTCTGAACCGGCTGCCACTTCATTTCTGGCAATGACCATTCAATTGTGGACGTTCAGCCTTCTTCGGAATTCTCTTATACCGGCATGTTCCCGCGCCACATAAAGACGACTCGGTGGAGGTTTATGTGACTCAGGACAACTCTTTATTTCAGGCGTCTAGAACAAAGGGAATTCACAGAGGTTGATGATCACTTATTAAAGTCCCGTTTCTCTATGATGCCCATTGATGACAGTTCTACACCTGAGGTCAAAGAGCTCGTGCAGCATGATATTCTCATTTCAGCCATGCCGCCTGCAGTTTCTTCCTTGCAGAAAAATCTTTCCCAGTGTACTTCTTTAAAATGCTGCAAAATAGTGGGACAGAAGATTTCGGTTTAGCGTTAACTTTAAACGGGCAGAGGTACAGGCATGTGGGCATGTTTAGAGACAGTGTTTCACTGGTCTAGGGTAAAGGGTGAAGCGCCTGGGTTCCCGTGCTTCACTACTGTATGGCCTCAAGATGATGTGTAGGCACTGCGGCAAATCCATCGGTGGCAAATCTCTCATATTGTCATTGCGATGGGAAGATTCCTTATTCGCTAGATATTGTTTTACCGTGGAAGACGGGTCACCACAGAGCTGTCTCTTTTGTGTTGGTACAAACGTTGCTGAATTTACCTGCCAGCAGTTGCGTGTCCTCCCTTTCTTTTAAGGTCGATGGAGACGCACGAGTGTAAGGAGAACGGTGAATGGTGGCCGTTCATAAGCCAGGATCAACAGAAACCGCAGAGTAAATTTTAGGAACGTAGACGTAGGATAGCGGAGAAAACCACTCAGGGACTTCAGGGAACTCTCCTTAAAATGCTGAGGCCTGACACGCCTAGTGCCTGGGGGCAACCCGGCTCCTGCCCTAGGTAGTTTTGTTGAGCTTGCCTCCCTCAGGTGGTGCCTTTTCTCTCCCAGCAATATTGCTCCGTGAAATTCTGCCGATGATGAAAACTGTTTGCCATGGCTTTGTCCTTTCACCTCATTGGCCTCATCTTTGAAGTACAAATGCTTTTCTACACGGGTGCTGCCTCCCTGAGCTTTCCTTTGTCTTGGCTCAATCGATGCAGATTCCTGTGCTGAATACGCCATGGACTAGCACAGGTGGGTTCTTGTCAGTATACCGGGCAAACGCAGCAATTTCGATTGTCAAGACCCACCTGGCTTGATCAAGGTTCTTTATTCCAGTGAAAACGATTTTTATCCAAATTCTAGAGGAGCACCATTGTGCCTCTGGGAGCTACACCCTGGCCTGCTGAACAGCGGCTCCGGAGTTTTCATTTTCTGACTAAAATTCAACACGGAATTTCATGGATCCAAGGAAACCGTGAATTGTGGACGTACCAGATTCTCACATCTTCATTTTCTAATGGAAACTGAAGTTTCCCAATCTGATCCGGCTGCCACTTCATTTCTGGTAATGACCATTCAATTGTGGACGTTCAGCCTTCTTCGGATTTCTCTTATACCGGCAAGTTCCCGCGCCACATAAAGACCACTCGGTGGAGGTTTATGTGACTCAGGACAACTCTTTATTTCAGGCGTCTAGAACAAAGGTAATTCACAGAGGTTGATGATCACTTATTAAAGTCTCGTTTCTCTATGATGCCCATTGATGACACTTCTACACCTGAGGTCAAAGAGCTCGTGCAGCATGATATTCTCATTTCAGCCATGCCGCCTGCAGTTTCTTCCTTGCAGAAAAATCTTTCCCAGTGTACTTCTTTAAAATGCTGCAAAATAGTGGGACAGAAGATTTCGGTTTAGCGTTAACTTTAAACGGGCATAGGTACAGGCATGTGGGCATGTTTAAAGACAGTGTTTCACTGGTCTAGGGTAAAGCGTGAAGCGCCTGGGGTCCCGTGCTTCACTACTGTATGGCCTCAAGATGATGTGTAGGCACAGCGGCAAATCCATCGGTGGCAATTCTCTCATATTGTCATTGCGATGGGAAGATTCCTTATTCGCTAGGAATTGTTTTACCGTGGAAGACGGGTCACCACAGAGCTGTTTCTTTTGTGTTGGGACAAACTTTGCTGAATTTACCTGCCAGCAGTTGCGTGTCCTCCCTTTCTTTTAAGGTCGATGGAGACGCACGAGTGTAAGGAGAACGGTGAATGGTGGCCGTTCGTAAGCCAGGATCATCAGAAACCGCAGAGTAAATTTTAGGAACGTAGACATAGGACAGCGGAGAATACTTCACTCAGGGACTTCAGGGAACTCTCCTTACAATGCTGAGGCCTGACACGCCTAGTGCCTGGGGGCAACCCGGCTCCTGCCCTAGGTAGTTTTGTTGAGCTTGCCTCCCTCAGGTGGTGCCTTTTCTCTCCCAGCAATATTGCTCCGTGAAATTCTGCCGATGATGAAAACTGTTTGCCATGGCTTTGTCCTTTCACCTCATTGGCCTCATCTTTGAAGTACAAATGCTTTTCTACACGGGTGCTGCCTCCCTGAGCTTTCCTTTGTCTTGGCTCAATCGATGCAGATTCCTGTGCTGATTACGCCATGGACTAGCACAGGTGGGTTCTTGTCAGTATACCGGGCAAACGCCGCAATTTCGATTGTCAAGACCCACCTGGCTTGATCAAGGTTCTTTATTCCAGTGAAAACGATTTTTATCCAAATTCTAGAGCAGCACCAGTGTGCCTCTGGGAGCTACACCCGGTCCTGCTGAACAGCGGCTCCGGAGTTTTCATTTTCTGACTAAAATTCAGCACGGAATTTCATGGATCTAAGGAAACCGTGAATTGTGGACGTACCAGATTCTCACATCTTCATTGTCTAATGGAAGCTGAAGTTTCCCAGTCTGATCCGGCTGCCACTTCATTTCTGGCAATGATCATTCAATTGTGGACGTTCAGCCTTCTTCGGAATTCTCTTATACCGGCATGTTCCCGCGCCACATAAAGACCACTCGGTGGAGGTTTATGTGACTCAGGAGAACTCTTTATTTCAGGCGTCTAGAACAAAGGGAATTCACAGATGTTGATGATCACTTATTAAAGACCCGTTTCTCTATGATGCCCACTGATGACACTTCTACACCTGAGGTCAAAGAGCTCGTGCAGCATGATACTCTCATTTCAGCCATGCCGCCTGCAGTTTCTTCCTTGCAGAAAAATCTTTCCCAGTGTACTTCTTTAAAATGCTGCAAAATAGTGGGATAGAAGATTTCGGTTTAGCGTTAACTTTAAACGGGCAAAGGTACAGGCATGTGGGCATGTTTAGAGACAGTGTTTCACTGATCTAAGGTAAAGCGTGAAGCGCCTGGGTTCCCGTGCTTCACTACTGTATGGCCTCAAGATGATGTGTAGGCACAGCGGCAAATCCATCGGTGGCAATTCTCTCATATTGTCATTGCGATGGGAAGATTCCTTATTCGCTAGGAACTGTTTTACCGTGGAAGACGGGTCACCACAGAGCTGTCTCTTTTGTGTTGACACAAACTTTGCTGAATTTACCTGCCAGCAGTTGCGTGTCCTCCCTTTCTTTTAAGGTCGATGGAGACGCACGAGTGTAAGGAGAATGGTGAATGGTGGCCGTTCATAAGCCAGGATCATCAGAAACCGCAGAGTAAATTTTAGGAACGTAGACGTAGGACAGCGGAGAAAACTTCACTCAGGGACTTCAGTGAACTCTCCTTACAATGCTGAGGCCTGACACGCCTAGTGCCTGGGGGCAACCTGGCTCCTGCCCTAGGTAGTTTTGTTGAGCGTGCCTCCCTCAGGTGGTGCCTTTTCCCTCCCAGCAATATTGCTCCGTGATATTCTGCCGATGATGAAAACTGTTTGCCATGGCTTTGTCCTTTCACCTCATTGGCCTAATCTTTGAAGTATAAATGCTTTTCTACACGGGTGCTGCCTCCCTGAGCTTTCCTTTGTCTTGGCTCAATCGATGCAGATTCCTGTGCTGAATACGCCATGGACTAGCACAGGTGGGTTCTTGTCAGTATACCGGACAAACGCCGCAATTTCGATTGTCAAGACCCACCTGGTTTGATCAAGGTTCTTTATTCCAGTGAAAACGATTTTTATCCAAATTCTAGAGGAGCACCATTGTGCCTCTGGGAGCTACACCCGGGCCTGCTGAAGAGCGGCTCCGGAGTTTTCATTTTCTGACTAAAATTCAACACGGAATTTCATGGATCTAAGGAAACCGTGAATTGTGGACGTACCAGATTCTCACATCTTCATTGTCCAATGGAAGCTGAAGTTTCCCAGTCTGAACCGGCTGCCACTTCATTTCTGGCAATGACCATTCAATTGTGGACGTTCAGCCTTCTTCGGAATTCTCTTATACCGGCATGTTCCCGCGCCACATAAAGACGACTCGGTGGAGGTTTATGTGACTCAGGACAACTCTTTATTTCAGGCGTCTAGAACAAAGGGAATTCACAGAGGTTGATGATCACTTATTAAAGTCCCGTTTCTCTATGATGCCCATTGATGACAGTTCTACACCTGAGGTCAAAGAGCTCGTGCAGCATGATATTCTCATTTCAGCCATGCCGCCTGCAGTTTCTTCCTTGCAGAAAAATCTTTCCCAGTGTACTTCTTTAAAATGCTGCAAAATAGTGGGACAGAAGATTTCGGTTTAGCGTTAACTTTAAACGGGCAGAGGTACAGGCATGTGGGCATGTTTAGAGACAGTGTTTCACTGGTCTAGGGTAAAGGGTGAAGCGCCTGGGTTCCCGTGCTTCACTACTGTATGGCCTCAAGATGATGTGTAGGCACTGCGGCAAATCCATCGGTGGCAAATCTCTCATATTGTCATTGCGATGGGAAGATTCCTTATTCGCTAGGAATTGTTTTACCGTGGAAGACGGGTCACCACAGAGCTGTCTCTTTTGTGTTGGTACAAACGTTGCTGAATTTACCTGCCAGCAGTTGCGTGTCCTCCCTTTCTTTTAAGGTCGATGGAGACGCACGAGTGTAAGGAGAACGGTGAATGGTGGCCGTTCATAAGCCAGGATCAACAGAAACCGCAGAGTAAATTTTAGGAACGTAGACGTAGGATAGCGGAGAAAACCACTCAGGGACTTCAGGGAACTCTCCTTTAAATGCTGAGGCCTGACACGCCTAGTGCCTGGGGGCAACCCGGCTCCTGCCCTAGGTAGTTTTGTTGAGCTTGCCTCCCTCAGGTGGTGCCTTTTCTCTCCCAGCAATATTGCTCCGTGAAATTCTGCCGATGATGAAAACTGTTTGCCATGGCTTTGTCCTTTCACCTCATTGGCCTCATCTTTGAAGTACAAATGCTTTTCTACACGGGTGCTGCCTCCCTGAGCTTTCCTTTGTCTTGGCTCAATCGATGCAGATTCCTGTGCTGAATACGCCATGGACTAGCACAGGTGGGTTCTTGTCAGTATACCGGGCAAACGCAGCAATTTCGATTGTCAAGACCCACCTGGCTTGATCAAGGTTCTTTATTCCAGTGAAAACGATTTTTATCCAAATTCTAGAGGATCACCATTGTGCCTCTGGGAGCTACACCCTGGCCTGCTGAACAGCGGCTCCGGAGTTTTCATTTTCTGACTAAAATTCAACACGGAATTTCATGGATCCAAGGAAACCGTGAATTGTGGACGTACCAGATTCTCACATCTTCATTTTCTAATGGAAACTGAAGTTTCCCAATCTGATCTGGCTGCCACTTCATTTCTGGTAATGACCATTCAATTGTGGACGTTCAGCCTTCTTCGGATTTCTCTTATACCGGCAAGTTCCCGCGCCACATAAAGACCACTCGGTGGAGGTTTATGTGACTCAGGACAACTCTTTATTTCAGGCGTCTAGAACAAAGGTAATTCACAGAGGTTGATGATCACTTATTAAAGTCTCGTTTCTCTATGATGCCCATTGATGACACTTCTACACCTGAGGTCAAAGAGCTCGTGCAGCATGATATTCTCATTTCAGCCATGCCGCCTGCAGTTTCTTCCTTGCAGAAAAATCTTTCCCAGTGTACTTCTTTAAAATGCTGCAAAATAGTGGGACAGAAGATTTCGGTTTAGCGTTAACTTTAAACGGGCATAGGTACAGGCATGTGGGCATGTTTAAAGACAGTGTTTCACTGGTCTAGGGTAAAGCGTGAAGCGCCTGGGGTCCCGTGCTTCACTACTGTATGGCCTCAAGATGATGTGTAGGCACAGCGGCAAATCCATCGGTGGCAATTCTCTCATATTGTCATTGCGATGGGAAGATTCCTTATTCGCTAGGAATTGTTTTACCGTGGAAGACGGGTCACCACAGAGCTGTCTCTTTTGTGTTGGGACAAACTTTGCTGAATTTACCTGCCAGCAGTTGCGTGTCCTCCCTTTCTTTTAAGGTCGATGGAGACGCACGAGTGTAAGGAGAACGGTGAATGGTGGCCGTTCGTAAGCCAGGATCATCAGAAACCGCAGAGTAAATTTTAGGAACGTAGACATAGGACAGCGGAGAATACTTCACTCAGGGACTTCAGGGAACTCTCCTTACAATGCTGAGGCCTGACACGCCTAGTGCCTGGGGGCAACCCGGCTCCTGCCCTAGGTAGTTTTGTTGAGCTTGCCTCCCTCAGGTGGTGCCTTTTCTCTCCCAGCAATATTGCTCCGTGAAATTCTGCCGATGATGAAAACTGTTTGCCATGGCTTTGTCCTTTCACCTCATTGGCCTCATCTTTGAAGTACAAATGCTTTTCTACACGGGTGCTGCCTCCCTGAGCTTTCCTTTGTCTTGGCTCAATAGATGCAGATTCCTGTGCTGATTACGCCATGGACTAGCACAGGTGGGTTCTTGTCAGTATACCGGGCAAACGCCGCAATTTCGATTGTCAAGACCCACCTGGCTTGATCAAGGTTCTTTATTCCAGTGAAAACGATTTTTATCCAAATTCTAGAGGAGCACCAGTGTGCCTCTGGGAGCTACACCCGGTCCTGCTGAACAGCGGCTCCGGAGTTTTCATTTTCTGACTAAAATTCAGCACGGAATTTCATGGATCTAAGGAAACCGTGAATTGTGGACGTACCAGATTCTCACATCTTCATTGTCTAATGGAAGCTGAAGTTTCCCAGTCTGATCCGGCTGCCACTTCATTTCTGGCAATGATCATTCAATTGTGGACGTTCAGCCTTCTTCGGAATTCTCTTATACCGGCATGTTCCCGCGCCACATAAAGACCACTCGGTGGAGGTTTATGTGACTCAGGAGAACTCTTTATTTCAGGCGTCTAGAACAAAGGGAATTCACAGATGTTGATGATCACTTATTAAAGACCCGTTTCTCTATGATGCCCACTGATGACACTTCTACACCTGAGGTCAAAGAGCTCGTGCAGCATGATACTCTCATTTCAGCCATGCCGCCTGCAGTTTCTTCCTTGCAGAAAAATCTTTCCCAGTGTACTTCTTTAAAATGCTGCAAAATAGTGGGATAGAAGAATTCGGTTTAGCGTTAACTTTAAACGGGCAAAGGTACAGGCATGTGGGCATGTTTAGAGACAGTGTTTCACTGATCTAAGGTAAAGCGTGAAGCGCCTGGGTTCCCGTGCTTCACTACTGTATGGCCTCAAGATGATGTGTAGGCACAGCGGCAAATCCATCGGTGGCAATTCTCTCATATTGTCATTGCGATGGGAAGATTCCTTATTCGCTAGGAACTGTTTTACCGTGGAAGACGGGTCACCACAGAGCTGTCTCTTTTGTGTTGACACAAACTTTGCTGAATTTACCTGCCAGCAGTTGCGTGTCCTCCCTTTCTTTTAAGGTCGATGGAGACGCACGAGTGTAAGGAGAATGGTGAATGGTGGCCGTTCATAAGCCAGGATCATCAGAAACCGCAGAGTAAATTTTAGGAACGTAGACGTAGGACAGCGGAGAAAACTTCACTCAGGGACTTCAGTGAAGTCTCCTTACAATGCTGAGGCCTGACACGCCTAGTGCCTGGGGGCAACCTGGCTCCTGCCCTAGGTAGTTTTGTTGAGCGTGCCTCCCTCAGGTGGTGCCTTTTCCCTCCCAGCAATATTGCTCCGTGATATTCTGCCGATGATGAAAACTGTTTGCCATGGCTTTGTCCTTTCACCTCATTGGCCTAATCTTTGAAGTACAAATGCTTTTCTACACGGGTGCTGCCTCCCTGAGCTTTCCTTTGTCTTGGCTCAATCGATGCAGATTCCTGTGCTGAATACGCCATGGACTAGCACAGGTGGGTTCTTGTCAGTATACCGGACAAACGCCGCAATTTCGATTGTCAAGACCCACCTGGTTTGATCAAGGTTCTTTATTCCAGTGAAAACGATTTTTATCCAAATTCTAGAGGAGCACCATTGTGCCTCTGGGAGCTACACCCGGGCCTGCTGAAGAGCGGCTCCGGAGTTTTCATTTTCTGACTAAAATTCAACACGGAATTTCATGGATCTAAGGAAACCGTGAATTGTGGACGTACCAGATTCTCACATCTTCATTGTCCAATGGAAGCTGAAGTTTCCCAGTCTGAACCGGCTGCCACTTCATTTCTGGCAATGACCATTCAATTGTGGACGTTCAGCCTTCTTCGGAATTCTCTTATACCGGCATGTTCCCGCGCCACATAAAGACGACTCGGTGGAGGTTTATGTGACTCAGGACAACTCTTTATTTCAGGCGTCTAGAACAAAGGGAATTCACAGAGGTTGATGATCACTTATTAAAGTCCCGTTTCTCTATGATGCCCATTGATGACAGTTCTACACCTGAGGTCAAAGAGCTCGTGCAGCATGATATTCTCATTTCAGCCATGCCGCCTGCAGTTTCTTCCTTGCAGAAAAATCTTTCCCAGTGTACTTCTTTAAAATGCTGCAAAATAGTGGGACAGAAGATTTCGGTTTAGCGTTAACTTTAAACGGGCAGAGGTACAGGCATGTGGGCATGTTTAGAGACAGTGTTTCACTGGTCTAGGGTAAAGGGTGAAGCGCCTGGGTTCCCGTGCTTCACTACTGTATGGCCTCAAGATGATGTGTAGGCACTGCGGCAAATCCATCGGTGGCAAATCTCTCATATTGTCATTGCGATGGGAAGATTCCTTATTCGCTAGATATTGTTTTACCGTGGAAGACGGGTCACCACAGAGCTGTCTCTTTTGTGTTGGTACAAACGTTGCTGAATTTACCTGCCAGCAGTTGCGTGTCCTCCCTTTCTTTTAAGGTCGATGGAGACGCACGAGTGTAAGGAGAACGGTGAATGGTGGCCGTTCATAAGCCAGGATCAACAGAAACCGCAGAGTAAATTTTAGGAACGTAGACGTAGGATAGCGGAGAAAACCACTCAGGGACTTCAGGGAACTCTCCTTAAAATGCTGAGGCCTGACACGCCTAGTGCCTGGGGGCAACCCGGCTCCTGCCCTAGGTAGTTTTGTTGAGCTTGCCTCCCTCAGGTGGTGCCTTTTCTCTCCCAGCAATATTGCTCCGTGAAATTCTGCCGATGATGAAAACTGTTTGCCATGGCTTTGTCCTTTCACCTCATTGGCCTCATCTTTGAAGTACAAATGCTTTTCTACACGGGTGCTGCCTCCCTGAGCTTTCCTTTGTCTTGGCTCAATCGATGCAGATTCCTGTGCTGAATACGCCATGGACTAGCACAGGTGGGTTCTTGTCAGTATACCGGGCAAACGCAGCAATTTCGATTGTCAAGACCCACCTGGCTTGATCAAGGTTCTTTATTCCATTGAAAACGATTTTTATCCAAATTATAGAGGAGCTCCAGTGTGCCTCTGGGAGCTACACCCGGGCCTGCTGAACAGCGGCTCCGGAGTTTTCATTTTCTGACTAAAATTCAGCACGGAATTTCATGGATCTAAGGAAACCGTGAATTGTGGACGTACCAGATTCTCACATCTTCATTTTCTAATGGAAGCTGAAGTTTCCCAATCTGATCCGGCTGCCACTTCATTTCTGGCAATGACCATTCAATTGTGGACGTTCAGCCTTCTTCGGATTTCTCTTATACCGGCAAGTTCCCGCGCCACATAAAGACCACTCGGTGGAGGTTTATGTGACTCAGGACAACTCTTTATTTCAGGCGTCTAGAACAAAGGGAATTCACAGAGGTTGATGATCACTTATTAAAGTCTCGTTTCTCTATGATGCCCATTGATGACACTTCTACACCTGAGGTCAAAGAGCTCGTGCAGCATGATATTCTCATTTCAGCCATGCCGCCTGCAGTTTCTTCCTTGCAGAAAAATCTTTCCCAGTGTACTTCTTTAAAATGCTGCAAAATAGTGGGACAGAAGATTTCGGTTTAGCGTTAACTTTAAACGGGCATAGGTACAGGCATGTGGGCATGTTTAAAGACAGTGTTTCACTGGTCTAGGGTAAAGCGTGAAGCGCCTGGGGTCCCGTGCTTCACTACTGTATGGCCTCAAGATGATGTGTAGGCACAGCGGCAAATCCATCGGTGGCAATTCTCTCATATTGTCATTGCGATGGGAAGATTCCTTATTCGCTAGGAATTGTTTTACCGTGGAAGACGGGTCACCACAGAGCTGTCTCTTTTGTGTTGGGACAAACTTTGCTGAATTTACCTGCCAGCAGTTGCGTGTCCTCCCTTTCTTTTAAGGTCGATGGAGACGCACGAGTGTAAGGAGAACGGTGAATGGTGGCCGTTCGTAAGCCAGGATCATCAGAAACCGCAGAGTAAATTTTAGGAACGTAGACATAGGACAGCGGAGAATACTTCACTCAGGGACTTCAGGGAACTCTCCTTACAATGCTGAGGCCTGACACGCCTAGTGCCTGGGGGCAACCCGGCTTCTGCCCTAGGTAGTTTTGTTGAGCTTGCCTCCCTCAGGTGGTGCCTTTTCTCTCCCAGCAATATTGCTCCGTGAAATTCTGCCGATGATGAAAAATGTTTGCCATGGCTTTGTCCTTTCACCTCATTGGCCTCATCTTTGAAGTACAAATGCTTTTCTACACGGGTGCTGCCTCCCTGAGCTTTCCTTTGTCTTGGCTCAATCGATGCAGATTCCTGTGCTGATTACGCCATGGACTAGCACAGGTGGGTTCTTGTCAGTATACCGGACAAACGCCGCAATTTCGATTGTCAAGACCCACCTGGCTTGATCAAGGTTCTTTATTCCAGTGAAAACGATTTTTATCCAAATTCTAGAGGAGCACCAGTGTGCCTCTGGGAGCTACACCCGGTCCTGCTGAACAGCGGCTCCGGAGTTTTCATTTTCTGACTAAAATTCAGCACGGAATTTCATGGATCTAAGGAAACCGTGAATTGTGGACGTACCAGATTCTCACATCTTCATTGTCTAATGGAAGCTGAAGTTTCCCAGTCTGATCCGGCTGCCACTTCATTTCTGGCAATGATCATTCAATTGTGGACGTTCAGCCTTCTTCGGAATTCTCTTATACCGGCATGTTCCCGCGCCACATAAAGACCACTCGGTGGAGGTTTATGTGACTCAGGAGAACTCTTTATTTCAGGCGTCTAGAACAAAGGGAATTCACAGATGTTGATGATCACTTATTAAAGACCCGTTTCTCTATGATGCCCACTGATGACACTTCTACACCTGAGGTCAAAGAGCTCGTGCAGCATGATACTCTCATTTCAGCCATGCCGCCTGCAGTTTCTTCCTTGCAGAAAAATCTTTCCCAGTGTACTTCTTTAAAATGCTCCAAAATAGTGGGATAGAAGAATTCGGTTTAGCGTTAACTTTAAACGGGCAAAGGTACAGGCATGTGGGCATGTTTAGAGACAGTGTTTCACTGATCTAAGGTAAAGCGTGAAGCGCCTGGGTTCCCGTGCTTCACTACTGTATGGCCTCAAGATGATGTGTAGGCACAGCGGCAAATCCATCGGTGGCAATTCTCTCATATTGTCATTGCGATGGGAAGATTCCTTATTCGCTAGGAACTGTTTTACCGTGGAAGACGGGTCACCACAGAGCTGTCTCTTTTGTGTTGACACAAACTTTGCTGAATTTACCTGCCAGCAGTTGCGTGTCCTCCCTTTCTTTTAAGGTCGATGGAGACGCACGAGTGTAAGGAGAATGGTGAATGGTGGCCGTTCATAAGCCAGGATCATCAGAAACCGCAGAGTAAATTTTAGGAACGTAGACGTAGGACAGCGGAGAAAACTTCACTCAGGGACTTCAGTGAAGTCTCCTTACAATGCTGAGGCCTGACACGCCTAGTGCCTGGGGGCAACCTGGCTCCTGCCCTAGGTAGTTTTGTTGAGCGTGCCTCCCTCAGGTGGTGCCTTTTCCCTCCCAGCAATATTGCTCCGTGATATTCTGCCGATGATGAAAACTGTTTGCCATGGCTTTGTCCTTTCACCTCATTGGCCTAATCTTTGAAGTACAAATGCTTTTCTACACGGGTGCTGCCTCCCTGAGCTTTCCTTTGTCTTGGCTCAATCGATGCAGATTCCTGTGCTGAATACGCCATGGACTAGCACAGGTGGGTTCTTGTCAGTATACCGGACAAACGCCGCAATTTCGATTGTCAAGACCCACCTGGTTTGATCAAGGTTCTTTATTCCAGTGAAAACGATTTTTATCCAAATTCTAGAGGAGCACCATTGTGCCTCTGGGAGCTACACCCGGGCCTGCTGAAGAGCGGCTCCGGAGTTTTCATTTTCTGACTAAAATTCAACACGGAATTTCATGGATCTAAGGAAACCGTGAATTGTGGACGTACCAGATTCTCACATCTTCATTGTCCAATGGAAGCTGAAGTTTCCCAGTCTGAACCGGCTGCCACTTCATTTCTGGCAATGACCATTCAATTGTGGACGTTCAGCCTTCTTCGGAATTCTCTTATACCGGCATGTTCCCGTGCCACATAAAGACGACTCGGTGGAGGTTTATGTGACTCAGGACAACTCTTTATTTCAGGCGTCTAGAACAAAGGGAATTCACAGAGGTTGATGATCACTTATTAAAGTCCCGTTTCTCTATGATGCCCATTGATGACAGTTCTACACCTGAGGTCAAAGAGCTCGTGCAGCATGATATTCTCATTTCAGCCATGCCGCCTGCAGTTTCTTCCTTGCAGAAAAATCTTTCCCAGTGTACTTCTTTAAAATGCTGCAAAATAGTGGGACAGAAGATTTCGGTTTAGCGTTAACTTTAAACGGGCAGAGGTACAGGCATGTGGGCATGTTTAGAGACAGTGTTTCACTGGTCTAGGGTAAAGGGTGAAGCGCCTGGGTTCCCGTGCTTCACTACTGTATGGCCTCAAGATGATGTGTAGGCACTGCGGCAAATCCATCGGTGGCAAATCTCTCATATTGTCATTGCGATGGGAAGATTCCTTATTCGCTAGATATTGTTTTACCGTGGAAGACGGGTCACCACAGAGCTGTCTCTTTTGTGTTGGTACAAACGTTGCTGAATTTACCTGCCAGCAGTTGCGTGTCCTCCCTTTCTTTTAAGGTCGATGGAGACGCACGAGTGTAAGGAGAACGGTGAATGGTGGCCGTTCATAAGCCAGGATCAACAGAAACCGCAGAGTAAATTTTAGGAACGTAGACGTAGGATAGCGGAGAAAACCACTCAGGGACTTCAGGGAACTCTCCTTAAAATGCTGAGGCCTGACACGCCTAGTGCCTGGGGGCAACCCGGCTCCTGCCCTAGGTAGTTTTGTTGAGCTTGCCTCCCTCAGGTGGTGCCTTTTCTCTCCCAGCAATATTGCTCCGTGAAATTCTGCCGATGATGAAAACTGTTTGCCATGGCTTTGTCCTTTCACCTCATTGGCCTCATCTTTGAAGTACAAATGCTTTTCTACACGGGTGCTGCCTCCCTGAGCTTTCCTTTGTCTTGGCTCAATCGATGCAGATTCCTGTGCTGAATACGCCATGGACTAGCACAGGTGGGTTCTTGTCAGTATACCGGGCAAACGCAGCAATTTCGATTGTCAAGACCCACCTGGCTTGATCAAGGTTCTTTATTCCATTGAAAACGATTTTTATCCAAATTATAGAGGAGCTCCAGTGTGCCTCTGGGAGCTACACCCGGGCCTGCTGAACAGCGGCTCCGGAGTTTTCATTTTCTGACTAAAATTCAGCACGGAATTTCATGGATCTAAGGAAACCGTGAATTGTGGACGTACCAGATTCTCACATCTTCATTTTCTAATGGAAGCTGAAGTTTCCCAATCTGATCCGGCTGCCACTTCATTTCTGGCAATGACCATTCAATTGTGGACGTTCAGCCTTCTTCGGATTTCTCTTATACCGGCAAGTTCCCGCGCCACATAAAGACCACTCGGTGGAGGTTTATGTGACTCAGGACAACTCTTTATTTCAGGCGTCTAGAACAAAGGGAATTCACAGAGGTTGATGATCACTTATTAAAGTCTCGTTTCTCTATGATGCCCATTGATGACACTTCTACACCTGAGGTCAAAGAGCTCGTGCAGCATGATATTCTCATTTCAGCCATGCCGCCTGCAGTTTCTTCCTTGCAGAAAAATCTTTCCCAGTGTACTTCTTTAAAATGCTGCAAAATAGTGGGACAGAAGATTTCGGTTTAGCGTTAACTTTAAACGGGCATAGGTACAGGCATGTGGGCATGTTTAAAGACAGTGTTTCACTGGTCTAGGGTAAAGCGTGAAGCGCCTGGGGTCCCGTGCTTCACTACTGTATGGCCTCAAGATGATGTGTAGGCACAGCGGCAAATCCATCGGTGGCAATTCTCTCATATTGTCATTGCGATGGGAAGATTCCTTATTCGCTAGGAATTGTTTTACCGTGGAAGACGGGTCACCACAGAGCTGTCTCTTTTGTGTTGGGACAAACTTTGCTGAATTTACCTGCCAGCAGTTGCGTGTCCTCCCTTTCTTTTAAGGTCGATGGAGACGCACGAGTGTAAGGAGAACGGTGAATGGTGGCCGTTCGTAAGCCAGGATCATCAGAAACCGCAGAGTAAATTTTAGGAACGTAGACATAGGACAGCGGAGAATACTTCACTCAGGGACTTCAGGGAACTCTCCTTACAATGCTGAGGCCTGACACGCCTAGTGCCTGGGGGCAACCCGGCTCCTGCCCTAGGTAGTTTTGTTGAGCTTGCCTCCCTCAGGTGGTGCCTTTTCTCTCCCAGCAATATTGCTCCGTGAAATTCTGCCGATGATGAAAACTGTTTGCCATGGCTTTGTCCTTTCACCTCATTGGCCTCATCTTTGAAGTACAAATGCTTTTCTACACGGGTGCTGCCTCCCTGAGCTTTCCTTTGTCTTGGCTCAATCGATGCAGATTCCTGTGCTGATTACGCCATGGACTAGCACAGGTGGGTTCTTGTCAGTATACCGGGCAAACGCCGCAATTTCGATTGTCAAGACCCACCTGGCTTGATCAAGGTTCTTTATTCCAGTGAAAACGATTTTTATCCAAATTCTAGAGGAGCACCAGTGTGCCTCTGGGAGCTACACCCGGTCCTGCTGAACAGCGGCTCCGGAGTTTTCATTTTCTGACTAAAATTCAGCACGGAATTTCATGGATCTAAGGAAACCGTGAATTGTGGACGTACCAGATTCTCACATCTTCATTGTCTAATGGAAGCTGAAGTTTCCCAGTCTGATCCGGCTGCCACTTCATTTCTGGCAATGATCATTCAATTGTGGACGTTCAGCCTTCTTCGGAATTCTCTTATACCGGCATGTTCCCGCGCCACATAAAGACCACTCGGTGGAGGTTTATGTGACTCAGGAGAACTCTTTATTTCAGGCGTCTAGAACAAAGGGAATTCACAGATGTTGATGATCACTTATTAAAGACCCGTTTCTCTATGATGCCCACTGATGACACTTCTACACCTGAGGTCAAAGAGCTCGTGCAGCATGATATTCTCATTTCAGCCATGCCGCCTGCAGTTTCTTCCTTGCAGAAAAATCTTTCCCAGTGTACTTCTTTAAAATGCTGCAAAATAGTGGGATAGAAGATTTCGGTTTAGCGTTAACTTTAAACGGGCAAAGGTACAGGCATGTGGGCATGTTTAGAGACAGTGTTTCACTGATCTAAGGTAAAGCGTGAAGCGCCTGGGTTCCCGTGCTTCACTACTGTATTGCCTCAAGATGATGTGTAGGCACAGCGGCAAATCCATCGGTGGCAATTCTCTCATATTGTCATTGCGATGGGAAGATTCCTTATTCGCTAGGAACTGTTTTACCGTGGAAGACGGGTCACCACAGAGCTGTCTCTTTTGTGTTGACACAAACTTTGCTGAATTTACCTGCCAGCAGTTGCGTGTCCTCCCTTTCTTTTAAGGTCGATGGAGACGCACGAGTGTAAGGAGAATGGTGAATGGTGGCCGTTCATAAGCCAGGATCATCAGAAACCGCAGAGTAAATTTTAGGAACGTAGACGTAGGACAGCGGAGAAAACTTCACTCAGGGACTTCAGTGAACTCTCCTTACAATGCTGAGGCCTGACACGCCTAGTGCCTGGGGGCAACCTGGCTCCTGCCCTAGGTAGTTTTGTTGAGCGTGCCTCC
This sequence comes from Tenrec ecaudatus, assembly GCF_050624435.1. Lineage (NCBI taxonomy): Eukaryota > Metazoa > Chordata > Mammalia > Afrosoricida > Tenrecidae > Tenrec > Tenrec ecaudatus. Next base: position 1,013,754 of record NW_027457550.1, on the reverse strand, counting down.
CTCAGGGGGTGCCTTTTCCCTCCCAGCAATATTGCTCCGTGATATTCTGCTGATGATGAAAACTGTTTGCCATGGCTTTGTCCTTTCACCTCATTGGCCTCATCTTTGAAGTATAAATGCTTTTCTACACGGGTGCTGCCTCCTGAGCTTTCCTTTGTCTTGGCTCAATCGATGCAGATTCCTGTGCTGAATACGCCATGGACTAGCACAGGTGGGTTCTTGTCAGTATACCGGGCAAATGCAGCAATTTCGATTGTCAAGACCCACCTGGTTTGATCAAGGTTCTTTATTCCAGTGAAAACGATTTTTATCCAAATTCTAGAGGAGCACCAGTGTGCCTCTGGGAGCTACACCCGGGCCTGCTGAACAGCGCGCCGGAGTTTTCATTTTCTGACTAAAATTCAACACGGAATTTCATGGATCTAAGGAAACCGTGAATTGTGGACGTACCAGATTCTCACATCTTCATTGTCCAATGGAAGCTGAATTTTCCCAGTCTGAACCGGCTGCCACTTCATTTCTGGCAATGACCATTCAATTGTGGACGTTCAGCCTTCTTCGGAATTCTCTTATACCGGCATGTTCCCGCGCCACATACAGACGACTCGGTGGAGGTTTATGTGACTCAGGACAACTCTTTATTTCAGGCGTCTAGAACAAAGGGAATTCACAGAGGTTGATGATCACTTATTAAAGTCCCGTTTCTCTATGATGCCCATTGATGACAGTTCTACACCTGAGGTCAAAGAGCTCGTGCAGCATGATATTCTCATTTCAGCCATGCCGCCTGCAGTTTCTTCCTTGCAGAAAAATCTTTCCCAGTGTACTTCTTTAAAATGCTGCAAAATAGTGGGACAGAAGATTTCGGTTTAGCGTTAACTTTAAACGGGCAGAGGTACAGGCATGTGGGCATGTTTAGAGACAGTGTTTCACTGGTCTAGGGTAAAGGGTGAAGCGCCTGGGTTCCCGTGCTTCACTACTGTATGGCCTCAAGATGATGTGTAGGCACTGCGGCAAATCCATCGGTGGCAATTCTCTCATATTGTCATTGCGATGGGAAGATTCCTTATTCGCTAGGAATTGTTTTACCGTGGAAGACGGGTCACCACAGAGCTGTCTCTTTTGTGTTGGTACAAACGTTGCTGAATTTACCTGCCAGCAGTTGCGTGTCCTCCCTTTCTTTTAAGGTCGATGGAGACGCACGAGTGTAAGGAGAACGGTGAATGGTGGCCGTTCATAAGCCAGGATCAACAGAAACCGCAGAGTAAATTTTAGGAACGTAGACGTAGGATAGCGGAGAAAACCACTCAGGGACTTCAGGGAACTCTCCTTAAAATGCTGAGGCCTGACACGCCTTGTGCCTGGGGGCAACCCGGCTCCTGCCCTAGGTAGTTTTGTTGAGCTTGCCTCCCTCAGGTGGTGCCTTTTCTCTCCCAGCAATATTGCTCCGTGAAATTCTGCCGATGATGAAAACTGTTTGCCATGGCTTTGTCCTTTCACCTCATTGGCCTCATCTTTGAAGTACAAATGCTTTTCTACACGGGTGCTGCCTCCCTGAGCTTTCCTTTGTCTTGGCTCAATCGATGCAGATTCCTGTGCTGAATACGCCATGGACTAGCACAGGTGGGTTCTTGTCAGTATACCGGGCAAACGCAGCAATTTCGATTGTCAAGACCCACCTGGCTTGATCAAGGTTCTTTATTCCATTGAAAACGATTTTTATCCAAATTCTAGAGGAGCTCCAGTGTGCCTCTGGGAGCTACACCCAGGCCTGCTGAACAGCGGCTCCGGAGTTTTCATTTTCTGACTAAAATTCAGCACGGAATTTCATGGATCTAAGGAAACCGTGAATTGTGGACGTACCAGATTCTCACATCTTCATTGTCTAATGGAAGCTGAAGTTTCCCAGTCTGATCCGGCTGCCACTTCATTTCTGGCAATGACCATTCAATTGTGGACGTTCAGCCTTCTTCGGAAATCTCTTATACCGGAATGTTCCCGCGCCACATAAAGACCACTCGGTGGAGGTTTATGTGACTCAGGACAACTCTTTATTTCAGGCGTCTAGAACAAAGGGAATTCACAGAGGTTGATGATCACTTATTAAAGTCTCGTTTCTCTATGATGCCCATTGATGACACTTCTACACCTGAGGTCAAAGAGCTCGTGCAGCATGATATTCTCATTTCAGCCATGCCGCCTGCAGTTTCTTCCTTGCAGAAAAATCTTTCCCAGTGTACTTCTTTAAATTGCTGCAAAATAGTGGGACAGAAGATTTCGGTTTAGCGTTAACTTTAAACGGGCAGAGGTACAGGCATGTGGGCATGTTTAGAGACAGTGTTTCACTGGTCTAGGGTAAAGGGTGAAGCGCCTGGGTTCCCGTGCTTCACTACTGTATGGCCTCAAGATGATGTGTAGGCACTGCGGCAAATCCATCGGTGGCAATTCTCTCATATTGTCATTGCGATGGGAAGATTCCTTATTCGCTAGGAATTGTTTTACCGTGGAAGACGGGTCACCACAGAGCTGTCTCTTTTGTGTTGGTACAAACGTTGCTGAATTTACCTGCCAGCAGTTGCGTGTCCTCCCTTTCTTTTAAGGTCGATGGAGACGCACGAGTGTAAGGAGAACGGTGAATGGTGGCCGTTCATAAGCCAGGATCAACAGAAACCGCAGAGTAAATTTTAGGAACGTAGACGTAGGATAGCGGAGAAAACCACTCAGGGACTTCAGGGAACTCTCCTTAAAATGCTGAGGCCTGACACGCCTTGTGCCTGGGGGCAACCCGGCTCCTGCCCTAGGTAGTTTTGTTGAGCTTGCCTCCCTCAGGTGGTGCCTTTTCTCTCCCAGCAATATTGCTCCGTGAAATTCTGCCGATGATGAAAACTGTTTGCCATGGCTTTGTCCTTTCACCTCATTGGCCTCATCTTTGAAGTACAAATGCTTTTCTACACGGGTGCTGCCTCCCTGAGCTTTCCTTTGTCTTGGCTCAATCGATGCAGATTCCTGTGCTGAATACGCCATGGACTAGCACAGGTGGGTTCTTGTCAGTATACCGGGCAAACGCAGCAATTTCGATTGTCAAGACCCACCTGGCTTGATCAAGGTTCTTTATTCCATTGAAAACGATTTTTATCCAAATTCTAGAGGAGCTCCAGTGTGCCTCTGGGAGCTACACCCAGGCCTGCTGAACAGCGGCTCCGGAGTTTTCATTTTCTGACTAAAATTCAGCACGGAATTTCATGGATCTAAGGAAACCGTGAATTGTGGACGTACCAGATTCTCACATCTTCATTGTCTAATGGAAGCTGAAGTTTCCCAGTCTGATCCGGCTGCCACTTCATTTCTGGCAATGACCATTCAATTGTGGACGTTCAGCCTTCTTCGGAAATCTCTTATACCGGAATGTTCCCGCGCCACATAAAGACCACTCGGTGGAGGTTTATGTGACTCAGGACAACTCTTTATTTCAGGCGTCTGGAACAAAGGGAATTCACAGAGGTTGATGATCACTTATTAAAGTCTCGTTTCTCTATGATGCCCATTGATGACACTTCTACACCTGAGGTCAAAGAGCTCGTGCAGCATGATATTCTCATTTCAGCCATGCCGCCTGCAGTTTCTTCCTTGCAGAAAAATCTTTCCCAGTGTACTTCTTTAAAATGCTGCAAAATAGTGGGACAGAAGATTTCGGTTTAGCGTTAACTTTAAACGGGCATAGGTACAGGCATGTGGGCATGTTTAGAGACAGTGTTTCACTGGTCTAGGGTAAAGGGTGAAGCGCCTGGGTTCCCGTGCTTCACTACTGTATGGCCTCAAGATGATGTGTAGGCACAGCGGCAAATCCATCGGTGGCAATTCTCTCATATTGTCATTGCGATGGGAAGATTCCTTATTCGCTAGGAAATGTTTTACCGTGGAAGACGGGTCACCACAGAGCTGTCTCTTTTGTGTTGGGACAAACTCTGCTGAATTTACCTGCCAGCAGTTGCGTGTCCTCCCTCTCTTTTAAGGCGGATGGAGACGCACGAGTGTAAGGAGAACGGTGAATGGTGGCCGTTCATAATCCAGGATCAACAGAAACCGTAGAGTAAATTTTAGGAACGTAGACGTAGGACAGCGGAGAAAACTTCACTTAGGGACTTCAGGGAACTCTCCTTAAAATGCTGAGGCCTGATACGCCTTGTGCCTGGGGGCAACCCGGCTCCTGCCCTAGGTAGTTTTGTTGAGCTTGCCTCCCTCAGGTGGTGCCTTGCAAGATATGACAAAATAATAATTAGTAAATAATGAAGGATTGATGAGGAGGGGTAGTGAGAATGGGGGCGGGGGGAATGGGGAGCTGAGGCCAGGGGCTTGGGTGTAGAGAAGATATTTTGAGAATAATGAGGGCAATGAATGTACAAATGTGCCTTATATCAGTGATGTTTGCACGTATTGTGGTTATTGTTGTATGAGCCCCTATAAAAGGAGAGAAAAAAAAGACCCTGGCAGAGGGTTGATGCTAGGATGATCTCAGGCTGGATTAGACCAGCAAAAGCAGGTGCTGCAGTCGCCTAACCCTGTGTCTATTCCTGTGTGGGGCATGAAGCTTAGGGTCCACAGCCCCGGCAGCTGGACAGTGAGAGAGGCGGGGCTCTGAGGTCATTCCACAGGGGGAATGGCCCTCCGGTTCCTGCAGGGCCCACCCTCTTGTGTAGTCCTGCTGTCTGGGGCACCTCTTTCACGGAGCCCACACCAGGGCAGCACTTCAACTCATGGGGGATTGGCAGGAAGCCTCTGTTCATGCACACACACCACCACCTAGCTGGAGGACCTCGGTGAACAAACCTTGAGGCAGACAACAAGCCCACTAACTGATCCTGTGAGAGATATAATCAGGATCCAGAAACCGGCAACTGGGAGCAAGGGGCAGCATACCTGGGTCCCAACCCCTCCCACTGCCCTCTGCAAGGAGTGACATTCCAAAGCACAGTGTTTTCCAAAGGCACTGTCAGGACTTTGGAATGGGCAGCTCATTTGTGGACATGGATACTATGTGATCCAGACATACTACCTCCTCTGATCCTGTCAGCCAAGACTAAACACCCTTCCAAGTAGAAAGCCATGCATCTGAACAGTATCCACCAGCCACTCACGTCCAATCCTGCTGCCTCCAAAGAGCTTCCCTGGGTTGGTCAGATCTCTCTGGGGACAGATATCCCTCGGTCCTTGGTTCTGCGTGAGAAAGAATTCATGCCAAAGCCTGGTTTGTGATCCAAGGGAGGTTTAGGAGCGTTAGGGAGGTGTGGTGGGCAACCCTGGTCGATCCTAGTGGCTGAATTGAATATACTTGGCCTAGGTGGGTCGATGCAGGTGCAGCGCCCACCCAGGTGGACCTGCCCTTCCTGGCCATAAACCTGGACCTCTGAGCACGCACAGTGTGCCACTCCTTCCTGGGCCGCAAACTGGGCCATCTGAGCATGTGTAATGGACACCCCAGTCCCTATGCTAGCTACCTAACATTTCCATCCTGAAGAGATGTGGACCCAAATCTTTGGGGTACTGGGCGACGACATCTCTAGCTACTTCCTGCTGGCAAAAAGGGCGAAGTGGGGCTTTGGGTCCACACCCTTCCTGCTCTGCTGGGAGGGGTTGTCCATTCAGCCCTAGATTGGATAAGGTTGAAGTGGTCCAGGAGATGGTGGTCCTGGAGTTGGCACACTTGGATTAGGTGCTTTGGTAACTTGAGAACTTCTGGAAAAACCAACAAACGCACAAAAGGGTGAACAGTTTAACTGAGACAAGGCTAGGATTGTGAGGTGGGAGTCCCTTGAAAGTAGGTGAGTATCACAGGAAGTAAGTAAAAAGTCTTAGGATTATCAGGCGTGTGTGTTTGTTCATTCTAAGTACCGGCACAAGGGTAAAAGCATTCACAATTTCCCCTAGCGGGGTTCAGGGTTTGGCCACTACTGGGTGCAGTGGGATCACCGCTTCACTTATGATCCTAAGGCATTGGCCCCTCTGATAAGAACCATCCTTCTTTTTAACCCTATAACGCCTCACTTTTAAATTTTTGGGCAAAAAAAATTTCGTTTTGATTCATTACTTTCATAGTTATCAATATATATACATTTATATTCATTTGATTAAATGTTAGGGAAAGGTCATGCTCGGTGTTATAGGGTTAAATTGTAATATTGGGATGCTACAGGCGGATTCAACAGGGATCAAAAGTAGAGTAACTGCCTGTGTCATTTTTAATTTTCTCGGGTTCCATTTGAGTAAAAGGCTTGTAAGTTACCCGGGGACCAAGTGCCCCTGGTGCCTCTACTAGGGGTAGAATGTTCAGGGAGGGTTCAGGGGTGGGACAATAGTGACCTGAAGTCCAGGATCCCTTAGGGCAGGAGTCCTCAAATTGTTTACACAGGGGGCCAGTTCATTGTCTCTCCGACCGTTGGAGGGCCAGACTATGGTTTTCAAAAAACCTATGGACAAATTCCTATGCACACTGCACGAGTCGGCTGCTAAGCAGGACAGGCAGTGGCAGCAAAAACACCCCGAGGGTGGGATAAATGGCATCGCGCCACATGTGCCCCATGGACCACAGTTTGAGGACGCCAGCCTTAGGGGTTCCTGGGTGCACTGGGGATGAAGGTCTCCTACTGCTCCTCGAGAGGAGAAATGCTCTAAGTTCTGGCATCTCCGCCCACTTTCCCGGCACTCTACCGAACTGTTCCCGGTGAATCACGGTTGGAAGGGAAAGCGTACCCTTCTCTGCCCACCATTCTCCTTTCTCAAAACGATACTGTGGCCAAATAGAGTTGCAAAGTGAATCTATCAGCTTTTGTTTGCCCAGCCTCTCTGTATCAACTCTATCCCAATTGGACACGATTCATGCAAGGGGGCAATTCCTGAGCATCAAGCTGCTAAGTCCCATCTAGAAAGCACAAAACAAGGAGGCGATTGACAGCTTGCTGCCTCCAGGTCAAGAACCCCCACTTGAGAGCACACCCCTGGGTTGCCCTGAATCTCATGCCTCAGCCCGAGGGAAGGGGTCAAGGACTAGTCGCCGAGGGCGACCTTTAGGTCCAACCATTTTTCTGGACAACAGGCTAGGAGGACCACTGCTTGGGATGGCCCCAAGGCCCTCCAAGACGCCTGCTGGCGGGGCTGATGCTCAAATCTCTCAAGGGAAGGGACACGTGGCAGCTCAGGGAACCTTAAGGGAAATTGGAATTTCTGGCTGGAACATCATGGCAGAGGAGCTGTGTATTAAGTAAGAGCTGTCCCCAAAAGTGCCTGAAGCAGCATCGCTGAAAGCCTAAATAACAGTGACTCCGCCTAGGCTTCCGAACGCCATTGGCCTAAGCCTGGGCCACGGAAAAGCAGCCTGTAAGAAGGAACAAACCAAATCTGGAAGAACACTAGCCCTATAACGCCTCAAGTTTTAAATTTTGGAAATATATTTTTTGGTTTTTATTACTTACTTTCATAGTTATCAATATATATGACATTCAAAATATATTTTAAAAGCATAAAATTTTCAGTGTTTTTGAAATGTGACCAAATTGTCACATTTATAATTTGGGTACCAGATACGTTTTCATTAAGAATTATGACAATTTTGTGCTTGGCATTATAAAGCTAGAGCAGCTTGTTTGAAAAACCAGGAGAAAGGCAAAGGGAATGGAGGGGAAAAGGGAAACTTTGGGCTCCCGGAACCAACAGGGCTAACTCCCAGGCCTCTTCACCCAGCTCCCTAGGCAGCGCCCTTCCACATGTGGACTGGTGGGTGCCATCTTGGCCATGGTCACAGATCTTGTTACCTCTCGGCTACAATGGCGACTGTGTAGGATCTCTGGGAAAAGCTGAAACAGCTTTGACAAGAGTGAAGCCATTTGGGGCTGACAGAAGCCACCATGAAAAGAAAATAAAGTAGCTAGGAAGTGTAAATGAACTAGCTGATATTGGGGAGGTAGGCTGTGCAGACGTCGCCCAAGGGAATGTCATGAAGGAAATGGGTGTTCAGAAGGCTTGCGAGAACGACCAGAGCAGTTTTGGTTCAACTAAGAATGGCTAACCCTAATACCCCGCTTCTCACTCGCCCAGTCCTGAGGAAGTATCCATGTACCTACTATACAAAACAGTGACATTGGAAAAATCAGTGCCTTGAAAAGCCCAGGAGAGGCGGACGAGCCACCACTAGAGAGAACGGGCCTAGTCCTCGCCTAGAAAAATCGAAGCTACAGACAATAATGCTCGAAGCTGAATAAAGGTGTCCAGGCTCTGTTTCACTTGACCCCAAAGAGCCCATGCTCACTCTCCATGTAGGGAGCCAGCCAGTAAATTTCTAGGTGGACAAAGGGGTCACCTTCTTGGTTTCAGAAAAGACTACAGGTGCCTTGTCAAAAGGAAAGGCTTTCATTACAGGGGCCCCAGGGCAGACCCAAGCACACCCATGGACAACGGCCAGAATAACAGATTTAGCACAAGAGACAGTTACACGCTCACCCTGGTAATGCCTCAATGCCCCTTTCCCCTAATTGATCGTGACTTATTATGAAAAATGGCAGCCATAATTACTTTCTCATCTGCTACAACCACCTTAACCCTTGAACTTGAAAAGCCAAAAGTTTTGCTCACCACTCCAATGTCAGAGTGATATGTGTTTTATCAAGGAGCAGAAGAGACCTCCTCAAAGGAACTTCTTGATAAATCACTAAAAGATATTCCTTTTGTTTGGGCAGAGAACAACCTGCCAGACCTTTCTGAACTTCAGGTGCCTGGAGTCGTACAACTTCTGAGCTCAGCTACACTGGTGTGTCAAGCTAACCCTACTCCCTGGATAGCAAAAGTGGGTATTTCTGTTCCCATTTGCAGACTAAAGAGGACAGGCATTTGGGTCCTCTGCAAGTCCACATGGAATGCTCCCTTGCTGCCAATGCAGAAGCCGGGAACTGAGGACTTCCAACCGGTGCAGGATCTCAGAGAGGCAAATGAGAGGATAGAAACTGGCCACCCCACGTGCCAAACCCCGAGACCCTCCTGAGTACTATCCCGTCAAACTGAATTTGTTATACTGTTTTGGACTTAAAGGATGCTTTGTTCTCCATACCCATGTCCCCTGCACATCAACCCAGTGAAGACTTACAGGGACACAAGGAGGAACACCCCCAAACCACCTTGCTCCAGTATGCAGATGACCTCCTCCTGGCCTCCGAAACCCTGGAGGAATGCCAACCGGCTACCAAGGACCTGATAACAGTCCTTGGCCCATTGGGGTACAGGGTATCTGCAAGAAAGGCTCAACTGTGTGTCCATAAAGCTGTATACCTAGGCTACCAACTGGAGGAGGGAAAATGGACCTTGTCCCCCAGCCCCATTGAGGCGATCCTCAAAATCCAGTCCCTGAGACTAAGAGGCAGTTGCAAGAGTTTCTAGGAGCTGTGGGGTACTGTCCTTTGTGGAATTTGGGATTTGCAAAAACAACGAAACCCCTATATGCAAGTACTGGGGAAAGGAAAAAGAACTTAAATGGACTGAAGTAGAACAACAAGCGTTTGAATCCTTTTAAAAGTCGCTCATATGGGCAACCTCTCTTGCCCTACTAGACATAGTAAAGCCCTTCCAATTGTCTATGTGAGGCCAGAGGCACAGCTAAAGAAGTGCTAACTGAGAACTTGCGGCCATGGAAGAGACCTGTGGCCTATCTTTCAAAGAAACTGGACTCTGTAGCTGCAGGATGGCTGAGCTGCATGCGAGCTGAGGCTGCCACGGCCATCCTAGTCATAGAAGCTAGGAAGCTTACACTGGGACAGGATATTGCTGTGGTAGGGGGACCTATGGTTGAACCACTTGTAACCAGTCCCCCGGACCGGTGGATCTCGAATGCCAGGACTATACCACAAATCCCCAAGGTAGTGGCTGTGACCATGCCATCCCCAGTGTTACAGCCACAACCTACATACTCAGAAAATGATCTAAAGATAAGCCAAGAGCTGGCCTGCCAAAAAGACTGGGAGCATCCAGGGTGGCTGCTCCATCCTGATGGAAGAAGATTCATGCCAGAAGCTCTGGGAGAGATCTGATTCAAGGACTACATGAAGGTATGCATTTGGGATCCTCTCTAAACTGTCTCAGTTGCTTCTCAGGCACTTTTACATACCCAGGCTTGGACACTGGGTGGCAGATGTCATCCACCGTTGATTGCACTGTGCTCGGGTAAACAACCCCAGAAAGAAAAGGAGCAACCCCAACCACGAGCTCGAGGTAGTAGTCCAGGAGAATTCTGGGAGGTGGACTTTATGGATATCAAACTTAGAAAGTATGGCTACCGATATTTGCTGGTGTTCGTAGACACCTGTTCTGGATGGGTGGAAGCCTTCCCAACAAAGAAGGAAACTGCTGCCACTGTGTGTAAATTATTAGTAACTAAAATTGTCCCTAGATTTGGCCTTCCCACCACCTTGGGGTCCAACAATGGCCCAACATTTATTGCTCAAATTACTAAAGTCTTAGAAATGCTTCTAAATATTAACTGGAAGCTCTTCAGGGCAAGTAGAAAAAATAAACAGAACCCTAAAGGAATTGTTCGTTAAGTTGCATTTAGGACCTGGCGAGAACTGGGTTGATCCTTACTTTACCTTTTGCCCTACTTCAAGTCCGATGCGCTCCCTATGTGAATAGCATGACTCCATTTGAATTTATGTTTGGCAGACCTTCCCCAAATCCTCCCAAGATTGAAAGAAGTAGAAATAATGGAAGTCACTAATCGTTCCCTCATCGAGTGCCTGCAGGCTGTGCAACAGGTGAGAGACAAATCATCTGCTCTGACACCTTCATTTTGGGCCTAACCAAGGGAAAGGGAACAGGCAGCCAACAACGTGCAACCAGGAAACTGGACATGGGTAAAGAAGCACCAACCTGACACCTTAGAACCTAGGTGGACTGGCCCATACCAAGTGATACTTACAACACCAACTGCTGTTAAAATAGTGGGGAGGGGGCCGTGGATTCATCAGTCATAATTAAAAAAAAAAGCCCTCCGTGAGCATATCCTGAAAAGATGGACACCGAGAAAGACGGAAAATCCCTCAAAATTAAGGCTTTACAGAACTTAATTGTTTTTCTCCGAGTATTTCTGACAGCACCCACTGTTTCCCCCAAGCACAAACACATCTGTGAACTGCTATTCTAACCTCCAGCAGACTCAGGTTTACACAGGCACCTCAGGGCCCCTCATGGGGCACAGCCTACCTAGAAGTTGCTGGAGAGAAAGTCGCTCAGTGGGCTACGGGATCCTGCCTTTGGGATGATGTTCCCACTCAGAGAAGACAGTCCACACAGAAGACCACATGGCCAGCCCAAGATGAGACACGACGTCCCTCAAAGACCCATAGCCCTAGAAGGGACAACACTGGAGACACAGTGCGGGAACGGATCCCGCCACACCGAGGCATAGCACTAAGGGGGTGCAGCAGAAGAGTAAGGAGGTGGAGCAACAAGGTCCCCAGGGAATGCTAAAGGAGGACTTTGGGGGCAGGACTTGGTGCCCGCACAGACTGGACTGGAAAACACTGCTAAGGGCCAACAAACAGTCCGTGAACTAACTACGAGCTTTCCTTTCTTGAGGAGTTGTGTTTTCTTTGATGGTCATTGGATTTTGGCTATTTCCTTTCTTTTGGTGCTTGCTTTCGCTCTGTCTTGTGTTTGTGCATGTTATTACCTCTACTGTATGTCTAAAATGAGATGCAGGATGCACAATCTGCCGGAGAGAAAAAAGGGACCAACGCTTCGCGGGAGGGCCACGGGAAAGAGGGAGTTGGGGGGAAAGGGAGTGATGTCAAGAAACCCAGAGACAAGGGAACAACAAGTGGATGCAAATCCGTGGTGAGGGCGATGTAGGAATCCTGGTAGGGCGTGATCAAGGGTGAAGGAACCAAGAGGATTTACTGAAACCCAAATGAAGACTGAGCATGGCAGTGGGCACAAGAGGGAAATGAAAGGGAATAGCAGAGCGACCTAGGAAGCACGGGCCAGTTATAGAGGTCTAAAGAAAGACACGCACAGATGTAAATATATTTATCTGTGAGCATGGGGAAATACACCTATGTCCATATCTTTATAGGTGTCCTATTAAGGTAGCAGATGGCCTTTGGGCCTCCACTCAAGGACTCTCTCATTGCAAGAATACCTTGTTCTATTACATTGGCATTCTATGATGCTCACCTTCCCGACACGTTCCTTGAAGTCTAAGCGGTTGCATAAGCAAATGTGGTCAAGAAAGCTGATGGTGCCCTGCTATCAAAAGATATGGCGTCTGAGGTCTTAAAGGCCTGAAGGGTAAGCAAGCGGCCATGTAGCTCAGAAACAACAGAGCCCACATGGAATAAGCATACCAGCCTGTGCGATCACGAGGTATCAAAGGGATCAGGCATCATCAGCACAAAAAAATCTCATTGCGAATGAGCAGGGAATGCTGGGTAGAGAGCCAAAGCCCATTCGCAGTACACTGGACATTCCCTTAAGTAAAGTCTTGGGGAAGAGACAAGCCTACACAGGGTAATAGACAGCAACTGTGAAACACAACTTTCCTCTAGCTCCTCAATGCTTCCTCTCCCCTCACTATCAAGATCCCAATTATAACTTACAAATCTGACTAGACCAGAGAATGTACACTGGGACAGATAGGAACTAGAAACCCAGGGAATTCAAGGTGGATGAGCCCTTTAGGACCAGTGTTATGAATGGGGATGCTGGGAGGGTGGAGGGAGGGAGGCTGGCACCAGGGAACCGATGACAAGGATCTACATAAAACCTCAAAAGAAAAGGGGGTGAAGGGGGACATCAGACAGTGCAAGATATGACAAAATAATAATTAGTAAATAATGAAGGATTGATGAGGAGGGGTAGTGAGAATGGGGGCAGGGGGAATGGGGAGCTGAGGCCAGGGGCTTGGGTGTAGAGAAGATATTTTGAGAATAATGAGGGCAATGAATGTACAAATGTGCCTTATATCAGTGATGTTTGCACGTATTGTGGTTATTGTTGTATGAGCCCCTATAAAAGGAGAGAAAAAAAAGACCCTGGCAGAGGGTTGATGCTAGGATGATCTCAGGCTGGATTAGACCAGCAAAAGCAGGTGCTGCAGTCGCCTCACCCTGTGTCTATTCCTGTGTGGGGCATGAAGCTTAGGGTCCACAGCCCCGGCAGCTGGACAGTGAGAGAGGCAGGGCTCTGAGGTCATTCCACAGGGGGAATGGCCCTCCGGTTCCTGCAGGACCCACCCTCTTGTGTAGTCCTGCTGTCTGGGGCACCTCTTTCACGGAGCCCACACCAGGGCAGCTCTTCAACTCATGGGGGATTGGCAGGAAGCCTCTGCTCATGCACACACACCACCACCTAGCTGGAGGACCTCGGTGAACAAACCTTGAGGCAGACAACAAGTCCACTAACTGATCCTGTGAGAGATATAATCAGGATCCAGAAACCGGCAACTGGGAGCAAGGGGCAGCATACCTGGGTCCCAGCCCCTCCCACTGCCCTCTGCAAGGAGTGACATTCCAAAGCACAGTGTTTTCCAAAGGCACTGTCAGGACTTTGGAATGGGCAGCTCATTTGTGGACATGGATACTATGTGATCCAGACATACTACCTCCTCTGATCCTGTCAGCCAAGACTAAAAACCCTTCCAAGCAGAAAGCCATGCATCTGAACAGTATCCACCAGCCACTCACGTCCACTCCTGCTGCCTCCAAAGAGCTTCCCTGGGTTGGTCAGATCTCTCTGGGTCAGATATCCCTCGGTCCTTGGTTCTGCGTGAGAAAGAATTCATGCCAAAGCCTGGTTTGTGATCCAAGGGAGGTTTAGGAGCGTTAGGGAGGTGTGGTGGGCAACCCTGGTCGATCCTAGTGGCTGAATTGAATATACTTGGCCTAGGTGGGTCGATGCAGGTGCAGCGCCCACCCAGGTGGACCTGCCCTTCCTGGCCGGAAACCTGGACCTCTGAGCATGCACAGTGTGCCACTCCTTCCTGGGCCGCTAGCTGGGCCATCTGAGCATGTGTAATGGACACCCCAGTCCCTATGCTAGCTACCTAATATTTCCATCCTGAAGAGATGTGGACCCAAATCTTTGGGGTACTGGGCGACGACATCTCTAGCTACTTCCTGCTGGCAAAAAGGGCGAAGTGGGGCTTTGGGTCCACACCCTTCCTGCTCTGCTGGGAGGGGTTGTCCATTCAGCGCTAGATTGGATAAGGTAGAAGTGGTCCAGGAGATGGTGGTCCTGGAGTTGGCACAATTGGATTAGGGGCTTTGGTAACTTGAGAACTTCTGGAAAAACCAACAAACGCACAAAAGGGTGAACAGTTTAACTGAGACAAGGCTAGGATTGTGAGGTGGGAGTCCCTTGAAAGTAGGTGAGTATCACAGGGAGTAAGTAAAAAGTCTTAGGATTATCAGGCGTGTGTGTTTGTTCATTCTAAGTACCGGCACAGGGGTAAAAGCATTCACAATTTCCCCTAGCGGGGTCCAGGTTTTGGGCACTACTGGGTGCAGTGGGATCACCGCTTCACTTATGATCCTAAGGCATTGGCCCCTCTGATAAGAACCATCCTTCTTTTTAACCCTATAACGCCTCACTTTTAAAATTTTGGGCAAAAAAAATTTCGTTTTGATTCATTACTTTCATAGTTATCAATATATATACATTTATATTCATTTGATTAAATGTTAGGGAAAGGTCATGCTCGGTGTTATAGGGTTAAATTGTAATATTGGGATGCTACAGGCGGATTCAGCAGGGATCAAAAGTTGAGTAACTGCCTGTGTCATTTTTAATTTTCTCGGGTTCCATTTGAGTAAAAGGCTTGTAAGTTACCCGGGGACCAAGTGCCCCTGGTGCCTCTACTAGGGGTAGAATGTTCAGGGAGGGTTCAGGGGTGGGACAATAGTGACCTGAAGTCCAGGATCCCTTAGGGCAGGAGTCCTCAAATTGTTTACACAGGGGGCCAGTTCATTGTCTCTCCGACCATTGGAGGGCCAGAATATGGTTTTCAAAAAACCTATGGACAAATTCCTATGCACACTGCACGAGTCGGCTGCTAAGCAGGACAGGCAGTGGCAGCAAAAACACCCCGAGGGTGGGATAAATGGCATCGCGCCACATGTGCCCCATGGACCACAGTTTGAGGACGCCAGCCTTAGGGGTTCCTGGGTGCACTGGGGATGAAGGTCTCCTACTGCTCCTCGAGAGGAGAAATGCTCTAAGTTCTGGCATCTCCGCCCACTTTCCCGGCACTCTACCGAACTGTTCCCGGTGAATCACGGTTGGAAGGGAAAGCGTACCCTTCTCTGCCCACCATTCTCCTTTCTCAAAACGATACTGTGGCCAAATAGAGTTGCAAAGTGAATCTATCAGCTTTTGTTTGCCCAGCCTCTCTGTATCAACTCTATCCCAATTGGACACGATTCATGCAAGGGGGCAATTCCTGAGCATCAAGCTGCTAAGTCCCATCTAGAAAGCACAAAACAAGGAGGCGATTGACAGCTTGCTGCCTCCAGGTCAAGAACCCCCACTTGAGAGCACACCCCTGGGTTGCCCTGAATCTCATGCCTCAGCCCGAGGGAAGGGGTCAAAGACTAGTCGCCGAGGGCGACCTTTAGGTCCAACCATTTTTCTGGACAACAGGCTAGGAGGACCACTGCTTGGGATGGCCCCAAGGCCCTCCAAGACGCCTGCTGGCGGGGCTGATGCTCAAATCTCTCAAGGGAAGGGACACGTGGCAGCTCAGGGAACCTTAAGGGAAATTGGAATTTCTGGCTGGAACATCATGGCAGAGGAGCTGTGTATTAAGCAAGAGCTGTCCCCAAAAGTGCCTGAAGCAGCATCGCCGAAAGCCTAAATAACAGTGACTCCGCCTAGGCTCCCGAACGCCATTGGCCTAAGCCTGGGCCACGGAAAAGCAGCCTGTAAGAAGGAACAAACCAAATCTGGAAGAACACTAGCCCTATAACGCCTCAAGTTTTAAATTTTGGAAATATATTTTTTGGTTTTTATTATTTACTTTCATAGTTATCAATATATATGACATTCAAAATATATTTTAAAAGCATAAAATTTTCAGTGTTTTTGAAATGTGACCAAATTGTCACATTTATAATTTGGGTACCAGATACGTTTTCATTAAGAATTATGACAATTTTGTGCTTGGCGTTATAGGGCTAGAGCAGCTTGTTTGAAAAACCAGGAGAAAGGCAAAGGGAATGGAGGGGAAAAGGGAAACTTTGGGCTCCCGGGACCAGGCAGGGCTAACTCCCAGGCCTCTTCACCCAGCTCCCTAGGCAGCGCCCTTCCACATGTGGACTGGTGGGTGCCATCTTGGCCATGGTCACAGATCTTGTTACCTCTCGGCTACAATGGCGACTGTGTAGGATCTCTGGGAAAAGCTGAAACAGCTTTGACAAGAGTGAAGCCATTTGGGGCTGACAGAAGCCACCATGAAAAGAAAATAAAGTAGCTAGGAAGTGTAAATGAACTAGCTGATATTGGGGAGGTAGGCTGTGCAGACGTCGCCCAAGGGAATGTCATGAAGGAAATGGGTGTTCAGAAGGCTTGCGAGAACGACCAGAGCAGTTTTGGTTCAACTAAGAATGGCTAACCCTAATACCCCGCTTCTCACTCGCCCAGTCCTGAGGAAGTATCCATGTACCTACTATACAAAACAGTGACATTGGAAAAATCAGTGCCTTGAAAAGCCCAGGAGAGGCGGACGAGCCACCACTAGAGAGAACGGGCCTAGTCCTCGCCTAGAAAAATCGAAGCTACAGACAATAATGCTCGAAGCTGAATAAAGGTGTCCAGGCTCTGTTTCACTTGACCCCAAAGAGCCCATGCTCACTCTCCATGTAGGGAGCCAGCCAGTAAATTTCTAGGTGGACAAAGGGGTCACCTTCTTGGTTTCAGAAAAGACTACAGGTGCCTTGTCAAAAGGAAAGGCTTTCATTACAGGGGCCCCAGGGCAGACCCAAGCACACCCATGGACAACGGCCAGAATAACAGATTTAGCACAAGAGACAGTTACACGCTCACCCTGGTAATGCCTCAATGCCCCTTTCCCCTAATTGATCGTGACTTATTATGAAAAATGGCAGCCATAATTACTTTCTCATCTGCTACAACCACCTTAACCCTTGAACTTGAAAAGCCAAAAGTTTTGCTCACCACTCCAATGTCAGAGTGATATGTGTTTTATCAAGGAGCAGAAGAGACCTCCTCAAAGGAACTTCTTGATAAATCACTAAAAGATATTCCTTTTGTTTGGGCAGAGAACAACCTGCCAGACCTTTCTGAACTTCAGGTGCCTGGAGTCGTACAACTTCTGAGCTCAGCTACACTGGTGTGTCAAGCTAACCCTACTCCCTGGATAGCAAAAGTGGGTATTTCTGTTCCCATTTGCAGACTAAAGAGGACAGGCATTTGGGTCCTCTGCAAGTCCACATGGAATGCTCCCTTGCTGCCAATGCAGAAGCCGGGAACTGAGGACTTCCAACCGGTGCAGGATCTCAGAGAGGCAAATGAGAGGATAGAAACTGGCCACCCCACTTGCCAAACCCCGAGATCCTCCTGAGTACTATCTCGTCAAACTGAATTTGTTATACTGTTTTGGACTTAAAGATGCTTTGTTCTCCATACCCATGTCCCCTGCACATCAACCCAGTGAAGACTTACAGGGACACAAGGAGGATCACCCCCAAACCACCTTGCTCCAGTATGCAGATGACCTCCTCCTGGCCTCCGAAACTCTGGAGGAATGCCAACGGGCTACCAAGGACCTGATAATAGTCCTTGGCCCATTGGGGTACAGGGTATCTGCAAGAAAGGCTCAACTGTGTGTCCATAAAGCTGTATACCTAGGCTACCAACTGGAGGAGGGAAAACGGACCTTGTCCCCCAGCCGCACTGAGGCGATCCTCAAAATCCCAGTCCCTGAGACGAAGAAGCAGTTGCAAGAGTTTCTAGGAACTGTGGGGTACTGTCCATTGTGGAATTTGGGATTTGCAAAAACAACGAAACCCCTATATGCAAGTACTGGGGAAAGGAAAAAGAACTTAAATGGACTGAAGTAGAACAACAAGCGTTTGAATCCTTTAAAAAGTCGCTCATATGGGCAACCTCCCTTGCCCTACTAGACATAGTAAAGCCCTTCCAATTGTCTATGTGAGGCCAGAGGCACAGGAAAAGAAGTGCTAACTGAGAACTTGCGGCCATGGAAGAGACCTGTGACCTATCTTTCAAAGAAACTGGACTCTGTAGCTGCAGGATGGCTGAGCTGCATGCGAGCTGAGGCTGCCACGGCCATCCTAGTCATAGAAGCTAGGAAGCTTACACTGGGACAGGATATTGCTGTGGTAGGGGGACCTATGGTTGAACCACTCCTAACCAGTCCCCCGGACCGGTGGATCTCGAATGCCAGGACTATACCACAAATCCCCAAGGTAGTGGCTGTGACCATGCCATCCCCAGTGTTACAGCCACAACCTACATACTCAGAAAATGATCTAAAGATAAGCCAAGAGCTGGCCTGCCAAAAAGACTGGGAGCATCCAGGGTGGCTGCTCCATCCTGATGGAAGAAGATTCATGCCAGAAGCTCTGGGAGAGATCTGATTCAAGGACTACATGAAGGTATGCATTTGGGATCCTCTCTAAACTGTCTCAGTTGTTCTCAAGCACTTTTACATACCCAGGCTTGGACACTGGGTGGCAGATGTCACCCACCGTTGATTGCACTGTGCTCGGGTAAACAACCCCAGAAAGAAAAGGAGCAACCCCAACCACGAGCTCGAGGTAGTAGTCCTGGAGAATTCTGGGAGGTGGACTTTATGGATATCAAATTTAGAAAGTATGACTACCGATATTTGCTGGTGTTCGTAGACACCTGTTCTGGATGGGTGGAAGCCTTCCCAACAAAGAAGGAAACTACTGCCACTGTGTGTAAATTATTAGTAACTAAAATTGTCCCTAGATTTGGCCTTCCCACCACCTTGGGGTCCAACAATGGCCCAACATTTATTGCTCAAATTACTAAAGTCTTAGCAATGCTTCTAAATATTAACTGGAAGCTCTTCAGGGCAAGTAGAAAAAAATAAACAGAACCCTAAAGGAATTGTTCGTTAAGTTGCATTTAGGACCTGGCGAGAACTGGGTTGATCCTTACTTTACCTTTTGCCCTACTTCAAGTCTGATGCACTCCCTATGTGAAAAGCATGTCCCCATTTGAATTTACTTTTGGCAGACCTTCCCCAAATCCTCCCAAGATTGAAGGAAGTAGAAATAATGGAAGTCACTAATCATTCCCTCATCGAGTGCCTGCAGGCTGTGCAACAGGTGAGAGACAAATCATCTGCTCTGACACCTTCATTTTGGGCCTAACCAAGGGAAAGGGAACAGGCAGCCAACAACGTGCAACCAGGAAACTGGACATGGGTAAAGAAGCACCAACCTGACACCTTAGAACCTAGGTGGACTGGCCCATACCAAGTGATACTTACAACACCAACTACAGTTAAAATAGTGGGGAGGGGGCCGTGGATTCCTCAGTCATAAGTAAAAAAAAAAGCCCTCCCTGAGCATATCCTAGAAAGATGGACACCCAGAAAGACGGAAAATCCCTCAAAATTAAGGCTTTACAGAACTTAATTGTTTTTCTCTGAGTATTGCTGACAACACCCAGTGTTTCCCCCAAGCACAAACACATCTGTGGACTGCTATTCTAACCTCCAGCAGTGAATATGTAACCTCTTATACTGGGTATGACCCCCTGTTTTCATTTTGATTTGTTTGATTTGCTAGGAAATAATTGGCATTCTGGATCCTTTAAAGGTAAAGGGCACAATGGGACCTATACTCGAATCCCGTCCTATTGATGCGGAATACCCGCTATAGAAAGAAGGCTCCAAACAAACCATGTCTATATATGCCCGGCTCATGGACTCCCTAACTGCCAAGGGGAGGGACATTACCATTGCGCAGCTTGGGGTTGTGAAACCATCATTTTCAGGGTGGAAACTTGTTAAAGATGACCCTATTATTTTTACAAGAATGAGACTCAAGTCGGAAGGGTTTGATCCCACTACGTGTATGGTTTCCAAATATAACCCAATAAGAATTGGATTCAAGCGTTATTGGGTTCACCGGGAAAACATGGGGAATTCAACATTATGTAAATGATAGAGATCCCGGGACAACCTTTTCTATCCAGCAAAGTAAAATATGGCAACCTGCCATCCGTACAAAGGCCCAAACCTCGGGATAAATCCTGAAGAGCCACAGCTGGTGTCATTAAGATTCCTTTGCCGCACCCTCCAGACTCTCCAGTAACTTTCCCGTTCACTGCCAGCCCAACTCACAGGGCCCTTCTCATTCAGGAGCCACCTCAAGGTTCTGTGTTTGATTCTCTGGATGCTGTATTCCAATTTATGAACTCAAATCCTCACCTCACAGCTGATTGTTGGCTTTGTCTGAACGCTGCTTCCCCTTACTATGTAGGCCCAGGTACAAATAGCACTATTGGTACAGAGTGTAATCCAATTAGAAATGTTAGTAAAAAGGATTACACGAAGCAGCAGTCTATAGGTGATGTTAGTATGGACTCAAGTCTAAGCTCACTTTAAAAGATTTGCAAGGGCAAGACTGTGTTTTTATTCATCTAAGTATCCCTTTAATATATCAAGATATCGAGATTTTTGCCTTCAAGCTGTTCCCATTGAACCAAATGTTGATCCTAATTTGTTATCTGCTCCAATGAGTACTTGCTTTACTTGTTCCACAGGATGAACACCCTGTCTCTTTTCCCCGGGTATTTGTGTGCTAGTGCATGTTACTCCTCAAGTGTACCTGTGTTCTGGTGAAGGAGGTCTAGGGATAACTTTGGAATTTCCGGATGAGTTCAAAGAGCCCCAGTATTGGTCCCACTGGTAACAGGGCTTGGGATTATGGGATTATCTGCAGTCGGGTCAGTTGCTTTAATACAAGGAAACTTAAACTATCAGACTCTTAGTCAGCAAATTGCTTTAGATCTACAGGGATTAAAAAAAACCTGTCTCCCATTTAGAAAGATCTCTAGACTCCCTTGTAGCAGGTGTGTTGTAAACCCGCCGAGGGCTTGACTTGCTCTTTTGGAAACAAGGAATGCTGTGCACAGCATTGGGAGAAACTAATTCTATGCAAAGCATTCGGGAATCAATAAAGATAGATGAGCCCTGGTTAGGAAAGGATTAGAACAAAGAGTCAAGAAAAGAAATGGAGGAACCAATTGGTTTGAAAAGCTACTTAATTGGTCAGCCTGGCTAACTACCCTATGAACGGCCCTAGCCGGCCCCTAATCCTCCTCCTGCTAAGCCTCACATTTGGCCCAGTAATAACCAATAAGCTAGTGGCATTCCATACACAGAAAGTACAAGCCACAAAACTCTTAGTGCTGAGCCCACCATACACTGGGCTGGCTACCGAAGATTCAATGATTTGAACTTGGCTAAGAACAGGAGAGTATATAGCAGCTCTGGGCAAAGCTTAAGTAGCCTTGACAAGAGAAGTCATTTTGAGCTTTCAGAAGCCATTATGAATGGTAAATAAACTAGCTATGAACTGCCAATGAACTAGCTGATACTGGGGAGTTAGGCTGTGCAGACATAGCCCAAGGGAACGTACAGAAGGAAATGGATGTTCAGAAGGCTTTCGAGAACGACCAGAGCAGTTTTGGTTCAACTAAGAATGGCTAACCACAATACCCCACTTCTGAGCTCTGCCTGCTTGCACACATGCACATTGCAAAAGTATAAAAACCTTTGGAAAATTAGACTGGGGGGCCGCTCAGTCTCCCCTCAAGAGAGCTGATGGTCTGGTCCCTGAGCAGGAAATGAAACTTGTTCTGCTGAACTTTCCGGCAGTCTGGGCGGTTTGCTGTCTGGGAATGGAGTGTAGCTACAACAGACACAGGTGGTGCCATTCTGCCTGTGAGTGGAGTCACGTGGCTGGGAAAATGGAGGCCCCAGGTTGCGGCCTAGCCGAAAGCCAGCCTGGAGCCGGCCACCCAGCCAGAGTCCTGCCCAAACCAACAGGGTGGACGCAGGCGCCCCCAGGCCTGCTGTTTGCCGGAGCCGCGGCACAACACTGTTTCCCAGTCTTGGCACAACAGACTCCATTTTGAGTCCTGCACCTCCATCTTAGCTCTCAAGGCTGACCCCTAACCGACCTCCCCTCCCCAGCTCAACCCCAAATTCCTGGAACCAGCTCGTCACAAAGCCAGAATGTTTTCTGAAGATATGGTCACTCTACGCGTCCCTGACATATAGGTAAGATTAACGACCTTCTCCCTTCTGAAGCACCTGTGTGCGCAGATCCTCCCCAGCTTTGATCCTCCCCAGCTGTGCCTGCCAGCAGTGGGCATAAAAACGCTGCCAGGATTTTTTCCCCCTGCGCGGCTTCAATAGCTCAATACCCTGAGTTGCTGAACCTGCCCGCAAGCTTCTCAATAAAGCCTGCTTCTAAAACTTCGTTAATTGCATCTTTGATTCTGTTTTCACGTCCAAATAAACCTTATACACTGAGCCTCGAGAAGGCTTTTGGAGTCAAAATCCTCCCAGCCTCCAGGCAGCAGCGTCCCAGCCCCCTCACAAATGCAGCCCGGGAAGGCAGGCGAGTTCCTGGGAAAGCAGGCACGTCAAGTCCCGCACACCAGCAAGAAACGGCGCAAAGACAGACACCAGCAAGAAACGGCGCAAAGACGGACACCAGCAAGAAACGGCGCAAAGACGAACACCGTGAATTCAACCCAACAATTCTCCCGAGGGTGGTGAGGTAAAAGGAGCCCAGAGGGGCCCCCAATCCGTGAGACCAACATGGGAGGGCCCACTCCTGGGGCCGGCTTACCTCATAGCTCCAAATCACACAGCACCGCTTCTTTTCGACCTCTCCGGGGACAGGTGTGCCTCGGTCCATGGCTCCACGCGAGAAACAGCTCACGGCGAGGCCTGGTTTGGGATCCCCGTGAGTTTTATGAGCGGTTAGGGAGGCGTGGTCGATGACGTGGGTCGACCCCATTGGCTGAATTGTTGAATTGAATTCACCTGGCCTAGGTGAGCCAATGCAGGTACAGCCCCACCCAGGCATAGCTCCCCCTCCTGGCTGGAAACCTGAACTGCTGAGCATGCAGTGAGCCACTGCTTCATGAGCCGGTAGCTCGGACCTCTGAGCATGTGTAATAGGCCTGCCAGTCCCTATGCTAGCTCCCTAACAGGTTTTCCAGCCAAAGGTCTGCCTTCTGGAGCTGTTCTACAGAAAGCACTTAGTTCCTGACCCTTATGCATTCGGGGTAATGGATGCCCTCGCTTCCGTGCTTGCTTCTATTTCATTCTGGAATGGTCCTTGTTTCACAGGTCGGCGAGGTCAGGAATTCTGGGCTGGTTGGCTACCAAGCACAAAATAAATAGCCAACAGATTGAAATCTCAACCCCTATATTGGTTTATTATCGACCACACAAACTTGTCTTCTGGAACTTCCCTCCTAAATTTCTGAACCCTTGAACTCCTTGACACATGTACTTGGAAAGCAAGGATTCCAAACTCTGATCACCATATCTGACTGCTCCCCCAGTCCCTCTGCACTGTCAACCAGCAAAGTCGGGCCTCTCCATTTCTCAGAAGCTGCAGATTGTTACGTGACATCACCCTGTGTTTAAATGTTAGTGATTATGCCATTTAAAAAACAAATGTGTGAGCCAACTGGGGGCAGACAAGACTCATTTCAAACACCAGCTCTGTCTCCTCTAAGGGCCCGTGTACAACTGCGACAACACAACAGTGGGTCCTGCTGGGTCTCCATTAGCATCTGGGAGGAAGGTTATTTATTACAGGGAATCCTACCTTTGTCCCTTGGTGTTAATGGCAGACTCACTGGGTGACGGATTGTGTCTGACACGCACCACGTTTGCCGCAGCAAACACCAACACTTTGTCAAACTCCGTTTGGTATTGCTCCATCCCTCCATTATTCTCCCTAATCACAAAAATAATTAACACATTCATATAAAAGCACAGGATGAGGATAGCTTTAATTTATGCATCTAGTTCAGGGTCATCCCTCTTATCAAGATATGACAATCTAATGAGGCTTAATTAAAAGTAGCAGTGAAGCAATTTAGGAAACTGAGGGATTGTCACGAGTCCTGGTTGTGACAGCATGTTCTGTGCACCATGGAAGATAACAGATTTGTCTTCTGTGGTATCTCATATCCATCATCCCCAAACTACCTGCTCTTAGGGGTAGAGAGAGCGAGCTTGTCTTTGAAAAACGTGCCTGGGTTTTGTAACTGCTCACAGGATGGCAGGTGTAATGTATTATGAGAACTTAACAAGGCTCTGAGAAGATGGCTATTGGAAGGTCTGGCTGGAGGGCAAGGTCATGGCCCTGAAGGATTCAGGATCCAGAAGTCAAGTCAGAACTGGATGCCAGAGACTTTCTCAATCCAGCCCTCTTTGCCCCTCCCCTAAGGCCAATACATTTCTAAGGGTTATGGATTCTACTTCAGAATCTTTCTCAAACCCAGGGCCCTCTTCACCATTGTTGTCTAGACCTGGTCACCTCTTGCCTTATAAATACAAATATGGGTTTATTGTAAGTCTGGGTCTGTTAGGTTTCTCGGGTGGGAAATGTCTCGGTCCTTGGCTACACACTGGAAAGAAATTCACACCAAAGCCTGGGTGGTAATCCGAGTGGGTTTATAGACATGAGAGAAGAAGGTTCCGGCGTTACACTAAACTGAACACGGGCACCCTCATGACACTGCACACTCAGCCCTGCTGAGTGGAAGGCAGAGAAGCAGCTGAAGGGAAGGGGCGGTGGTCTCCAGATTCCAGCCTTGTAAGGGCTTTCAGCTGGGAGGCATCAATTAAGCTCTCCTGGCTTGGGCTTAGCCCGCATTGGCTTCCAACATCCTGTAGGGGGCCCCCTAAGCATGGAGAGGAACAACCCCTTGTCTTGCTACCTAACCGGTCTACATTCCTGCATGGCTACATTGAGATGGAACTAGCCCCTTTAGACAGCCTGAGGGGTTCACCAGGAGACACGGGCCCCAGTGTTCCCTGTGACCACCTTAAACCTTAAACTACTGTTGGAGTTTATATTACCTGTGTGGGTCTGTGGGCATGGGACGTTTCCATGCCAGAGACCTGAAGTTACACAAATAGGCATCCAGAACAGAACTCATACAGGCTCTAATAAGATGCTCGGATGCTTCTCGCTAGGATGAGAATTTAACGAAGTGTGTGAGCAGTTCAGATCTTGTAAGGGAGAACAGGTCAGTAGGGTATCCAGAGAAGAGAGCAAAGGTCAGGGGAAAGGGAGGGGGCCCACAGACATCTGTGCTCTGTGTTTGGCCACAAGACAAGAAACCGGGTCTCCTTGCAAAAGAAAGCAGAACAGCATGTCCCTCAGAACTACGACATTTTTAAACATGACCTATACAACACTCGGCTCTGGGAGGCGCCTTGGAAAACCATAAAAGCCCTAAAAGAGGGGCAAGGAGGAAGCCCAAGTCTTTGATTTTCCCTGCTGTGCTTTCAGTGTTGAAATGTCTGTGCACGGAGCCTTTGAAATTTCAGAATCAGAGAGTGGATTCACAAGACAAGCTCCTGCTTTATTCTTCAATGCATTTTGGCCCAGCTTCTCCTTGGTGAGACATGTAACAGAAATTCTGGACTTAGGAGCCACTTGGTCCTTGGACACTAGGAGATTTCAGTGGAATCTGAAACAGGGCTCTAACCACCAGCTGGACTGGCCTAGGAAGCCCAAGTATTCATTCTCCCAAACACCAACCTCCCGTTGCTCTTCATCTGCCTGCACCTTGTTCAGCTTTAGTTGTCCGTGGAAGCGTTTGGCACCCATCTGATGCTTCGGAACCCAGAAAGGAGGAAAGGTAAAACTGGGATTCAAATGAAACAGACTTAAGCAGGACCATAGCCAAGATGTGCCCAGGGCTCCTCGCAGCATTTGTCACCTTCATTTCCCTCTTCGGACTCAGACGTGGCAAGGTTCAGAAACAAGCTTTACCAGAAAGAACAGCTGTGAACCCAGCCTGCTTCCAAGTGAGAAAAAGCCCTTTACACATGAGTTCCTGAGGTCAGCCCAGCCCTGTGCGTCCCCACCCCTCCCAGAGTCCCTGGCTCTCTGGCGAAGCATTAAAGCAAGTGGAAGCAGAGATTTGCTCAGAATAAAAAAATCGTTTTTCACAATAGCATGGCAAGTTCTGGATGGCAATCACGGCTGCACAAACCATATCCGTCCTCCAGCCATAATGTTGGCGCCTCAGTGACCATGCACATACATTGTGTGGCGAGACTCAGAGCCTGTTCCATTTGTGGTCAATTGTTTCCTCCCTCTCCATACTTTGCACTTAGGAGACATGCTCTCTGGAAGTGGTTGAGGCTTGTCTTGTCACCAATAATCATCTCCTACACCTTCCTTTACAGTCACTAATTTGATGTGTTCACTCAAAGAAATGCCAATAATATGAGGTTTCAGAGGAGAGCACCTAGAGCTCCCCCAGACAACAAGGAGGCCGAGTGTCACCGTCATTATCCTGAGCTGGGAGGGGGCACTAGTGTTCTGGAAGCTGGGGATCCGTCACTGCCTGCCCACCGCACAGACAGAGCAGGTGCTGGTTATAATTGCTTCTAGACGTCCTGCCATGCTGAGTTGAAAGTCAAACCCGTAAACGCTGCCTGACTACAATAACACTGGAGTACACAGACATTTCTGCATCATTGCTGGGTGAAAATATACTGAGTGGAGTTGGATGAGATGGCAGCAAGTGCCTAAGGAGGGGATGCTGTGGGAATACCAACAAGATGACTGTCAGTCGCCGTTTCCTCCTCTCGTCTGCTTTTTCCCCCCTTTCTTTCAGGCCCAAAAGACATGACAAATATGTAAGCAAACAAATTTGTTCATTTTTAGAGGAGTCTCCCACCCCACCCCACCCCCATCCAACTCTGGCCTCCTTTGAGCAAGCCAGTAGAACTTTTTTTTTTTTTTTAAACCTGGCTTCTGCTATGGCAATTTCCGAAGTTGCTATGTGGCTGTGTTTAAAAGTCGCCTTTGGGATCCAGAGCACAATCCTTGTCACAAAGGCATTCTCCCAGTCCCAAATAGCAATGCGACCTCCTTTCAGAAGGTTGTTCTTGTTTCTGTAGACCCAGAAAGGAGTTCAAGCTGTTGATCTTGACCGTGGTTGTCGAGTCAGCCTCTCATGGACACCTCATGGGAAGCGGAGCAACCTATGCCAGTCTGTGCTATCACCAGGGCTGGGAAGGGAAGCCAACCGTGGAGGGCCATAGGTCGATGTGTGGATGGAGATAATCAGGTCTTTCGTCCTTATTCTATTTCAGTCTGGAAACATCCCTGAAGCCTGCTCAGTGTCATAGCAACACACAAACTTTCACTGACAGGCTGGGGCACATTGGCTGCAAATCGAACCCGGGTCTTCCCGGTGAAAGACGATGAGAGATCTACCACTGAAGCACCGTGGCCCTCACCTCAAACCAGGGCAGTCATTTCCCACAGATCTACCAGAGTTCAAACCAGACCACAATGCGTGATGACTAAGATTGCCACCAGAATCTGATACTGATGCAGAAAAAAACCTAACTACCATTTTATTGACTCCCACTCATACCGGCCCAATAGGACAAAGAACTGCCCCTTTAGGGTTTTGAGACTTTAAATCCTTACAGTAGCGGTTCTCAACCTGTGGGTCGCGACCCCTCTGGGGATCAAATAACCCTTTCACAGGGGTCAACCATTTCATAACAATAGCAAAATTACAGTTATGAAGTAGCAATGAAAATAATTTCATGGTTGCAGGTGACCACAACATGAACTGTATTAAAGGGTGGGGGCATTATGAAGGTTGAGAACCACTGCCTTACAGAAATAGACAACCTCATATTTCTCCCACGGACGGGCTAGTCAGTTCAAACCCCCGACCTTGCGATTAGCAGCTTAATGCACAGTCCACTACACCACCTGGGCTCCTAATGCTATAATAAGAGATACTATTGTTAGATCTCTCCTGGGAGAGATATACCTCAGGCCTTGGCTTCGCGCGAGAAAGAATTCAATTCGAAGCCTGGATTGTGATCCAAGTGGGTTTTTTGAGAGAAGAAGTTTCAGGTTTACACAGGCACCTCGGGGCCCCTCACGGGGCACAGCCTTCCTAGAAGCTGCTGGAGAGAAAGTCACTCAGTGGGCTCCGGGATCCTGCCTTTTTTTCTTTTTTTAAAAATCGTTTTATTAGGGGCTCATACAACTCTTATCACAATCCATATATACATCAATTGTGTAAAGCACATTTGTACATTCATTGCCCTCATTATTCTCAAAACATTTGCTCTCCACTTAAGCCCCTGGCATCAAGTCCTCATTTCTCCCCTCCCTCCCCGCTCCCCCATCCCTCAAGACACCTTGATAATTTGTGAGTGGTGATACTGAGAGGGTTGTGGGAGGGTGGATTGGAAAGAGGGAACTGATTACAAGTATCTACATGTGACCTCCTCTCTGGGGGACGGACAACAGAAAAGTGGGTGAAGGGAGACATCGGAGCGGTCAAGATCCTGCCTTTTCAATTCCTCCATAGGGAGGCATGGTTGACGGTCATGGTCAACCCCAATGGCTGGATTGAATTCACCTGGCCCAGATGGGCCAATCCAGGTGTAATGCCCACCTAGGTGTACCACCCCTTCCTGGCCGGAAGTTTGAACCTGAGCATATGTAATGGATGGCCTAGTCCCTATGCTAAACCACCTAATAGTATTTGCAAGATGCCAAGCACCGTTCTAAGCTTTTTGTGTATAATAATTCAATTATTCCACTTAACAAGCCTATGTGTGGACTCTATTTGGCCTCCTTTTACAGATGAAAAATCAGTGGCACAGAATGATAAAGTCATGAGCCTAGGACCACACAGTGAGGAAGTGGGAAGGAGAGATTTGGACCCAGGCTTCAGAGCCCATGTCTTGGGTGCCTACAGCTGCCATGTAGGACACAGAAAAGCATGGAGCAGACTCGGCGTAAGATATTAGGGAGTTGGGAGGACTGTAGCATGAATGTATGTGCTATGACTTCATGAGAGTAGCTGCTACTCAGATCCAGAAGAGAATACAAGCCTTTTGCAAAAATTATTTTTGCCAAGAGAGGGTGGAAAACTGCATCTTGTGCGAAATCCCCCCAACCTGCACATGTGCATAGCTATTTCAGAAGGTTCCAAACAATGTGTGCTGTGCGGCAAACCAAACTGAGCTCAGGGGGAGCTGGTCTGTGGGTTATGTTAGCCAGAAAGTGAGCAGTTTGAACTCACCAGCCACCACTCCAAGGGAGAAAGAGGAGGCTTTCTGCTCCCATGGACTTACAGCCTTTGAAGTGTCAGGGAGCATTTCCATGCGTCCTATGATTAGGATCTCAGAGGGTGAGGGTGGAGTTGGTTGAGACCTGTCTTCAGGGCATTTCCCAGAAGGGCTTCCTGCAGTGGCTCTGCCTTCAGGAATGTCTGATGACCTTGAGGGCAGCAAAGTCCTAAACACACTCAGGCAGTGGTTCTCAACCTTCCTAATACAGGTCCTCTTGTTGTGGTGATGCCCCCCTCCCCCAACCATTAAATGATTTTCTTGCTACTTCATCACTGTAATTTTGCTACAGTTATGAATTGGGTGAGCCCTGTGAAAGGGTCATATGACTCCCAAAGGGGTCGCAACCCACAGGTTGAGAACCACTGCACTAAGGGTTCCCCTTCCAGGCAGCCCTACCAGTGTCTGGTGTGCATAGTTCTGTGAGGTGAGAGAAATGGACTTAGTGTCTGCTTATGGTGACAGTTGATGTGGGTGGGCTTTCTCCCTATGTCAAATCCCTCTCAAGCCATTTGTCACCACAACAGAGGGAGCCATGCACAAAAAAGCAAGAAGAGGATGCAGCACAGCAGGACAGCAAGCAGAACAAAGATTGAATAAGCACAATTCACTTCAATCATGAATCGGGTGCCCTTGAGATGTGAGGAAGACCCCAGTCTAGTGACATTAGATCAGGTTTAGGGATTGAGTGAAGCGACCCCTCTTGGCTCCCCTCAGCCCCTATTTTGCTTTCCCATTGATCCTGACCCTTGCATCGTGATTGGTCCTTATTCCAGCATGATGGTTGGTTTCATAACCACGGCATATGGGAATGTGTTAGTCGATAGGTTACACAGGCACAGCCTCTGGAATGGGTAAGTGAGGAGGCGATTTGGGCTCGCTCATGCAGACCTCTAGTTGTCCTTGACATGACTGGTAAAATGGATCATGTGAAGTGATTTGAGATCGGCGTTGAGATCTGATAGGTCATGCAGACTTCTAGCTGATCCTGGCAGTACCCTATTTTAAGGAAAGAGAATGTTTGGCGTTTAAGTCGTATTTGAGCTTAAATTTTGAGCAATAGGCTGTGGCTCACAGTGAGAGTCTATGTGGAGACCCTACATCCATTTTGAGGGGCCACAGATTCAGCCGCCATTGAGTTCTTTCCTACTCTGACTGGCAGTGGAAAGCTTGTCCCTCAGGCAGTGTGCTTGCGTCCACTCCCCGGGCCACACTCAACGATATACGGTAGTGTGCACATCCCAATGAAGGTCCCGCTCATGCTCTCACAGGCCCTCCTGAAACTCCAGGAATTGATCTGTCTTCAGTCACAATTTTGTGACAAAGTTGTTTGTTTTCTATGTCTTATTTAAGTTTTCAGGAGCCCAGGTGGTAATGCTGGATAGTGTTGGACTATTAAGAGCAAGGTCGCTGGTTCAAAGCCACTAGTCATTCCACAGGAGAAAGATGAGGTTATTGCTTCCTGTAAAGGTAGCAACTTCAGGATCCCTACACAGAGTCACTATGAGTCAGAGTCAGCAGGACAGAATGGGTGTCATTTTATTTAAGTCACTGTGGCTGTGGGTCCTTCCAACACCATTGTGGCCTCATGCGGATGCTCTCCTTCATCCAGAACAGCTGTTTGTGCCTTTTTCTTGTGTAAAACTTAGCAAAGGAGTTCCTAATAAAATATAGTTGGATTGGGAGTCTTTTTCCCCTAAAAACAAAGTAAATACAAAAATAGAAACGAGACTATGGTGCTAATAACCAGTTGGAGAGTTGAGAGAGCTGAACTCTCAATCCTGATAGAAAACCATTGTGACTGAGCACCTGCTCAAGGTCATCCACAGCCTATGAGGTTGAGCCTATGTGTTGGGGAGTAATTGTGTACATAAAGTTAACCATTTCTCTTTCTAAAGATTCTGTCTAAAGCTTACTTTAAATAATAAGTTTTCCCCTGGACTAGGTAAAGTTCAGCATTCATCATGTTAGGCCAGAGGAGGCAAATCACACCCACTACCCAGGGAGCACTGCTTCCAAAAGCACATTGCCTGTGCCGGGGAAGAGGGGAGGTACCCGGACCAGAAATGCTGACAGAGTGGAACCAGAGAGCTCAGCCCCCAGCTTCCCGAGGGAGCAGCTGTGATGGTTCACTTCTGGATGAATATGTTTAAGCAAAGGCCAAGGGCATGACTTGGTCAGCACGAAAAGCAGATGTGCAGAGGTTGTTCACTGCATTCCAGAAGTTCACACACTCTCCTGAGGCTCCTTGGCTCAATGGCAGGAAGTCATTGGTGGCTTCCACCTTCAATCCCAAAAGGTCACTGCCGTCCAGTGGATTCCAACCACAGTGACCCTATATGGAGTTTTCAAGACTGTAAATTTTCATGGGAGCCAGCAGTCTCATTGTCCCCCCTGGGACAGCGAGCTAGCAGCCCGTTTTGCCACCAGGGCTCCTTCCTCTCAAATTCTGGATCCAGTCCCTCTGAATATCCTGCCCTGCCCTTGTCTAGGCTTCTTAAATGCGTTCCACGCTGCTTATGTTAGTCTGGGTGCATTCGAGAAACAAATCCACAGAAACACGTATGTATAAGAGAGTTGTATATAAAGGGTGAGTGCACATCAAGAAAACATGCTCACATGTGCTTATGCACCCGCTTTGTCTTCAGCGATCATGTTGGTGTAGGCTGGTGTGCTTTTTCCATGTGGACTTTGTTGTTTCTTAGCTACATGGCCCCCTGTTTATCTTCCAGCCTTTAAGACCCCAGACGCTATATGCTTTGATAGCCGGGCACCATGGTGCTTAACTACTACAACACCCGGGTTCATTAGCATGTGACTTATCTCCTGTCATTCACACTAGATGCTCAAAATAGCAGGAGACCAGGTTTCTCCTTTGTGGCCACACCAGGTACTGACAGAACCAAGAACAGAGACACAGTTATATATCTTGACAATCATTTGCATATTATATGCCAGGAATCCCTAGGAAGTGTCTTGGAATTGTTCTACTCTGGTTCAAATTTCACACACCCTCCCAGTTTCCATACTGACTCTGCCAAACCCCTAGTAGCTGATTTGCACCTCCTATCAACTTGGAGAAAACACCCTAAGCCAGATATAGAAGTGGACATACTTGGTACCCAGAAAAACTGTTCAGTGTTTTGAGGGCGGCTCAGCAAACAAAATGGGCACAGTGATTAAGCATTCAGCTGCTAACACAACGCTCAACTCTGTAGTGGTTCTGCAAGAGAAGGATATGGTAGTTGACCCCCCAAAAGAGTTACAAACTTGGAAACCCTACGGGTATTTGTATAGGGTCGCTATGTGTTCCAATTGAGATGATTGTCATAGGTTGGGTTTGGTTCAACCCGTCTTACTGAGGAGACTCCTTCTTTACACGCGATCAGTTACTTTAGAGGAAAAAGGCATGCCTGTCCCAGAACAATCCAAGGACTGGTAAAGGCAACACCCACAAAGACACTCCCTCTGCCTGCCTAACTCTAAAATGCTGCCCATAAAACACTCTGCCTGGTAATATCTGGGCAGCACACTGGGGAGGTGCAGCAAATGTGTGTTGAATGTATGAGGCCATTTCATTGTTTGGTTGCACGATCAGGGTGTCTGTCATAAAGCCCATCTCTTTGACTCCACCTCTCAGCAGAGATGAACACAAGCTTCCCGTTTTTTTCTCGGCAATGTCCTTGTCAAATAAAAGTTCCTTGTAGATCAGTAACTTGCCACAGAGCAAAAGATATGGGAAGAGGCTCATCTTTCTCCTGGCTATGAAATAGAATGGCAAGCCCCTCCCTTCAACACACACACACACACGCACGCACACACACACACGCGTACACGCACACCCCTGCCTTACAACTACATTCGGTTGATTAGCAAACAAAGCTCTACAACCCAACTATGTGTTTTTCTTCTCCAGAGGAATGACAGACTTATATACCCTGCATTGTCTTTTTTTAATGGAATTGCCCCAGTTCTCCTCACCTTTCCTTAGATAGTGCAGTGAACTATTAGATGACTGCAGGTATTGAAAACTAGTATTGATTTCCGGTTTGTGTCACCTTTGGCTTTTAGCACCCTCCACTTCTCTAGTAAGCTTTCCATTGCTTTGGGGAAATTTTCTCTCTCTGAATTTATTATGTGAGGGTGGTAGTGTAATAATCAATGTGCCTATGGAGGACTATCCTTCATGACCTAAACTCATTAAGGGGCAGTGCCTGATGGAGCATCAGGTTGGAGGAAGGCCTATTAACAACCTGCATTATACAGATGACACAATTTTGCTGAAAATGAGAAGGACTTGATTCACTTGCTGATGAAGATGAAGGATTGATTAAAGCCTTCAGTTTGGATTATGACTCAATGTAAAGAAAGCCCAGACCCTCACAACTGGACCTATTGATAACATCATGATAAATGGAGGAAAGATCGAAATTGTCAAGGATTTTGTCTTGCTTGAATCCACAATCAATTCTCATGGAAGCAGCAGAGAAGAGAACAAATGACACATTTCACTAGTCAAATCTGCTACACGAGACCTCTTTAAAGTGTTGAAAAGCAAGAGATTACTTTGAGGACTGGGGCGGGTTGACCCAGGCCATGGTATTTTCAACTGTCTCATATTCATGTGAAAGTTGAACACTGAATAAGGAAGACCAAAGAAGAATAGATATATTTGATTAGTAGTGATGTAAAAGAGTAATGAATGTACCATGGACTGCCAAAAGAACAAACCCATCTAACTTGGATGAAGTACAGCCAGAATGTTCCTCAGGGCAAGGATAATGAGACTTCGCCTTAACATTGACATGTTGTCCGGAGAGATCAGTCCCTAGAGCCGGACATCGTGTTCTGGAAAGTAGAGGGGTAATGAAAAAGAGGAAAGCCCTCAACAAATGGGATTGACACAGTGGCTGCAACAATGGGCTCAAACTTAAGAACAACTGT
The DNA here is from genome assembly GCF_050624435.1 of Tenrec ecaudatus. NCBI lineage: Eukaryota > Metazoa > Chordata > Mammalia > Afrosoricida > Tenrecidae > Tenrec > Tenrec ecaudatus. The sequence continues at coordinate 979,376 of NW_027457550.1, read as the reverse complement.
GAGAATGGTACAGGACCGGACAGTGTATGATTATGTTGTATGTATGGTCACAATGAATCCAAACCCTCACTATGACACTGAACAACAACAACAACCTGACTGAATCCTCTAGGAGGACTCTTGAATGTGAGAAAAATGGAACGAAGCCAGAGGAAGGATTGGAGGATGTCTTAAGTTCCTGTCTTAATCTCCTTAACCAAAAATTATCCAACAAGTCAGTAGCCTTAAAATTTTCCCCCTGCTTTGGAGCTTACAGGTTCAAATTTGGGGTGCGACTCTAGGTCAGGGTCCTTCTTTGTGGATACCAGAAAGTTCCTTGGCATTCCTCGCTATCTTTCTCCCCGTACTGTGTGTTACTGGGTCTATCCTGGCCTTTAACTCAGAAGTGTTTAGGTTTAGGCTCAAGCCTATTCTCATATGGCCTCATTTTTTAAACATTTTATTAGGGACTCATACAACTCTTATCACAATCCATACATATACATATATCAATTGTATAAAGCACATCTGTACATTCTTTGGCTTAATCATTTTCTTTTTTTTTACATTTTATTAGGGGCTCATACAACTCTTATCACAATCCATACATATACATACATCAATTATATAAAGCACATCCGCACATTCCCTGCCCCAATCATTCTCAAAGCATTTGCTCTCCACTTATGCACTTTGCATCAGGTCCTCTTTTTTTTTTCCACTCCCTCGCCGCTCCCCCCTCCCTCATGTACCCTTGGTAATTTATACATTGTTATTTTGTCATATCTTGCTCTATCCCGAGTCTCCCTCCCCCCCCCCCCTTCTCTGCTGTCCATCTCCCAGGGAGGAGGTCACATGTGGATCCTCGTAATCAGTTCCCCCTTTCCAACCCACTCACCCTCCACTCTCCCAGCATCGCCCCTCACACCTTTGGTCTTGAAGGTATCATCCACCCTGGATTCCCTGTGCCTCCAGCCCCCATATGCACCAGTGTACAACCTCTGCCCTATCCAGCCCTGCAAGGTAGAATTTGGATCATGGTAGTTGGGGGGAGGAAGCATACAGGATCTGGGGGAAAGCTGTGTTCTTCATCGGTACTACCTCGCACCCTGACTGACCCATCTCCTCTTCTAAATCCCTCTATGAAGGGATCTCCAGTGGCCATACGGCCTCATTTATATTACAAAAGAACTCCCTTCTTTTCAAACAGGATCATGTCCACCAAGGTTCAAATTTCTCACATATTTTGAGGGGGCTACAGATCAATCCATAATGGTTCTTTTGGGTAGCTGTAACAACTGGCTACCAATCGAGTGACTTAAACAGCAGGCATTTGTTCTCTCACTTTTCTGAAGGACAAAGGGTTAAAATTAAGGTGTGGGCAAGATTCATTCCTTCTGAGAGCTCTGAAGGAGAATCAAAGTAGCCTCTCTCTGCTTCTGGTCACTGCTGCTAATCCTTGATATTTCTTGGCTTATAGATGCACTGATCCAATCTCTGCCAGTGTCTTCACACGGGGTCTCTGTGTGCCCACTCCCCTTCTTATAAGAACACACCAATCAGTGCATGTAGTATCCATCTGAAATCTAAACCCAGAAAGATGGAGCTCTTGAAATACTTATCTAAGCACATCTGCCAAGACCTCCTCTCCAAGTAAGGCCATAGCCTCAGGTCCCATGTGAACATGAATGGGTGTGTGTGAATGTGATTTAATGTACTACAGAGGGCACGCTTTGGCCTCAGGAGGAGTGTTTCGCCATTACCTGCTTCACAGCCCTGAGATTGCCCAGGCATTTGCCACATTTTCTTGTCTTCCCAACATTTATCCACCATTAGGCCTTTTTCCCTAAGTTAGTCAAGCGTCAGTTTCTGTCAGTTGTGATCATGACCCTCCCTCCCGCCCAGGTCACAAATTTAAAGTGACACAGGCAGTTTCTTTAATGGGCACTATGTTATCCTGACTAGCAAGCATTGCTAAGGAGGGAGGATGAATCAGGGAGAACCCGCTTGCTTCATCTAGCTTCGGGGCAGTCCACAGAGGATTGATCCCTGAGCCACTAACGAATTTTGCAACTGTCACAGAACAATGCAAATAAGTAAGATCCACATCTGCTGAACACCATCATGAGGTCAAACTTTGTGTAAATAAATGCCTGTTTCAAAGAGTGAGTAAATCCTATGGTAAGGAGTGACAGGGCTTTGTTGTCATAAACCCAGCAAGGCATTATGGGTCGGATATTAATGAACTCATGCTCCTGGGCCTCACAGAGCCCCAGCTCAACTGCTTCAGCTTGTTGACAAATTGAACTCAGGGTACCCGGAGAGAGCACTACCATTTTGATGAACAAGGTTGGTTGGGGATGATGCTTCCTAACTTGCATTTTAATATAAATTTGATGATTCATCTGAGCAATGTGGAAAGAGCATTCAGATAAAAGAGAGGGACAAACATCAAGTGACCAGAGGATGAAACTTCTTTCTAATCTGTGCCCACTGGAATTGCTTCTTGGGAAGGTATTTTTGGGGGGTGTGGGGTTGTTCCCCTACCCTGCTCCAAGCCTTCCTCCTCATGCCCACCCCCACCCCAGCATACATCCTACTGGGAGAATGTCTCTGAATAATGAAGTTTTAATAAATGAAGCTTTAATGAGCCTGATAGTCTGCCTAAGACCCCTTCAAACTGTAGTCTTTCATTTGTATTCTTCCATCCTTTCTGAAGAAATGAACCTGATGGCAGGTAGTATGTTTCCTTTCCAGGATGAGCTGATAGAGCCTCTCGCTGCTGCAGTGGGAGGTGAAACATTAAAAGGCCCTCTGTGGCCATGAGGCATGCCCACTCTCCAAGAGACACTGGGCAGGTTTTCTGAAGCTCCTCAGAATTGACTAGTGGCCCTGGTCCACCCATCTCAACCAACCCAGTCTTCATTTGCACTGCATGCCCTCTCTGAGCTCTAACTGCATGCTTCATTTGAGGATGACAAAGCCTCTATTGTCTGAGAAGATGCGCAGACATATGAACTAATCAATGCTCCCCCTGTCCCCGGGGAGTGTGAAATTCTCCCATCATGCCCACCAGCTTCCCTGGAAATTCCTGTCTTAACTCAGGCACTTAATATCAATGGTGTCTCTGCTTCCTTTCTTCTTGCACACCCCCCAGGCATTAACTGTCATCCTTCCTCTCCCTAAAATATACTTTGAATCTATTCACTTCATGCCATTCCTACTGCCCCAAGGTGTGTCTTGCATTGACTATGAAACTAGATTCTGTATCCATTTTCCAGGGCTGTCAAAACAAAGCATCGTAAATCAGGTGGCTTTTAAGAACAGTCCACCACCTGTCTATCAGTTCGTGGTGCAGTGGTAGCTAGAGTGCTGCTGTGAAATTGGAAGCTGTGCCACCGATATGACAAACCCCAGAAGGGTCAGCAATGATGGGCAGGCTTCAGTGGAACCTCGAGCCCTGTGGTGCTCAACCTTCCTTTAATACAATTCCTCATGTTGTGGTGACCCCCAACCATAAAATCATTTTCCTTGCTACTTCATAACTGTAATGTTGCTACTGCAATGAATCGGGTGACTCGTGTTAAAAGGTCGCTGGACCCCAAAAGGGGTCACAACCCACAGATTGAGAACCACTGCTCTAGCCTAAGGCAGACTAGGAAGAAAGACCTGGTGATCTACTTCCAAATATTAACAAATGAAAGCCTATGGGTCACAAAAAAATATGGTCCTATAGAGTGCTGGAAGATGAGCCACTGACCTGCAAACAACAGCTACAAAAATAGACTCAAACACACCAACAAAGGCCTGCTGAACTCCAAAGCCCTAACAAACCCACTGCCCTCAAGTCCATGCCAACTCATAGCGGCCCTATAGGACAGGGGCGAATTGTGTATTAGTCTGGGTATGCTAGAGGAAAATCTAGGGAGACTCATGTGTATGAGAGAGAGTTGGTGGTTTTTAAAAATCATTTCCCTATTATTTAATCATTATATTAGGGATTTATACAACTCTTATCACAATCCATCCATCCATCCATTATAAAGCACATTTATACATTCATTGCCCTCATCATTGTCAAAACATTTGCTCTCCACATAAGCCCCTGGCACCTGCTCCTCATTTTTCTCCTCCCTCCCCACTCCCCCCTCCTTATGAACCCTTGATAATTTTATTGGGGGCTCATGCAACTCTTATCACAGTCATTCCATCCATCCATCCATCCATCCATCCATCCATCCATCCACCCATTGTGTGTCAAGTACATTTGTACATGTGTTGCCCTCATCCTTCTCAAAACATTTGCTTTCTACTTGAGCCCTTCGTATCAGCTCCTCATTTCCCCACTTCCATCCTCCTCCCCCTCCCTCATAAATCCTTGGTAATATATAAATTATTTTGTCATATCTTACACGTCAAACATCTCACTTCCCCCACTTTTCTGTTGTCCGTCCCCCAGGGCAGAGATTTTATGTAGATCCTTGTAATCGATTCACCCTTTCTACCCCACCTTCCCTCCACCCTCCTGGTATTGCCACTCTCACCACTGGTCCTGAAGGGATCATCTGTCATGGATTCCCTGTGTTTCCAGCTCCTGTCTGTACCAGAGTACATGTTCTGGTCTAATTCTACCTTATAAATCCAGAGAGAGAGTTTTATATCAAACAGTCATTGTACATTAAGCAAACGTCCCAGCCCAGTGCACATCAAATCCATAAGTCTGGTATTAGCCCATATGTCTGATACCAATCTATAAATTCCTTTTCAGACCCATAAAACATGTGCAGTGATGCTGAATGCAGGATAATCACAGGCCAATGGGTGGAAAGTCTTGTGGATCCAGTGGCATTATAAGCATCTCAGTGCTGGCTGCGATCTCTCTGAGGCTTCTTTGGCTTCAGAGGTCTGGTCGCATCCATTTGGCTTGCCTTCTGCAATGTCTCCCAAGGAGTAGCAGAGAGAGAGAGAGAGAGAGAGAGAGAGAGAGAGAGAGAGAGAGAGAGAGAGAGAGAGAGAGAGAGAGAGAGAGGTGTCTTCCACCTCCAAGGAGGAAGTACCAGATTTCTCAGAGTTCTCAGAAGGAGGCTATGCCCACATAAAAATCTCACTGACTATCTCCAGATTGGCAACCTAAACTCCACGCCTACACTCCTAATCCTTAACTTGACACAAGATTAGGTGACTACCACAGGCTCCTAATCCATAACAAGCCCATTTATTTTTTCCCTGCATACCGACACCAATCCAATACCCAAAGCTTTACACAATGGGTGGAGATCTACTTCTAAAACATGAATATAGAAAAATCGCTTTTGCTTGAAGGCTCTCAAGGAAATGCTCACTGAAAACTCCATTCCTATTATCTCACCTCCCCCAAATTAGTCTTCTTCTGGGCTTTCAGTCACACCAAGATCTCTCCTGCCCCAAGGCCTTTACATGCACTGTCACCTCTTCCAAGCCCTGAAGTGCCAAGTTCAAAGTTCCAGTTAATCTCCCTGATCCTGAATTTTAAGAACTGTGTGTGTGGGAGGGAAGGGGTTGGGCTGTTTGTTGAACTGCTGGGTTTTGGAGCCATTTGTCATGCAACCTCATTTTGTCAATGACTGGTTAATTAATGCAGCATTCATTTGCCCTTCTTCCACTCACAGCACATGGCTTGTATCTTTGGGATCACTCTTCCACCATGCTCCATCTCCATGCTTCTGCTGGCATTGACCCAATCTGCCAGCTCCAGGCCTGGCTAGTCAGGGCATGACTTTCCTCTGTCCAAAGGGACTGGGTCAGACTCAGTATGAGACTCATGCTAGGTTAATGATATCTAACCCTAAAAAATGCCCCAGAAACAATTTCCTCATTGCCAATGAGTCCATTTTGAATCATAGAAGGTCCCTGTGGGGTTTCTCAGACTGTAAATATTTATGTGAGCAGAAAGTTCCATCTTTTTCCCTATGAGGTAGCTGGTAGGGTAGCACTGCCAACCTTGCAGTTAGCAATCCAATGCTTACCTGATAGTACCACCAATGATTAGAAAGGAAAAGAGCCTCTCTCTAATAGAATTCCTGAGCTTGTAGATAAAAGTACAGCTGTCATCAGGAAGCCTGCGTGAAACTCAAAAGGAAACAGCTCTGAAAGGAAAAGGTTCAAACTCTGATGGTATCAACTGAGTGCCAGAACCCAGCTATTCCTGATGCTCTGTCTCCAGACTTACAAATTCCATAAACCTACCCATTAATTCCTTCTCCTGCTCCTTCCCTTCTCACGCCCCAAGGTACTTTGACTTAGCTTTGAAGGCACTCACAACTTCACGGGTTCTGCCTTGCACAGGTGTCTGCTTGCTTCCAGTTCAGTCCTGACATTGTCCCTATCTTTAGCCATGTTAGGCTTGCGTCCTAGAGCTTTCCTTTGCTTGTCTCCCTATTGCTCTTGTCCTATGAAGTCTGTGGCTTTATCTTTAAGTCTAAGTCCTGCCCTTTCGCTTTCGTAGAAATCTGTATCTTGGCTCATGGCAGGTTGTGTCCTTCAAAAATGACTGTCCTAATGTTGCACATCGCACATTCTCTTGTTACAAGATGAGTTTGTGTTCATTTTTCCAGAAACAGGGCCTGCTTTCCCTCTTCCTTGCATCTTGGCAGGCCTTTGACTATGGCAGAAGTGTTGCTCTGTGACTTCCACCTGGTCGTATTGGGTTGTTCACCATTGGGACCCTGTCAGGATGTTGCAAGGAAGACCAAGCCAAATGAAAATGTCACATATAGGGTTCTTTTTGAGCTCCAACCAATAGAAGTATCAGTCGTGTGAGGGAGTGAGTCTTAAGAGAGCTGCAGCCTCTGTCCTTTGAGCTACCCCAGCTAATTCTTGATGAAGCCAAAACTAGTGTCCTCACTGAGCTCTGCCCAGATTGCAGATTTGTGAGCAAAATTGATATTATCATTACTTTAAGATGTTATTTGTGGGGATACTTTCTGTTAGCAGCAGATTATCAGAATACTGCCTAATCAGACTGCATTGCCAGTTTTACTCTCTCTCTCTCTCCATATATAGATATAGATATCCTCCACTCATCTGTCAGTTGGTTGTACTATAATGGTTTGTGTATTGTTATGGTGCTGGAAGTTCTGTTCCCAGAATTTCAAATACCAGCAGGATTGCCCATGGTGGACAGGTTTCAGTGAAGCTTCTAGACTAAGACAGACAAGGAAGAGGGGCCTGCTTGTCCACTTCCAAAAATTACTGAAAGAAAACCTTATGGATCACAAGAGAACACTGACTGACTAATGTGTTTTGGACACACTATCAGTGGACAATTGCTAGAGGAAGACATCATATTTGATGAAATAGAGGGACATGGAAGATCCTTATTGAGGCAGATTGACCTAATCGCTGCAACAATGGACTTCAACATTCAGGAATGTGTGACAATGGTGCAAGATCAGACAGCACTCCATTCCATTTCATATAAGGTCTCCATGGATCACAGTAGACTTGATGGCACTCTCTATATGTTTGTCTTCAGTGACTTCCCAGAGGGCTGCTCTGCCTGGCAGCCTCTATTCTTCATGCTTCCAAATGGGGAGCACAACAGGTCCATAGTCACTGATATTCCCCTCAATCCCCAGGTCAAGTAAGGAGGCATGAAACTAACTATGTTGTTCTCTTTGCCTTGTCTCTCTTCCTTTTCCCCTCCTCCAACAGGGCTAGAGGGGGTAAATACTTACCTTGCAGTCTAGAAGAGAATTTCTTCCACACCAAAATCTTCTCCTTCCTCAAAAGGCACATACATGCTTTTCGCCTTGTTTTGAATTAAAATGGCAGATGGGATGGTAGGAAAGAAAATGAACTAGTCTAACAGAATGGCCAAACAGATTTACCTTCCACATAAGAATGCAAATAACTCCTCAATCTTGTTATAGAGTCATGATATGATGAGCTCCATCAAAGCAGAGTAGAACACCACGGAGGTCAGACCAGAAAGACCATATTGAGTTGATTTTGTATGAGAGATTCTAGTTGCTAATTATACTTTTCATAACAGACAGATGGCAGGTATAGAAGCCCAGACTTAAAATGTCTTTATCTAATTGCCTGCCTAAATATATATTTGCAATATGTTCCTCAAAGGGAATACTTTCTTTACCTTAAATTCCATTTCTTTTTCCCCTTTTTTATGTAATTTTATTGAAGTATCATTGATGTACAATAAACCATAGTGTGTTTTGCTCTTTGAGGTTTTTTAAAAAGAATCATTTTATTGGGGGCTCCTACAACTCTTATCACAATCTATACATACATCCACTGCGTACATTTGTTGCCATCATCATTCTCAAAACATTTGCTTTCTACTTGAGCCCTTAGTAGTAGCTCCTCATTTCCCCTCCTTCCCCCTTCCCCTCCCTCATGGACCCTTGATAATTTATAAATTATTATTCTGTCCTATCTTACACTGTCCGACATCTACCTTCACCCACTTTTTTGTTGTCCCTCCCTCATGGAGGAGGTTATATGTAGATCCTTGTAATCAGATCCCTCTTTCTACCCCACCTTTCCTCCATCCTCCTGTTATTGCTACTCTCAGCACTGGTCGTGAAGGGGTCATCTGTCCTGGTTTCCCTGTGTTTCCAGTTCCTATATGGACCAGTGTATATTCTCTGGTCTAGCCAGGTTTGTAAGGTAGAATTGGGATCATGATAGTGGGCGCGGTAGCATTTAGGAATGAGAGGAAAGTTATATGTTTCATCGTTGCTACACTGCATCCTGACTGGCTCATCTCCTCCCAGCGACCCTTCTGTAAGGGGTTGTCCAGTTGCCTACAGATAGATCTTGGATCCCCTAACTGTACCCCCCCCCCTCATTCACAATGATATGATTTTTTTGTTCTTTGATGCCTGATACCTGATCCCTTCTACATCTTGTGATCACACAGGCTGGTGTGCTTCTTTCATGTGCGCTTTATTGCTTCTGAGTTAGATGGCCACTTGTGAACCTTCTAGTCTTTAAAACCCTAGACTCTTTATCTTTTGATAGCTAGGCTCCATAAGCTTTCTTCACCACATTTGTTTATACACCCACTTTTTGTCTTGAGTGATTGTGTCGGGAAGGTGACCATCATGGAATACCAGTTCCTTAAATTCCATATCTATAGGCTTAAGTCTTACCCACAGGAAACCTATTTTTATTTTATCCCTGGAACAAAATCTTGCAATAATTTTCTCTTTTTGGGCAAGTCCATCCTCAATCACTTATCCTTTAACATTTACAAGAATTTATCTGTAACCAACCCCATTTACATAGTCTCATTCATGCTATTTCCACAATAATTGCTAATAACCCTATTTTTTAGAATCGGCAGAAAGCATCAGCATCAATATCCCATTGCCACTGGGTTGATTTCAACTCAGTGGTACCCTATAGGACAGAATACTATTGCCTCATAGGTTTCCAAGGCTGAAAAAAAATCTCTTTATTGTGTGTTGGGTGAAGGTTTACAGAATACATCTGTTTCCCATTTGACAGTTCACACATATTTTGCTTCATGATATTGACTGCAATCTGCTCAACGTAATATCACTTATCGCACTTCCTCCTTGTATTTCCTGTTTCCATTCCCCCTTCTTTCCTGACCCTTCTGAACTTTATCTTTGAATAAATTATATCCTTTTGATTCAAAGAGTTGATTAGTGTTACTTTTTACCTTATAGATCTACCTATTGTTTGGCTGAAGATTGAGCCAAGGGAGTGAGTTCAGTTCCAGATCTGAAGGTGCCTAAGGACAACAGTCTTGTGGGTTCCAAGAATCTCTCTCTGAGCAATACCACTGAACATTTAAAATAAGTTTAAACTTTGTTGCACATATTTCTCCTATTCTATCCCAAAATTCCAAAGCAAACTCATTATCATTGTGTTGAAGCTGACTCATAGAGACCCTACAAGATAGAATAGAACTTCACCCTTTGATTTTCCAAGGCTTAAATCTTTACCAGAGCAGACAAACTCCTATTTCTCACATGGACCAACTGATAGGTTAGAACCACTTTCCTTGTGGTTAGGAGATCAATGAGGAGTCCACTCTGCCATTAGAGCTCGTTAAGAATGCGATCCAGCATCCCCTAATGCTATCCCTCTCAGATCAGTTGGTAGTGGTAATCAATGTAAATCTTAAGGGGGTCAGACTGCCACATCGTAACTCTTCCTTGGGGAAGATGGTGGGTTTGAACTGCTGATTGATTAGCCCTTAAGTGCTTAATTACTGCCTCACCAGGGTTCTCCTTAACATCAAAACAGTGGACACTTATTGGTTTATCTTACTGGTCTCTGTTCCCTAAAAATTGCACTTCATCCACAGGGTTTTCTTCCACAACACACAGCTGCTAGTGTTTTTGGTTTGTTTTTCCACATGACTTCACCTTCCTGGTCAAAGCTGATTTGTCCAGGGCTAAACACACAATGAAAACATAGCCATATTTGCACACTACAAAATTTGAAGTGAGACAGCAAGCTATTTGTTGAGTTTTT